>NC_140933.1:11361597-11961597 GCF_014529385.1 Adiantum capillus-veneris
ATTGGAAGCTCAAGAGAAGGGAAATTATACCAATAGTAGGCAACAAGGCTTCCAATTACACGCACATGGAAAGCGGAGAGTTTTTTCATTTTCTCATGTAACAAAAAGATTCCCCAGTAATAGAGGACAAAATGGGATGCGTTTTAGACCTTCAAAGCAAGGGTTGAACCCTGGGGGGTGCACCTTGTAGATGGGCAAATTATCACCTGCACTCAATAAGAGGGTATATTTTGGTCCCTATAGGTTACTAAAATACACTTACAGGTGGGGAAATAGAGGGGTTGTTTGATTTAGAGCACATGATTGCATCCAATATCTAGTATGTTCTTAGGAGCACCCCTCCAGGGTTGAACCTGCATCCCGACAAATCAGTGACTCCAACTCCACGTAGGTTAATCACTTCTCCATCCAGGGCATTTTTGTTGGCACAGATGCATCAATAAATGGGCCCAACCTTCTATGGTATAGGTTTCATCCCCATACCTCCAATCCATACAATAAAAGAATGTGCCACTAATGTGTCGAACAACCACCGTTTGGTGTGAGGTTCTTGGAGTTGGTTATAAGTACATTGCTTCTGTGTTGCTCTTAATGTTGCATATTCTCGTGTCAATCGGGTGTAAACTCCTCCTCTAACTAAAAACCTAAGGCCAAAGACCATAATTCAAAGATACACATATTTTGTAACATACCCTATTGCCTCTCCTCTGAATGTGAAATGGTGTATAGAGTTGGTCACGCAAGCCGTGGAAGTGCTAAAGACCATGACTTTGGTTTTCCCAAGTCTCACTTTAAGGCTTTTCTACTTCAGAATGAATGTAGTGCATATGGATGGTGTCGCAAGACCTCAGGTAAATTAGAGAGGAGTGCAATATCACTGGCATCATAGAGAGATGAGAATAGAAGGAATCCTCGTGAGGTTATCTGTGAAAATCCTTTGGAAGGAGTCCTTGACAACATATGCATGACGATTCTTTGGAATTAAATTAGAAATCTAAGTATATATGCATGATTTAGATAAAGTTGTCCTTTGAGAACTATAAATTCTGTCTTTTGCCTTTTTTCGTCAAGAGATATGCCTGATACTTCATATTATATTAGTGTAATGGTAAATTGACATGGTCAAACAAAGTTTTACATTTCACCAAAATTAAGAAATTGACTTGTAACATTATCAAAACCCCTTTCAATTTATGAATATCTAGCGTAAATTGCTATTTGAAGCCATAATTTCTCAAGAAATTGTCCTCCTTGTGCAACATGTAAATATTTTTTACCCCTTCTATGAGAAGAGCAACGGAACCTCGGGCAAGGTAATCTTCTTGTTGTCCCTTCTTTTACAGGTCAAAATGTCTCTTGAAGGGATCTCCAACCTCCCAAACTGAACTCCGACTTTCTCGTCTCTAAATGAAACTATTGGTGTCAGGTTGGATCAAGGGCCCAAAAAAGGAACTGCGAACTAAGATAGCACAACACAACCGACCTACCATATTAAAATTAAGTCCATGTTCGCTATCAAAATGCATGTGTTGGCATAATGGTAACGTCTTTGGCTCATAAAAGGGTGGTCGTGGGTTCAAGCCTCGCCCCCCTTGCTTTTTCATTCCCCCCAAGAATGGGACGTCTGGATTTAATTGGTGATCCTACATCATTGATCCCACTTGAGATGCAAGTGGAAATTAGTGCCAAGGTTGAAAAGCTTGTTCAGTCAGCTGCAACGTCAAATCAGTGAGTAGGTGATCGACTAGCTGAAGAATTTCACGTGACTAAAGTCCAATTTCAAGGAAAGAGGAGAGGCCAAATCTAATAAGGATAGTAAACGCAAGTCCAAGAAGTAGGCCTCTTCATATCCATGTAATTTTGATGTATCCAAGGCTGTTGTGAGCCTTTTCTTGTAAGGAATTCTCTTTTTTAAAAATTTTGCATTCTGCTTCAATTTGCAGCCATGAAGTGGGGTAAGAAGGGGCGAGTTTAAGACCATTTATACTATACAGATTTGATCATTTAGTGCAAGTTAATAGCTCTGAAGAGTGTAGTTGGAAGCTCAAGAGAAGGGCAACCGTACCAATAGTAGGCACCATGGCTTCTGATTACACACACATGGAAAGCGGAGAGTTTTTTCATTTTCTCATGTAACAAAAAGAGTCCCCAATAATAGAGGACGGAATGGGATGAGTTATAGACCTTCAAATCAAGGGGTTGAACCCCGGGGGGTGCATCTTGCCCGAGGGATTCACCATGGAAAACTTACCACACCAGATAAGTGCAGGGGAGGGTTTTTTTTTACAAGTTACATAAGCATATAAGATAGGGGTAGGGCCCCAATAATTTATCTCCCAAGCTTAAAAATAAGGGAGGGGGGTATCATATTTATGGGAGGGGGGACCTAACTCGGGTTGATTACTTGTAATAACGATTGGTCACCGTTGTGCACTAGAACTAGAATGAATTTTGGGGAAGTTTTTTATCGTGTCGCACATAAAATTTTGTATCAAGCTGGCCATAGATAAGGACTGGTATGGAGCTGGTCAAGGGTTGATTTACACCAACTTTTGGATGGGTCAGAACTAGACGAATATTCAGAGTGCAGGCTGATCGGGCACATAGTTTGAAAGTCAAACTAAGACACATTGAGGGTACATCTAGTTATTACCATAGAAGTGGTTCCTTGGTACATTGCCAATCACTATGCTACACACTCTTTGACTAGTTTTACTTAGATCATGTGAGACCTAAATTATATATGTAAGATAGGGGTATGGTAGTTTTCTTCATTGATTGTTGTATAAGCGTAGAAAGGGGGGTCATATTCCCTAATATGAGTCATATATAGGGGTTTTAGTCCGCTTGCAGGTGGTGTCCCGTTTTGTATATAGAGTGAATCCCCCGGGGCACCTTGTAGATGGGCAAATTATCACCTACGCTCAATAAGAGGGTATATTTTGGTCCCTATAGGTTACAAAAATACACTTACAGGTGGGGAAAGATGGTTTGTTTTATTTAGAGCAGATGATTGCATGTAATATCTAGGATGTTTTTAGGTGCACCCCTCCAAGGTTGAACCTGCATCCTGACCAATCAATGGCTCCAACTCCACATAGGTTAATCACTTCTCCATCCATGGCATTTTTGTTGGCACAGCTGCGACAATAAATGGGCCCAACCATCTATGGTATAGGTTTCATCCCCATACCTCCAATCCATACAAGTATGTGTCACTAATGTGTCAAACAACCATAGTTTGGTGTGAGGTTCTTGGAGTTGGTTATAAGTACATTGCTTCTCTAGTGCTCTTAATGTTGCATATCCTCGTGTCAATCGGGTGTGAACTCCTCGTCTAACTGAAGACCTTAGGCCAAATAACATAATTCAAAGATACACATATTCTGTAAAATACCCTATTGCCTCTCCTTTGAATGTGCAATGGTGTATAGAGTTGGTCACCCAAGCCGTGGAAGTGTTAAAGACCATGACTTTGGTTTTCCCAAGTCTCACTTTAAGTCTTTTCTACTTCAAAATGAATGTAGTGCATCTAGATGGTGTTGCAAGACCTCAGATAAAGATAAATCATAGAGGAGAACAATATCATTGGCATCATGTAATAATATGGATTTTTAGTGCTCTTGCCAAGTTGGCAAGTAGGTTCCTCCTCCTCGATTGATAATTTTAGATGCCTCATCACAATATAATCCAAAAAGCGTGGGTGAGAGTGGACATCCTTGCTTAATCCCTATAGTACTATAAATCTAGGTTTGTTAATCCTCTAGGTGCTCATGCATTGCCTATCACATTTTTGTATAATGTATAGATGCCCCATTGAAGACTCTTTGATACACCAATGTCATGTAATCTTTGCATGATACGTTGTCGTGTTGTGGCACTTGGACACTGTGAAATAAAAACATTCACCTCACTTTTGACACTTTTTGATGCATGGAAATAAAAGTAATCATGTACATATTGTAATATATGTTGAAGCGGCTACTACGTTTGCTATCATGTACATACCCATCCTGGGAGCCGTGACCCTAGATGTGGCAATGTTGTGTGTTTTCTCACTTGTTAAGATTTCTAATTTCATTTTATAACGTATATGTTCCAAGTGTTTCATGGTGGGGCACTCATCTCGCCTACAAAGATTGATGGAGGCCAAAACTGCCAAAGATAGCAACTAACGGGCGTCGTCATAGAATTTTATGGAAATTGACCCAACATGTAAAAGTGATGAAAATTGATGCATGTCTATACTTTTTATGATTATGCAAGTGCTTGCAGAAATTTAGGGATTTGTTTTACTCTGTTTGGGATTTTTCACAATAAAAATGGTGTTTTTTGGGTCAAAATGAGTTAAAAATCACACACACACACACACACACACACACACACACACACACACACACACACACACAGAGAGAGAGAGAGAGAGGGATTCTTTTGAGTGAAAAAACCTGCAATTTTTCCCTTCTGTTCAACTCCCTTCGTGGTTGCTCAATCTATGTGTAAGGCAGTCTTGCGTCTTCGCAATCTGTATCTAAGCTTGTGAGGGAGTGAATTAGGGTGTCTATAATCAGAAAATGGTTTTTGTGAAGGTGTAAGCTCGTGTATTCCTTTCAAATGTTTGAAGTTATGACTATATAATTGGGGGCGAGGCTATATGATTCCATGAAAAAGGTTTGGGGCTTTGTGCTTGTATGAGACTTGAGGCTTCATGGCTGTGAATCGGTGAGCCTTCCATCACAAACTTGACTACAAAAACAAGAAAATTCCAAGCACGATAGGAAAGAGGGTTTGTGACTTTTTTGTCGCAAATGTTGTTAGACTTTAAAACATCTTGCACCCCATTGTACAGCACGGTAAGACACATTGTACTCTTTGAGGTGCTAGCATTTGTAGCCTTTCTTCTTTCTAGCTTAATTGAAGTTGTAGCTATCTTTGATAGGGGCCAAGACGGTGGTACCAAATGCGTTGGTGCCCATCAATGAGGGGTTTATACGTTTAGGAGTGATGGTGATTGCGCTATGCATTCTACAAGTTGTGGCAACATTGGTTCCTCAAGACTCCTCATGTAGATCTTTGAGGAGTCTTAGGATTGTCTGTACTACGTCGAAATTTCTCTTTTCATGTGTGTGCTCCAGTGCTTGAAAAGAAATTTTTCCCAAAAATCTTGAGAACTTACATCTGAGAAATATTAGAGGTGACGTTTGTAGGTTTTCTCACGTTCAAGTTTAAGGTTTAGAGGCAAATATTAGAATTTGTAGATGCGATAGGAGGAAACCTACGTCAAAGTTTCTATAGTCACACTCAATACAAATACTATATACATGTTCTCTTAGCTCCCTTTGGGCCTTTGGATCCAAAAGAAGGCATGGAGCATGTCAAAAGAATAATGGATCTCTTACTAAGTGGAACCTTGCGGACAATGATGAATTGATAAATACTGTAAACATGACAAAACTGGGTTTAGCAAATGACCTCTAGAATCCCATAGAAAATACTCAATAGCTAGCCAAATTTATAGTTTATGATTAGATATGGTTAATACCTACAGAATACACACAATTGGCCTAAGAAACTATCAATATTGAGAAAGCTACACTTGCTACACTAAAATGTCTCGTATTCTTCAACAACAATAAAAAAACTCAACCATCATCGTATACTATGCTATATAGCATATCAGGTCCCCCGAAACTCAAGGATTTATGTTATACATGACACTTACACAATCAAAACTACATTTGGATATATCAAGAAATCCACCAAAAAAAATCATAAAAGGGCTAGTTTTGGCCAAAAATAGGATTAAACAATTTTTGTAATTTGGTCATAACTTTCAATTTTAACACTTAGTTCTCCTTAGAAGCATCAAAACATGTTGAGAATTACAAATTATTATCCTCTAGCAATCTAAACCTCACAAAAATGAAGTTTAAAGTGGTATAGTTGCAAAAATTTGAAAAAAAGCCAAAAACAGGACGCGTTTTTTCACACAGTTTAGGTTCAGAAATGTTGTGCAAGAGTAAGGTTAATGGTGAGATCAATATTAAAAAATACTTGTCAAGTTTTTTTCAGCTCATAAGGAAAATTTGTGGATATGTAGCACCTAGAAATTCATTTTCATACTCTTCAAATAATTCAAGCAAAATGGTCACCAAAGTGTCCAAGGACATAAAAAAGTCCTATTACCAATTTAGTGTTAACAAAAAAACTAGCCCTTATGTATAAAAATTTTCACTGTCTCACTTAAAAAAACCTTTTTATAAGTACATTTATTTGTAAATGTACCTAATTATAAATTCCTTATTTTGTTTTCACGTGCTATCTTACATATTTTTTAGTGGACGCCTTGGGGAAATGAGAGTGAGGGGAAACTCTGTTTTTGAGTAAATGAGATCCTTATAAGTAAGCTTAAAACCCCTACTGCTTGACAAATGATTTTTCATTGTCCATTGCCTTTGTCTTTAGAAGGAGATTGTGACACGGGTATATAGAGTGCTTGATTAATTAAGTCATCATTGATCTTTACTTTGGTTGTTGCTTTGTTTTGTCGATGAATGTTTCTTCCTTGTTGTACTGAATGGAGCTCATCATAACATGGGCTCTTTGGAAATTAGTTCCCCACAGAGGTAACTAGAAAAAGATGTCTAATTGCAAGTATCTGGCCCCTTCCAACACTTCCCTCTTCTGATATAAGGTCCATAATTCCTTCCGGAATATTGTTGTCTTTTCTTTTTTTTGCTACCTAAAATTTGCCGATGAAGATGTTTGCTTGAATCTAAGCCAGCTCCGCATATGTTACATGGGCCTTTTTGTTTGAGGAGATATCAACAAGCTCGTATGGTGCTACGTCCCATTGCTTTTGAGCCTTTTAATAATGAGGCATCCTGCTATCAAAAATTCAGTTGTTTAGGCTTGGAAATTGAATGAAGAAAAGTAGAAATAACACAAACTTGAACATAAAATAAAAAAGGGAAAATCACCAAAATACCCTTCTAATTTGTGGAAATTCCCAAAATGCCCGTGAAATTTCAAAAATTCTCAAAATAACCTTGTATATATTTTGGTTGGAATATTCAAGATTTTCTAATCTTCATTCCTTTTTGACAATTGTGATTCGTTTTTGAGTGCTCAGCATGTAATTTGTCTCAAATTACCTCGCAAGAAAGGCAATAATGTCTAAAAATAATGAAGCAATTCATCTCCAAAGCGTACATAATCAACTCAAATTGTAGCTTTAGCATCTTGTATTGATAGACAACCAGTCTTCTTATGTAAAGCTACAAATTTTTATATATTTGGAGAAATTTAATCTCACAACCAGGGGTATTTTAGAAATTTTGGAAAATTTGAAGGGTATCTTGGGAATTTTTGAAATTTCAGGGGTATTTTGGTAATTTTCCAAATAAAAAATGATAATTACTTGATTAAAATAGTTCCAGCTTTGACCAAACTTCAGTAGTGTGACTAGGACAACTATAGGCACTAGGGCAAAGTGTTGCAGGTCAATTTTGGGTCAAAGGTACATGGATCGGGATCCATGTTGGAATACATTTTAAATATCTATTTTCACCATGTTGATTTAGCATGCTATTGGAATGCTATGGTTAAAAACATTTTGTGATTTGGATGATTGGTTTGGGATATAAGACAAAATTTGGAAGTTTTCGCTTTTCACAAGGATTTTGATTTCCAAATGACTTGAAACTCTAGGGTTGGATTACGTTGGACATTTGGAAGTTGATGGCTAGGTTTTGGTTTGGAAATGTGAAAAATATACATGGTCCGCAATCCTTGTTTGGTCACATATATAGATGAAACTTTGGGGACATGTTCCTAAATCCTATCCTAGCACACTAGTGTGTTATTTTCAAATTTGAACCTATTTTTCCTTGGCATACCTAATTTCTTATCTATGGTCCAATTTTTTAACTTTGCCAACCCTAATTTTGCACTTAATATTGTGAAATTGCACCAGTCTTGAAACTCAACAATTTTTATACCAGTTTCTTGGCCACTTGTTTGATGATATTCATTTCTATCATTGTGGACTCTAACTTTGTTAAATTTTTACGTTAGGTACATGGATCACGATCCATGTTCTAGACCCCAATTGCACCAAACTTGAGGGGAAGGCTCCTTTGGATTTTGGAATAGTTTTCCCTTGCATGGGTCAGAATGACCATTTTGCAAGCTAAATAAAAAAATGTAGGTTTTTGGGTGTGATGAACTCTTTTTTTGCCAAAATCTGCACGGTGATTATTTTAGCCATGATCTAACTATTGGTTAATTTTGTTTAAGTCTGACATAGTAGGATACATGGATCATGATCCATGTTGGAAAGAATTTTGCAATTGTGATTTTTGTAGTGTAAGACACTATTGAGGGGTACTTCCACGTGAAATATTTTAGAATTTCGAGGTGGTGGAACATGAATCATAATCCATGTTCCACCTCCAATCTAGACTTTGGGGATATGGGTAGGGTTGTATTTCTTGGGGAGCTTACTGGTGATATCATTTTAAAATTAGAAATTTTTTGATGCCCCCCGACCCACCTGATAGGTTGCTAACAATCTCTCTTAATTTTGATTTGTGTAATCAATTTGGTGTATTGTGTTAAGTAGTGATTTTACAAGGTAGGAGATTGTCCATAAAGAAGAACCGGTGTCACCAATGCATGAAAAAGATACTTCTTGAGAATCCAACACTTGATGTTTCTCGCATTACACATGTTCTCAAATGCATAATATGCCCTCTTTCTCGCTTCCAAATGATGCATAGCAAATTCATGCCACTTGTGATTGGACGGAACCTCAAGGCCAAGGTACTTAAAGCTCTTAACAACTTCAAGTGTCTCATTGTTGTACACAATGCATGGCTTCTCCTTATGGTTGGTTTTCACAAGCATAACCTTTGTTTTGGATTTATTCACAATCTGCCCACTATGCAAGCAAAAGCTCAAGGACAACCATAAGGTTTTGTGCATCTTCTAAAGTGTGTGCTAGAAGCACTACATCATCCACATACAAGAAACGCATGATTACTACATTGCAAATAGTGACCTCTTCAATCCCTTCTTCTTGCATAAAGTCAAGTACCATTTGTTCCAATTGATCGATGCATAGAACAAAGAGAGTTGGTGACAACTGACATCCTTGTTTAACCCCAATAGTGCTTCCAAAAAATTCTGAAATTTCTCTTCCCAAGCGCAATTGACAAATCACCTTCTCATAGATTTGAGAAACTGCAAGCATAAACTTACTTGGCACTTGGAGTTGTTCCATACTTCTTCACAAATTGTTACGTGAAAACATATCAAATGCTTTCTTAAAGTTCACAAAACAACAATACAATCGCTTGCCTTTCAACCGGCTTTCCTCCACAAGAACACAAAGAGTGACAAGATGATCAATGGTGCTATTGCATCGATGAAAACCAGCTTGTTCTTCTGCACGCTTGTCATTATTTTCAGCCCAATCACTCAATTTCATCTCCATTATGCACCCAAACAACTTTTTTATAAGAGACCCAATCATTATAGTCCGGTAGTTGTTTACATTCTTTACATCCCCTCCTTTATGCAAAGGCTTAACCCAATTAGTACTCCAATCATAAGGCATACCATGTTGAAGTGCAGGGTTGAACATATCACACATCCACTCATGGGTAAAATCTCTCGTCCATTTGATCATCTTCGGCTTGATACTTTGGAGATCTCCCGCTTTGCGAGTGGGCAACTTTTCAAGCCCACCCCATACATCCTCAATAGTAAAAAAAGAGGGCATACATGGAAGTGAACCATAAAATGACATTTTTTCAGAATTTTCTTGCTCATATAATTGCCTACAATGTGTGTACATATCCACAAGACTCAAGTTATCAAAATTCTCAACCCGCTTGCCCCTCGAGTTTCTCCAAAATTTTCCACCTGCATGTGCCTTTTCTTGGACTTGAAAAAGTTGTTGCTTTACTTCCCATCTTATTCTCTTCTTTTGAATCAATGCCTTGTATGTATGCAAATGACTTTGATAGTTTCCTTTGTCCATAGTTGCATCAAGCTTTATCAAGGACTTTTGAGCATCTTGATATTCTTTATCAAACCACCTTTTGTGTGATCTATCTTTGCTGATACCATGGAGATGCTTTATGGCAAAGAATTCTTTGGCACAAGAACAAATAACTGTCTTGAAATATTCCCATTTAGTTTTGAATGGTGCGCCATATTGAAGCTTTGTCATCCATAGATTTTTCTCAACCATTTCAATGTACATTGGTGCCCGTTTGAAATCCATACATAGTGATAATTTCTCCTCCCTTTGGCTGAGATTATCATGCTTAGTTGCTTCTCTACGTGAAAGGTCAATACTTAAGGTCCAATGGTCAGATTCCTAGGTCAATTGGCCAAACATAAAACTCATTATGCGATACATGATGGCTTTGGAGAGTAGCATATAGTCAATCACATTGTCCCCATTATGTTTCCTACATGTAAATCCATTGGCTCCACTCCACAAAGATACACCATTGGAAATGAGCATATCCGTGCTATTACATATGTGTAAAAGTATCTTTCCATAGTGATCCGTCTCTTTCTCATCCATTGAAGTACGATCATACAAGTGAACTTCCTCCAACTCCCTTGAAATGTATGGCATATCAAATTGTTGAGTATCATGCTGCAATGTTTTTGTGCAAGCATTCATATCCCCAAATACAATAACATCACCTTCGCCTTTGAAATAAGCAATTCTCTCTGCTAAATCAAAAACTAGATAATCTCTATCCATGCAAGCATAAAAGGGAGAATCATGATGAGGAATGTAGCAAGTGGCTACAAAAATGGGTGCTCTTTTCGGTGTCATAAGTTTTAGCCATACATAACGTTTGTACTTGTCATCTTTCACAATTGATATAAGATCTTCCAATTCTTTCTTAACTATACGTGCTACCCCACCTTGCCCTCTTCGTTGCTTGAGATTCTTTGACACATCAATGAATGTACATTGTAATCCTCCAAGCTGTTAATCCTTTGTGTATCATGCTCCCAAGTTTCAACAAGAAGTACAAAATTGGCTTTTCTTGTTAGTTCATCAATGCAAACCCCTGCTTCCATGGTTATCCATTACAATTCCAAAATCATATTTTCAATTGTAACTTGGTCTCATAGGTCACGCATCCCTATTTTCTAGAGGGACTTGCCTCCTCCTTGGGCACATTTTCTTCGTGACAGGTCTCCTTGTTTTTCTTAAATTTTCCTCATATGCCTTGCAATGCATATTTTGTTGTTTAATAGTGCGATCTTCACATACAAAACATTTTGTATCCCTCAAATAGATTGAGCTATTATCAAAGATAATCTTTCATTTGGTCTCATCCAGCATGGTGCATACAATTGGCCGTTCTCCCAAGCAAGGAGCTCCTTGCTTCCCCACTCTATGTACTCCATAGACCATAACTCCACACATGCCAAAATGGGTTTGAAGAAATCTTTGATAACAATGGCAAGAGAATAAGGTGTCTCTAACTTCTCTTTGGTAATTCCACAAATAACAATCTTTGAACGTCGCTCTCGTTCCTTCAACTCCTCCACATCCACACTCTCAACATTGTTTGTTTGAGCCATAGCTTGCATGAGTGAGGAATTACGAACCACATTGTTACCACATACATCCCGGCTCATGGTGTCAAATTTTTCCTATTTCAATACATGGTCATGCTCTACTTTGCTCATGTGCTCCTTCAAAGCATTCGAGTCCACAAGAGAGCGCTTACATTCCTTGACTTCCTCTTCAAGTTTCATCAAACGTATTGTTTGGATTTCAAGTGTCATTTTGAGATTCTCATTCTCAACCATAAGTACCCTTAGTGTGCCATTCTCCATTGCAAGTGCCCATAAGTTTTTGCCTTGTTTGTTTACGGTCTCTTGTAACAATACCAAGTATGCCATGATCATGGTTTTTGATGTCGTTAGTTGGGTGACTGTGTTTCTATCTCCACACTTAGGAGAATTTGGATCATTTTCCATAATTTTTATGGACCTTGTTGAAGAACAAGAACCCTTGCGAGCGCCCGAAGACATTGTATGTAAAATAAGAGATGAGAGTCAACTTTCTTGAACCTGTCCACTTCAAAAATGCTGCTACAAAAACACCTTCCATAACTTTGAATTTTTTTGTCTTTACATCAATGTATAGAGGGTGTTGTGCTCTTCAATTGAGGCTATAGATTGCCCAAATCAGAGTTCGAATAAAGAAGTTATGATAGAGAGAGAGAGAGAGAGAGAGAGAGAGAGAGAGAGAGAGAGAGAGAGAGGGAGAGATAGATAGAGAGGGATAGAGAAAGAGAGGAAGAGAGATAAAAAGAGAAAGAGAGGGAGAGAGAGAGAGAGAGAGAGAGAGAGAGAGAGATAGATAGATAGATAGAAATAGAGAAATAGAGGGAGAGAGAGAAATAGAGAGAGAGAGAGAGAGAGAGAGAGAGAGAGAGAGAGAGAGAGAGAGAGAGAGGGAGAGAAATAGAGAGAGAGAGAGAGAGAGAGAGAGAGAGAGAGAGAGAGAGAGAGAGAGAGAGAGAGAGAGAGAGAGAGAGAGAGAGATTGAATTATCGTCCACAGAGGTCAGATATGACCTATGGGACCAAAAAACAACACATTTCAAAAAGGTTCCTTCTAAGCAAGGGGATTATTAGATACATCTCAGTTAAGGACCGAGGGTCCAATGAGGGGTGAACAAAAGACAAAACTTAAAAACCTAAGGGGGGGTGGGTAAGAGGGGAACCATTTTGGGAGTGCAAAACTCTTGAATAATGTCTTTACCTTCTCAATAAACTGCCTATTTTCCTATCGTGCGCGATGCTCGCAACTCTTGTAGCTCTACCTTCTTCTGCTTGAGTTGGTTGAGGGTAAGATCTTTTGCAAACCAAATTTTAGTGCCCTTGAGAAGCCTTGATTGCTCAAGGAGTTTAATTTGGTCGACTTTGGTCTTGAAAGTGAGGATTGCATGATTGGTGCGATGCTCATGTGTGATGGAGTCGATTGTTGTTGGACCCCACTCGATCATGTGGGTTATTGTTTGGATGCCGGAAATGGATTCGTGGAACTTGAGGTCTCCCTCCCCTTTCCAGTCACTTGGCAGCCCCCCAATGTGAACATTGAGGGAGACCTCCTCTTGCCGTTGTCGTTCGCGTAATGTGGATGCCACACAATCATCAACCTTGTGGATGATGGCTTCTTGTACTTGATTTTTGACCGCCTTTGTAAGGATGGTCTCCACTTCTTCCTTTTTTTTGTCAGACCTGGTTTGCATCTGTTCCATTTCTTCCTTTTGGTGGTTCTCCACTACGATTATCCGGGTCTCAATGGCGATGAGCTTTTGTTTCAACTCGGCAATTTTCTTGTGGAGCCTTTCAACTTCATGCTGAAGGCGGATATTACTATCCGTTTTAGGGGTGTTGTCACTATTCCCACAAAGGTGGGCTTGCTTCAAGATGAAGCACGAGTGGCCATTTGGGGGAACATTAAAGACTAGGAGAGACTAGAGCCTGGAACCCACCTCCCAACCTCCCAATATATAGGCTAATCTCCTAGCCGGTTTGCCCTAGCTGGATTCCCTTTCCACATTGCCTAGTCCGGCCCTTGGCCCACTCGAAGACTCTCAGGCCTTGCTCTTGTCCTAATAGAACATGCTCTTTCACTGTTGAAGGTAAGGTTTCTAGAAAGTGGTTTCCCAAAATCGGTGGTACATTGACTAGGTCTCCATGACACAGAGGCCACACTGTCAAGAAGGGGGGGGGGGGGGGGGGGGGGGGGGGGGGGGGAGGGATACAAAGGTAGCACAATGGCGTCAGTGGCAGGGTGTACAGGGGCTCGATAGAGAGGGTAGCACTGCACAGAGGAGTGCAGGTCGAAAAGGGTAGAAAATGCACAGATGGATTGACTCTAGGGTGTTAGAAGCTGGACACACCCCATGGCATCTAACTACTCGGAGGATTATTATTTTTTGTAATTAGTCATTCATTGAGGAAAACCCGGTTTTTCACCTTGTAAATATTGGGACTTACAGAAGTTTCCAGATTGTATCCCAGTTTTGATAGTTAGAAGGAGTAGATGGATGATTTTGGAACTTTAGGGTTTGAGAAGTTGTAAGGTATGTATATCACTTTTTGACCTTAATGAAGGACCTTTTGTCATTTTAAACAAGTTTAAGTTTGTGAGTGAGCGTACTGTGTACGTGAGAGAGAGTGTGAGCTTTGTCTTGACGCTATGTGTGCTACGATGGTCAGAATCGAGTGCGGAGAAGTGCAGCATGTTGCCCTCGACTAGAGCTACGAGCCGATACCAACATTGCGCGCATACGGTCCGGCTTCGGGAGCTTCTTCTACGAGCTTCATCGGTTGTTTGGGTGAGCATACGTTGTCCGATTTTGCATTGCAGCATATCCACACGTTCACATTGAGTAGAACCACACATTAGGCACTTGAGATTTCGAAAACGAAGACCTGCATATTTCGGCCAGACATCCTACGTGTTTCTGCACCGGGTGTTTTGGGTCGTGACTGTGGTTCACAGACCTTAGGGAGAGTGGCCTATAGGTATTCGTAGGGTCTCCTTCAAGTTCTGTGGTGTTTCCGAAGTGTTTGATAGGTGTTCGGCTCTAGCAAGCGTTGTAGGAAGCATCCTCTTTTGTTCTCTTGAAGACTGTGACTTAGACAATTGGTAGGGTCCTCTGTAGGAACTAGTTAGGAGTCGGTCGAGTGTAAGTTGACACCTTATGCTTGCTTCCACGTGCCTGCGGGTCGAGCTTCGTCCTTAGCTGACATTACTTGTTAGGTGAGTTCTCGCTGTGCTGACGTCCGTCGCGGCGTATCCGTCCAACATTGGCGCCGCTGCCGAGGACGAAAACCTTAGGTAGGTGACCGAGACTAATCCTTGAGGATTGGGATTTTTGGCTTGCTAAGAGTCTCGCTTTACATTTAGATAGGATCAGAGAGTGGAGGACTCTCTAGGTCTTAGAGGGAGTTTAGGAAGCGTGTGCGTGGCCTAGATCCTTCGACTGAGGTAGAGGAGGTACACTTAGGAAGTTTTTTAGTTAGTAGGCGAGTTCTAGAGTAGGAACAGGGAGTGGGAGAAGCGGTGTGAAGAGAGATTGAGAGTCTGGAGAGGCCAAAAGGCAACCAAAAACACCAATTATCACCATTTCTTCATGGTAGGTAGGAGTAGAGTAAGTAAAACATCATGATTCAAATCTAGAGCATTTCATGCATGTATACTTGCTTGGTAGAATCATTACAAGTTTGTAAAAGACGCAAAAAGACGCAAAAGTGTGGTTGAAAGCCTAATCGAAGTCCAAAGAATACTGTGAGTGTTTCTGATAGGCCTAAAGAGCATCAACAACATTCCTATCAGGAAAAACTTTAATTTTAAGCCAGGAGACATCCTACACGTAGTATGTCTACAGGCCAATCTGGGAGGAATTTTGGAATTTTGAGGTGACCAGTGTGTTCTGAAGGTAGGGTTTACCCTAATTTCAACTGCAAAGGGGAAATTTGGCCATCTCTTGACAGGATAAGGCCAGATAGACTGAAATTGCTAGACATCCTACCCAATTAGTGCAAAAGCATCAACTTGAAACCAAAACCTTAAGATGGCTGCATGAGTGTGCCTTGCATGATATATTGAGTGACTGAAAGGGTCTTCACCTCATTCGGGTAAGAAAATTGGGTTCAAAGTGGACTTTAGCACTTTTGATTGAAAGAAGAAAAATAGCAGAAGTTTGAGACTTTTGACATCCAAACTGAGATCTAAGCATACCAGTGGGATACTGACATCAGGGGGAAGCTGTGGAAGAAATCTGGGGTCAAGCAAGCCAAAAAGACATTCTACGCGTAGGATGTCTACTGAGTGGTTTAGGACTCCAAACTGAAATCTGAGTATACCAAGATGATCAACAGCTCAATAAGAGCTGAAGTCTTGAGTTTAAAGCCATTTTGAAGAAAAAGACATTCTACGCGTAGTATGTCTAATGCAAGAAAATGAAGCCATAATTGGACTTTGAGCATTGTAAGGGGTTATATAGCCTAAGGCAATCATGCTAGTCAATTTTGGTCCAATTTGGAGTTGATTAGACTGATCAACACCATCATCAGGCCGTCGGAACAGATTTCTGACTCATTGACCAGCTTCTAGAAGTCCAAATCAAAAAGTAAAAACAGCTGTAAGCTCAGCACAACAAGGGGAAAATACAGTGCAGAAATCCAGGCTAAATGCAGCATGAGACATCCTACGCGTAGGATGTCTATTGGGGCATTCTGGAGAGAAAATTTTACTTGGCCTAGATAGTGAGGTTCTATTTGGCTTAAGGGCTCTAGAACTTCTTTCAGAGGTAAAATTGGACCGTGATTGCCCATTTGACAAAGCAAATACTGAATTCAAGCTTTTTTACGTAAATTGGCCAACATCAAGGAAGGGTACTGTTTCAGATTAGCAACCTAATCAGGAACATCATCAGTGTATAGAATACAGTAGTGGTTGAGATTAACTCTCCAGTTATACCAATCATTACTAAGATCACCTCCAGCAGATAAATGCGTTGATCCAATTGCCGAAATTAAAACTCTTGTGTACAAGTATATTCAGCAACAAAGCAAGACGTTATGCAGAAACTGATCCATTGCCAGGTTAGTGGTTGAACTTGTGATAAGTTGCATTGATAAGTTTGATGAATTTAAGATCAGGAAGATACATTGTTAGAGACCAGAAAGTGGCAGGTGACCAAGTTAGCGTAGTGTCCACTGAAGAGAGTGTAACTCAGGCAAGGCTAGATCCGCTAGCACCGATTATTGAGGAAGGTAGTGATACTAACACTTCGTCAGACAAATCTTTCTTCATGATGGGGAGCCAATAGCTAGGAAGTTTCGCCTATGAGGGACCTATGCGAGGAGGAAGTACCTCCCAAAATCCTTTGAATGATTCCAGGCTTACTGTGATCTTCTTGGAGGGAACAAACTCAAGAGGAGCCCTAGTCTATTCTGACTGTCGAGGTCGCAAGTGCATTTGTATTGAAGAGAGTCCAGCACAAAGATTGGAGATAATCCACGTGTATGATGATGGAGATAGATTCCGAGACGAAAAGGGAAACCACTATTTAATAGTTAGCAACCGTGAAGATTACAACAGATATGGAGACAACGTGGCTAAAGGGAAAATGATTTCAGAAACTCAAGAGCCTCCACCAAACATTGATCGGCATGGAGCTATTTTCATGTGCGATAAGAAAACAATCAGGGTTCCAACTTATAACGAGAATGTGGGAATCTACAAACACGAGAGCGAGGGTATTGTCTCTTACTTTCGTAGTAAAGAACCATACGTAGACGAACTAAGCAAAGACAAAGTTCTTTACTTATTCTCTTATGAAACTGCTACGGGGAAGGGCATAGTTTTTGTTGATAGATATGGGCGAGAATACCAACGTATTCTCCCAGAGGAAGTAGAAAGAGCAACAGGTCCAGGAGCATCAGCATATGCCCCTGAGAAAATGCCGAGAGCCGCCCACACCCCAATCAAGTCAACGAATCCATTCTCAGATGAGTATGACGCTACATCACATTCCCCTAGACCGCGAGCATTCAACAACCAAGACCAACCAGTAAACCAGCCATCATTGCAGGCATGGCTTAGACAAAGTGCGACAATGGAACCTGACAGAAACTGAGAGGGTTATCCATCGGCTCGAGGGCTCAAGGATTTGCAAGAACCACCACACTATTCAAGGTATCAAGCAGAGAGTAAGCCAAAGACACAAGGGTTGACCGAACTTGGAGGACCACCCATGAAACGAGTTCGAAGAGAAGGACCACCTCCGGCGAGAACCTTTAGAAATTATGGCTTAGGAGCACCGTTGGGCAAGGAACCAGCCTATTACAGAAGGCCTGAGGAGGGGTATAGACTTGGAAGGGGTGATCCTATGATGAGGTTTGTAGACCATCGCAGAATTAGACCTTCTCAAGTGCAAAAATGGGTAAACAGGAAATACACAAGAAACAGAGACCCAAGAGATCATGTAGCAGCCTTTGTATGTGTGATTAGAGCTGAAGAGGTGTTAGACTTTCCTACCCAATTCGCAGGGTTTGGACTAACCCTAGAGGATGATGCTGCAACTTGGTTTGACTCTGTAGAGCGTAGAGACTTTGAGTCGATGGAGGAAGTGTTTGACGAGTTTATTGAGGAATTCTCTCAAAGGGGAATAGTTTATAATACCGTTTCACAAATCCATAAATTCAAACAAAAAGATGGAGAATCTGTAAGGAAGACAGCCCTAAGACTAAAGAGATATGTTACGTTCTGTCCTGTTGAAGAACTGCCAACTCAGTCCAGACTTATGCTGATATTCATCCAAGAACTAAGGAATGCAGATCTCCAAAAAGACTTACATATGAAGAGGAGCACTACGTTGAATGAGTTGACCAAGGAAGCCTTGTACCTTGTGGACAATTGTGCGGTTTACAAAGAAGGGGAGTTCAAGGACCTTGATGACGATTCATCTTCACAGCAAAGTGGGAGCAAGTCCTCCAAGACAACACTGAAAGGAGAAATAGCGGTAAACCAAGAACAGCTTGTAGATGAAGTGCTAAAAAAGATCAACTTGTACGCCAAACCCCAGGATAAACCGCCCAAGTGGTGTGCTATTGAACAAAAATGGACAAACCATGGGACCGAGGAATGTTACTATAACAAGGGATATGTGAGGGAGAGACCTTATGCTCCCCAAGCTCCTGTAGCTTCCCCTCAAGTTCCACCTATGCCTAGATATCAAGCAGGCAACTTGCCAGGACCTGTAGGTGTAGAGAGACCACAACCGGTGTTGGGGAAACAACCACCCCTACCAGGATTACGACCAGTTGGTGTAAGATACACTCCAACGGTAACTGAACCAGAAGAAAAGGCTTTGGTGCCTATGTATGCATACTATGAGGATCCCAATGGATATGCGACGAACCCTATCTATTATCCACCGGAGGAACCCTTGACACCAGATCCATGGAGCATGATGGGGAATCAAGGACCTCCAAGTGTTATACAGGCCGCAGGAGAAGGAAGATATAACTTAGATGAACGAACATTGTTGTTCATAGCCAATGGAGGCATGGGCGGACAGAGACAGACTTACCAGCAATGGGGAGCTCAAGGAGCACCTCAACAACCCAAGGGCCCCTGTTACAAGTGTGGCGGAGACCATTGGCTGAGAGACTGTCCCCATGATGAAATCATTAGAGTCAATGCGTTGATAGCCGTTTTTCGGCTCTCCATAATTGCCATAGTAAGTTACTCCACCCTACCAAATTCACCCAAACGCTATGGCTATCCCTACCATTTCACTGTACATAGGCGTGTGTGAGTTAGGGGGCTTTTCCCATATCTTCTTAAAAACCCTCAGCTAGCTAGTCACTAGGCTAGTTGAGCCAAAAAAATAAAAAAATAAAAAAATAAAAGTATATTATGGCCTCTTTGTGTGTAAATATTTCATTGTATATATGGCCTAGATATAGAGATTTTTTATAATTATTTTGGTATTTTATTTAAATATTTCTACTTAGGTGTGTGTTTTATTAAACCTATGTACACCTTCTTTCATCCTCTTACACCATAATTATATTTTTTGCCAATATGTACATACTCTAACCTCATATTTTTCCTTTATACAAATCACTCCCACATTTTCACCCTCACCCTCGTGAAAACAAAAAATTGATTTCTACTCATTGGTTACGTTTATTATATTATTTACTTGCATACCTTTTCCTCTTTCACCCAAAATAATTCAAGGAGGGACCATATCATATGATTCCAATATCTTTCCATATCCATAACTCCTCCATATTTTTATTATTATTTTTACTCATTATTCTAACACCATGTGCTCATTGAGCTAAAGTCCATGAATAGTCCATACACTAGTCCCACCATGTATATATTTCTTTATTCACCAATAATCCTCCTCCATGCATGGGTCAAGGGCAACATGGATGCTTTGTATTATAATATGACAAAGGAGGGGCTCACTCTTGGATGCATTGTACAAATTCAACAAAGGAGGGGGCCACTAAAAGACTTTTGCAGGCATAAAAACAGGCTTTTTGGTGAGAATTTTGGCACCTATCTCCACTTCGAATTTGGAGCAGTGGTCAAAAGAAAAAATGTAGCCCACGCTCTGAATAATCACCTCAAATGTTTTCATGATTTTTGGAGCTACTAGCGGTGAGCTATGATTTTTTGAGTGGACCCCAGTCTGCCCACTTTTCTCACAAGTAGCCCTTAGTCTTCTCTCACCCTTCCACACACCTACTCACTCTTACACATCCCTCCCTCTCCTTCCCTCACTCAAACCTACAATTTCCATGGCTTCTTCCACCCTCTTCACCATTACCCTTCTCTCTCATCCCTATAGTTCTTTTATGAACCTCTACATACATACACCCTCTCCATGTCTCTCTCTATTGCTTCTATGTTACAATTTCATTTACCTCTCCTAAAAATATCTAAAATTCAGCATCTTAACCATGATAACTTCTGCAAATTGAGGATTTTTCATCAACAAATCCTCTTTTCATCGTGGTGGTCAACCGTGGCGGCGACGTAAAAAAGAGAAGAAGAAGAAGAAGACCAGCGGTCATTTTTTCCACAATCTACACAAGGGTGAGTTCAAGCTTCTTCAAAGCTTCACCATCTCAATGATTCTCTTTTAATTCACCCCTCTTCCTTCATCAAATCAACTCATCCTACCCATTGTAAATGTATCACTAATAATTCTAGTGATTATTACCACTAACAACTAACTTCTCTTATAAAAATGCATCCACACTATCAACATATGGAGTAGGCAACCGCACAAGTAAACCAAATTCACTCACTCCCATGGAAGTTTCTCTCTTTTCACCACATCAATAATTCTCTTACTTGAGCCTACATCCATGTGACTCAAGAGAAAAGAGAGACCCATTCTCATTTGAAATTCATAAAAATTCATAATCCTTGATCTTTCCTAATAAAATGGATTAGGCTTAATCCTAATCAAGGCTTCTAAAACCTATAAATAGAACCCATTCCTCCTTGTAAAAGAGATCACTATACCATTGCACACTAGATTGAGCGTACCACACCCCAGTTCTATCTTGGTTGTAAAGAGAGAGTAAGCTTTCTATACACCATCACCTTGGTGCATAGAAAAGCTTGAGCTAGTTTGAGTGAGTGTGAGTAGAAGATATTCTTCCTACCATTGTTGTATCTACCCCAACATCAATGAATTGGTAGTTTTGGGTGCAATTCATGTCCAAAGGCTCACGCTTCTCCTCCAATTTGGCTTGGCAAACTCATTCAACTTCATAAGGTGACTTGTTTCATTGAAGGTTGTTGTTTTGTTGCTTGTGATTCATTGGCTATTGTTTGGCTACCATTGTAAGAGGGTGGATGGTGAGAGGGCTCCCATAACCCTAAGACAATGTGCTAGTGATGCTATAACCAAATCTTGTCACTTGATTCCGCAAGCTCTAAGTTCCTTTTTGTGCAAAATATAAAGTTGAAGCTAAGTTGTACACCATCTCTCTCTCTCTCTCTCTCTCTCTCTCTCTCTCTCTCTCTCTCTCTCTCTCTCTCTCTCTCTCGTGTTTTAGTGTGTGAGAGTGTTCCATTGGTGTTAGGGTTAGTGTAAATTCATTGCTTGTTTGTGGGTTGCCCTAACGATTCTCCTCTTTTGCGTCCCAGTTCACTCTTAAACTAGGTGGTGCTCCTTGTGTAGTTGGGATCTGGTTGTGGGTTTGTTGTTTTGGTTTGTGTTGTGTTGTGCCCCAGCCCCATTGAGCAGCACGGGAGCCTTGAAGGGTTTCTAGAGGTTGCTCTTCTTGTTGCCTGCCCCGGACCGCCTCAATTTTGGTGCCCCCACGGAGGACTCACTTTGTGCTTATTGTTGTTGTATTGCATGAATGCTTGAATTTTAACATAATCAAGTAGATTATATGAATCATGAAAACTTGTATGACCGAGTTTAATTTCAAGGCAACAAAAATTGATCTAGAATATGGTTTGGATTAGCATAACATAAGAAAGGAAAAAAACATTTTCACATCAGAATCTAAAATTCATGTTGAAAGACCTTTCAAAACTTTGTGTAGTTAGTTGATGTCATGAGAGAAAATGATTGTTTGGAACTAATCTTTGTGTGGTTCTAGCATTGAGAGACTATGACACACTATACCTTTGATGATATCCCAATCTTCTTCGGAAATCTAGAAGAAGATGTTGATGATTTTCTTGCTAATTTTAGAATGGTTTTTCGTATCCTTGGTAAAAGGGATGACATTGAAAAAGGGGATTTTCTATTGCTATGCCTTAGAGGCAACGCTGAGCAATGGTTTTGGAGTATGTCTTCTCATATTGAAGATGGGTATACCCAAATTTCCAAAGCTTTGAAGACCAGATTCTCTAAAATTCCAACAACAGAGACAGCATGGGCTTCATTAGGGAGACTTCAACAACATGGTGAAGACTACTATGCTTATGATGATTTTTTTTCTCGTCAATGGGGAGGATGTGGATTTAGTTCTACATTTTCAGATTATGTAAAAATGGAGCAATTTATTTCGGGTTTGTCTCCTTTCCTAAAGACTAAGGTTACTTGTAGTGGACCCTATACCTTTGAAGAAGCGGTCACTATTGCCCGAAGGAAGTTTCACAAGTACTTCTACATCAAAAATGGTTTCCATCATGCTGGAAGATCCAACCATCATGAAAGTGTTTCTATCAAGGAGTCATCTCCTTTGCCATACTTGTCTCCTTCTACTCCGACAAATGTTAAAGAAGTTACTTACATGCCAACTGATTACTCAAGTGCTAAAGTGTGTGGCCAAGATTCAAATGTGGAATCTCTTTCTTCTACCTTTATCACAAGCATGCAAAAATTGACACAAGATATCTCAAATGGCATTGACGATTCAATAATGGATATATCCAACCCTTTGGCGGAGGATCAATTTCTAGTCCGAGCAGACGAAGCTTTTGTGCAACATGACTCTATGGAGAATGAAGACCTTGAAGGTAACCTTGATCTTATGGAATGTTCTGAGAGTGTATCTTGTCTAAAAGAAGAGAGTGAAGAAGAAGATGAAATCATAGGTGGAGAGATCATAGACCACATTGATCATAAAGAGATGATTGTGTACATGGAATGCCAACTCCAAAACAAAGTAGAAGAGTGTGAGTTGAATCCATGTGAGGATAATCTTGAAGAAGTTTTTGAGGATGTTGAAAATCATTGGTTTGACCCATGTATGTTAAGCATGGAGGAACCTATCATGCAAGAAGCCAAATGTTTCACAAAATCAAACAGTAATCCATTAACCTTTGAGGTGGTACAATGTGAGGAGTTACAACCTTGCCAAAGGGGGGGCTTAGAAGGGGATGAAGAACATGGGAGAGTAGTAAAAAATAAAATCATAAAAGGAAACTATCAGAAGGGTATCATTCTCTCCAATGGTGTTTTAGTGGGTGGCTCTTCATTCATGGGACAATCTCTTAGCAAGGAAATCCAAGCTTTTGAAGCCCCAATCATCTTCATATTGGGTTTCACCTCTTCAAGGTCAACTTCTCCTCTCTTCACATATACCTTTCATCGGGGACACCATACCTTCTTAAGCGGAAGAGGACATGAATACTTGGTGATGAACGGATGTTTCCAAACCTTCTTCATTTGGTTCTTTGGTGTATGGAGGTCGCACATTGTGATGCTTCTGGTCTTCATCATAGATGAAAAACTTGTTGATTGCTACATGTGGACATTTCATCAATCACTACCAAAATCTATTCTCTTCCAATGTGTTGGAAGCAATAGAAACCTTCGTCTATTATCTACTTATGTGGTAAACTATTTGCAATACCTTCCAACAGCAGCTGGAAGCATGGATCAAGCTTTCCTAAATCATGAAGGCCATATAATTTTTGACTTGGTGAGCCTACTCAGGTTGAATGAATTTTATGAGCTACAGCTCAGGAATTCGCTCATACAAGCTCTTGAAGATCGTAGCAGATACATCAACTTTACACAGGAGGAAGAGCAACCAGTCTTTTATATCACATTCATAGTGATAGATGCAATGATGGACAACAGTAAAATCTACAAGTTTCTTCAACCAAAATCAGTAAGTGATTCCATACCATACATCTCACTTTGGAAAAGATATTTCAAGATCTTTGATCCTGGGGGGTGCTTATGGAAACTTTCTCAATGGGAAAGTTTCTCAATTCTCTATGGTCAAATAAGTTGTTTAATCATGAGAGCAGAGTGTTTCATGTCCCAGGGCTGACGAGGGGCTATACCTAGAAGACCGCTAATTAAGATATGATAAAGGAAATTGCACATGAAATCATCGCCTGAATGGTTCCCTTTGTTTGAACCCCTAAAGTGTTTATGATAGATGTTTTGTTTCCACATAGACTCTTAATTGATCTTTTGGGCTCTCTTTGGTTCACATTAATTCAAAGTCATTTGACATGTGTGCTTATTTTGTACGCCGGGAGATTTTTGCTTCTTAAGGAAAAGAGCCCACATTGGGAACCTTTAGGGCTATAGTACCATAGGCAATATGTACGGTCTATGACACCCTTGGAGAGGGGATTCCCATTTAAAGGAATACATATGAGGCCATTCTAGTAATATACAAAAAGTTACTATTTTTGGCAGTTTTTCCATCTCTAATGAGCTAATGATAAATATATTGTTGTAAGATGTTAATCATACAACAAAGGTTCTTCAAAGATAAGAGCAGACAAAGACAGACGTTACATAATATACATGTTGTATGATCGGATAAATGGTACATGAATGTACCATTATCTAAGGGGGGGCTAATGATAGCCGTTTTTCGGCTCTCCATAATTGCCATAGTAAGTTACTCCACCCTACCAAATTCACCCAAACGCTATGGCTATCCCTACCATTTCACTGCACATAGGCGTGTGTGAGTTAGGGGGCTTTTCCCATATCTTCTTAAAAACCCTCAGCTAGCTAGTCACTGGACTAGTTGAGCCAAAAAAATAAAAGTATATTATGGCCTCTTTGTGTGTAAATATTTCATTGTATATATGGCCTAGATATAGAGATTTTTTATAATTATTTTGGTATTTTATTTAAATATTTCTACTTAGGTGTGTGTTTTATTAAACCTATGTACACCTTCTTTCATCCTCTTACACCATAATTATATTTTTTGCCAATATGTACATACTCTAACCTCATATTTTTCCTTTATACAAATCACTCCCACATTTTCACCCTCACCCTCGTGAAAACAAAAAATTGATTTCTACTCATTGGTTACGTTTATTATATTATTTACTTGCATACCTTTTCCTCTTTCACCCAAAATAATTCAAGGAGGGACCATATCATATGATTCCAATATCTTTCCATATCCATATCTCCTCCATATTTTTATTATTATTTTTACTCATTTATTCTAACACCATGTGCCCATTGAGCTAAAGTCCATGAATAGTCCATACACTAGTCCCACCATGTATATATTTCTTTATTCACCAATAATCCTCCTTTATGCATGGGTCAAGGGCAACTTGGATGCTTTGTATTATAATATGACAAAGGAGGGGCTCACTCTTGGATGCATTGTATAAATTCAACAAAGGAGGGGGCCACTAAAAGACTTTTGCAGGCATAAAAACAGGCTTTTTGGTGAGAATTTTGGCACCTATCTCCACTCCGAATTTGGAGCGGTGGTCAAAAGAAAAAATGTAGCCCACGCTCTAAATAATCACCTCAAGTGTTTTCATGATTTTTGGAGCTACCAGCGGTGAGCTATGATTTTTTGAGTGGACCCCAGTCTGCCCACTTTTCTCACAAGTAGCCCTTAGTCTTCTCTCACCCTTCCACACACCTACTCACTCTTACACATCCCTCCCTCTCCTTCCCTCACTCAAACCTGCAATTTCCATGGCTTCTCCCACCCTCTTCACCATTACCCTTCTCTCTCATCCCTATAGTTCTTTTATGAACCTCTACATACATACACCCTCTCCATGTCTCTCTCTATTGCTTCTATGTTACAATTTCATTTACCTCTCCTAAAAATATCTAAAATTCAGCATCTTAACCATGATAACTTCTGCAAATTGAGGATTTTTCATCAACAAATCCTCTTTTCATCGTGGTGGTCAACCGTGGCGGCGACGTAAAAAAGCGAAGAAGAAGAAGAAGACCAGCGGTCATTTTTTCCACAATCTACACAAGGGTGAGTTCAAGCTTCTTCAAAGCTTCACCATCTCAATGATTCTCTTTTAATTCACCCCTCTTCCTTCATCAAATCAACTCATCCTACCCATTGTAAATGTATCACTAACAATTCTAGTGATTATTACCACTAACAACTAACTTCTCTTGTAAAAATGCATCCACACTATCAACATATGGAGTAGGCAATCGCACAAGTAAACCAAATTCACTCACTCCCATGGAAGTTTCTCTCCTTTCACCACATCAATAATTCTCTTACTTGAGCCCACATCCATGTGACTCAAGAGAAAAGAGAGACCACATTCTCATTTGAAATTCATAAAAATTCATAATCCTTGATCTTTCCCAATAAAATTGATTACGCTTAATCCTAATCAAGGCTTCTAAAACCTATAAATAGAACCCATTCCTCCTTGTAAAAGAGATCACTATACCATTGCACACTAGATTGAGCGTACCACACGCCAGTTCTATCTTGGTTGTAAAGAGAGAGTAAGCTTTCTATACACCATCACCTTGGTGCATAGAAAAGCTTGAGCTAGTTTGACTGAGTGCGAGTAGAAGATATTCTTCCTACCATTGTTGTATCTACCCCAACATCAATGAATTGGTAGTTTTGGGTGCAATTCATGTCCAAAGGCTCACGCTTCTCCTCCAATTTGGCTTGGCAAACTCATTCAGCTTCATAAGGTGACTTGTTTCATTGAAGGTTGTTGTTTTGTTGCTTGTGATTCATTGGCTATTGTTTGGCTACCATTGTAAGAGGGTGGATGGTGAGAGGGCTCCCATAACCCTAAGACAATGTGCTAGTGATGCTCTAAGTTCCTTTTTGTGCAAAATATAAAGTTGAAGCTAAGTTGTACACCATCTCTCTCTCTCTCTCTCTCTCTCTCTCTCCTGTTTTAGTGTGTGAGAGTGTTCCATTGGTGTTAGGGTTATTGTAAATTCATTGCTTGTTTGTGGGTTGCCCTAACGATTCTCCTCTTTTGCGTCCTAGTTCGCTCTTAAACTAGGTGGTGCCCCTTGTGTAGTTGGGATTTGGCCGTGGGTTTGTTGTTTTGGTTTGTGTTGTGTTGTGCCCCAGCCCCATTGAGTAGCACGGGAGCCTTGAAGGGTGTCTAGAGGTTACTCTTCTTGTTGCCCGCCCTGGACTGCCTCAGCGTATTGCCGAGAATGTGGAATTACTCATTTGATTCCCGATTGCGCTAAAAACCCGAGTAAAGGAGCAAAAACCACCTTGAACCTGTTGGAAACAGTACCTTCCAGTGGAGTATCTGAAAGTGAAACAGTCATACTTGTTCAGGCGGTGACACGGGCCCAAGCCCAAAGAAGGACGAATGAACCCATAATAGAAGAACCAAAGACGGATGCCCAAAGTTGAGAAACGAAAAATCCAAGAAGCACTTGGAAGGCAAGAAAGGTGCGTAGGAAAGCCAGGAAAGGTCGAGAGCAAACCGCCCTATCCAATGAGTTGAAACATACAAAGAACAGTTTGGAGCGGTTAGAAGATCTAGCCAGCCTAAGCTCACACACCACAGCAGCCATAGCACCAAAGGAAATAGCTGAGCCCAAAAGTGCAGGATCAGGAGGATCTGTGCTAGCAGACAAAGTAAACGAGCAGCTGGATGCGCTTCTAAGAGCTTATGAAGCTCGGCTTAAAAAAAACCAGACCCAGGAGCAAAGCTGATGGACGCAGAGTTCATCTATGAAATTGAACATACAGACTGGGTTTCACCCATTGTGGTCATTCCCAAGAAGAATGGAAAACTGCGAGTGTGCGTAAACCTCAAAAAGGTGAATGCGGCAACCATAAGGGATAATTATCCCTTGCCAATTACAAAACATTTCCTTGAGCGAGTGGCCGGGAAACGGGCTTATTCCTTTCTAGATGGGTTTTCAGGATGCAACCAATTGGCAATAGCAAGGGAGGATCAACACAAAACAGATTTTGCCACAGAATGGGGGATTTATGCATATCGAGTTATGCCATTTGGCCTAGCAAATGCACCAGCCACTTTCCAAAGGTTAATGACTCACGCTTTCAAGGAATACCTAAGAATATTCTTAGAAATTTACATGGATGACCTATGTGTACACTCTCTTCTGCGAGAAGAACATATTGACCATTTGCAAAAAGTCTTTGAAAAGTGCAGAACATATCGAATCTGTCTAAACCCGGAAAAGTGTGTATTTATGGTTAAGCAAGGACGAATCTTAGGACACATTGTCTCAAGAAACGGCATAACCATAGACCTGGACAAAGTCAAAGTCATTGTAGACCTACCCAGGCCTACTAATGCAAAACAAGTGCAATCCTTCATGGGGCACTGTGGATATTATCGAAGATTCATATACATGTATGCGGTTATCGCACAACCTTTGTATCGTTTTCTAGTCAATTTCGAATGGACCAATGAGTGTGAGACTTCATTCCAAAGGCTGAAAGAAAACCTTATATCCGCACCTGTGCTAAAGGCACCAGATTGGGACAAGATATTCCATGTGCACATTGTTGCTTCGGCATATGCCATTGGTAGCATTCTAGCTCAACCTGGAGACGGAACAATGGATTTTCCAGTTTGCTATGCGAGCCGACAGTTAAACAGTGCAGAAAAGAACTACACAACCACCGAAAGGGAAGGGTTAGGAATGATTTATGCTGTGAAGAAATTTCGGCATTATTTGCTTGCAAACAAATTTGTGTTCTTCACGGATCATCAAGCTCTTTTATACCTAGTAAATAAACCTTGCAATACAGGGAGAATCGTACGCTGGTTTATTATATTGCTAGAATTTGACTTCACAGTGGTGGTCAAAAAGGGGAAAACTCATCTGCGAGCTGATCATCTTTCAAGAATACACAACGGGGAAGCCCCACAAGGGGTAGATGATGACATACCAGATGCTTATCTTTTCAACATCGAAATGGTACCCAAATGGTCTCAGGAAATAGTTAGCATTCTATCCTTTGGAAGTGAGTTTGATAATACAGGATGTAGAAACAAACAGCGAACAATTCTACAAACAAAAAACTTCCAATTGATAGCAGGACGGCTGTATCATCTTGAATCTGACCTAATCCTACGATTATGTATAAATCCGGAAGAATTCAAGTGCTACCTGGAAGAGGCTCATGTCCAGGGTTGTGCATTTCATTGTTCAACAGTGAAAACACACCAAAGACTAAAACAATTAGGAGTTTATTGGCCAACTATGTATGCGGATACACATTCTTACGTTACCAATTGTACAGTATGTAGTGCCAAGCGACCAGTGGATCATGCAACATTGTTTCGGGTGAACATAGCACCTACATGGAGTCAATATATCATTGACTTTCTAACCACCAGGACATTCCCTAAGAACACTACAAGAGCACGGGAGGTGGAAGCTCGTGACTTTCAGTTAATTGGAAATCAACTCTATAAACGGGGCAAGGACAACCAACTCCAAATCTGTGCAAGTGAAAGCGAATACCTGCTGATTCTAGAACATGCACATAGCAGAGTAAGTGGAGGCCATTTTTTGGGCGATAAGACGATGAAAATTGTCTTAACTGCAGGAATCTAGTGGCATACATTGCACATGGATGCCGAAGAGTTTGTCAAACGTTGTGATGCATGTCAACGCACCAAGGTACCAATCAAAAGAGATGAGATGCCATTAAGGCCAATGATGGGGGCAAGGGCATTTGCAAAGTGGGGAATTGATTTTGTGGGACCTATATCACCCCCTGCATATCGCACCCATACCCAATATATCATTGTGGCTACGGATTATCTCACAAAGTGGGTCGAAGACAAAGAAACACAAAAACCTGATGCACGCACCACGGCTCAATTTTTGTATGAGAATGTTTTTGTACGTTACGGGTTACCGATAGAAATTGTCAGTGACTGTGGAACACACTTCCTCAATGAAGTCATTGAATATCTACTAGAGGATTTCATGGTCATACATCGAAAATCAGCACCATACCATCCACAGGCCAATGGGCAAGCGGAGGCCACAAATAAAACACTATGCACGGTCCTCACTAAAATAGTGTCACATTCAAGGACCGACTGGGATCAACAGCTACACTCAACACTATGGGCATATAGAGTAGCTTACAAAACCTCAATAGGAACAACACCATACAACATGGTGTTTGGGCTAAACGCTATACTACCCATAGAGTTTTTAATCCCAACTCTACGCATAGCAACAAACTTGGAATGGACAGGGCATGAACTCTCTTCAAGAATTAATGATCTTGAAAAGCTAGATGAACTCCGCTTACGAGCGGTCGCTTTGATCTATGCTAAAAAGAGAAGGCAAAAGGAGTTTTTTGATAAACATGTGCGTACCAAAGAGTTTAAAACAAGAGATTACGTACTTGTTTATACATTGAAGCAACATGCCAAGAAACTGAAAAAGCGGGGGATGGGACCATTTGTGATTCATGATCTATCACAAAGTGGGGCCGTCAAGCTTGCTACATTAGCAGGTGAAGAAATGCCAAACTGGATTAGTGGGTGTCGACTAAGGAGATATCACCTTCCACTCACACAGGAGATGCTCCAACAAATTCATCAAGGAAAGCAAAGAATGAAAGAAAAAGAGAGAGTACGGGAGGAAGCTCAAACCGAAGCACAAGAACGCATTGCAAAAAGACGGCTTCTGCGACAACAACAACAAAGTAAACCACCATTGAGAATCAATGCCGTTTGACTCATGAACTTGGAAGAAGACACAGTCGAGCGAATAATTACAGTCAAGGTGGGCAATGATCAAGTTGAATCACCAGCCTTGCTCGATTTGGGTGCTCAAGCAAATTTGATCTCTTACGGATTATACCAACAGCTCCAAGTCGCAGATCAACTTCATCCTACTCCCCAAGTGCTGGAAAGTAGCACATCACATCCATTGAAAACATTAGGGTGGATTATATTGCATATATAGTTACATCAATATATTTACCCACACAAATTCTATGTGGTGACAGATGAAAGCACACAACAACCAATGCTGCTAGGGCAACCTTGGCAAAAAGCATACAATGTCCAAATAGACTGGAAAGCACAGGCGGTCAAAATACAGCACGAAAACGAACAGCAGGTGGTAGCTTTTGCTCAAAAGGAACATCTGGATCAAATGCAAGCCATGCAATCACTGGAAACAAATACCAAAGAACAAATATCCTCAACGATCAACACGAAACCTGAGACCAACTACCAGCTAACGGCCAACCATGCTCATCACAGACAGCTGAAATCACCGACTACACTGCAAAAATCTAGACTACCACAACAAGGTAAACAAGTATGGATGCGGAAGGATAGAAACGCCATGAGGGGGAAAACACAATGTGACAACCGGATTCTAACAAAGTAGATGGTGCAACCAAAAACCAAGGTAACCAAGCAGATATGGATTCCAAAGAAAATGCTTAACCAAAACCCTCATGTCACTCACATTTGGATACCAAAGCAAAAGACAAAGCAAATACCTACGGTACAAGCAACGATGGAAAGTAGACATCTACAGGTCAACCGGGCAAACAAATATAAGTGGGTACCGATGACAAACCAACAAGGGGCAAAGTTGGCCGCACCACACTACCAATGGAAAGCCAAGGCCATACGGCCCATAGCTATCACATCCTCCGAAATAGCTACGACTCCATCAACAGTGTCGGCAACGCAGTTGCCTCTGACCAAAAAGACCATTAAACAAAGAGCAGTAGAGTTACAGCTGCTACTTGCCAAGAAAATAGGAAACCTCGACGGCGAATGCCAATAAGCATCTTGCTTATTCCCTTCTCTTACACAGCATTAATTTTTCCATGCATTGACTGAGTATGCATAAAATAGGGCCACATTAATCGGTCACGCATTAGCACGACTTTTTCAACCTATGCACGGCACATACTCCGAGGCGAAACCTTGTCGTCCAGGAGGACTCCGACTAGGAGGGGGGGAGGCATTCTCAATGCGGAACCAATAACAGAAATAGCAAATAAGGGCACAATTTTCGACTATTTTCAGGGTTGACGTTTGATTGCGAAATTTTCTGGAGTAACCCAAGTATATATGCCCTTATATAGCATGAAGCTACAAGAATATGGGGCCAAACGCCAAATTAAGCCCCTAGGTGTGTGTATATATGTAGAAATAGCCATTTTTCAGGCAAAATATTGGTAAAACGGAGAAATCTGGCCACAAAAATTGCATGAGAGTGTATATAATGTGTTGCGGTGATGTTTGTGATCTATTATGAATTATGGGAATTTTCTGGGTTTGATTTGCTATTTTCCTTTTAATTTTGCTAATTTTCGGCAGAAAAACTTCAAAAATACAAAAAGCAGGTGAAAAACAGTCGTAATGAAAAACAAAAAATATGGGGATGACCAGTGACTAAAGAACAACCTACGGTACAGTGGGGGTGCAATTATGAGACTGAAGCGGAAAGTGTGTTTTGGCCAGGTTTTGGCCGAAATGACAAATTTTTGCTAAACAGAGCAAATGGAGTCCAAATCAAGAACTTTTTGAGCCTAAACCGCATCTTGCAGAAAGATAGGAGCACATGTCAAATTTCATGAAAAATGGTTCGGGGATCTCCATTATAAGAATTTTTCACCCCATTTTTAGCTCATTCTCACTATTGACCTTGTGGAGAGAGCTTCTGCCACCTAGAGCGGATCGACCTTCCAACAGCTTCTACGACGCGCACGTCTACCCGACGAGCTCCAGACATGAGAGGTAGGCTCACCACCTTGAGCTTTTCGCGCATGTTTGTCATTCTGTCGCGAAAACTAGCGTAGAGGTCACACACAAAGCGAGCGGTAGAGACCTACAAGTAGAAATGGCGGCCTAACGGCTAACCCAAAAGCAACAAGACTTCATCAGCAGCTTACCCTAGTCTAGGAGACCCTTCCTGGATAGCCAATGGTAGTGGGAAAACATCGGGAAAAACCCTAATTCCCAGAAACCCGCAAGAGGCCACCAAATGGGAAATCCGCGAAACGGCGATCAAATGCTACCAAAATTTACGGGTAGGAGCATATGGACATGCTCGACAAGTCCATATGACCCGCATGACCAAAAAGTGACCCGAAGCGGCACTAAACCTCAGAAACGACATCAGACAGACAAAGCGTCAAAATGCACTTGTGGCCAAACCGCAAGTCCGTTTGCCACCAAACTTCACGAAGCGGCTTTCCTAGACCATCAACAACCAAGTCCTATGGTGGTGGACCACCACAAATCATCAAAGGTATGTAAACGCCTCCATGGGTGCTTCTAGAGCAACAAATTGCCAAATGAAGCTCCGATGAAGCCAAAGTCGACAAAAATCATACGGCAAGGATCCCCAAAGGATTTGGAAGCTATGAAGACCAACATTAAGGAATTTCATCGCCAAAAAGCACTCCAAAAGTCAGAAAACGGCTCAGAGGCTCTGAAGTCCACACAGGGAGTTTTTACTTACCCAATTGACTTTTTTGTTGAAATTAGGCTTAAAAGGGACTTAGGGGAGCAAAGGGCAAGCACTGGGAGCACTAACAAGAGAAAAATCACCAGGAGACATCCTACGCGTAGGATGTCTCAAGGGAAATTCTTGACACAAAACCCAACAATTCTTGCCATGCACATGTTCTGAATGACATTCACAAGCCCTACACCAAATTTCATCACCTTTGGAAGAGATTGGACCTCATATGCATGAAAAAACGCAAAGATAGGGCATAAAGGCACTAAAGGGCCATTAACCTACCAAATCTTTTCCAAATCTCATGAAATTTGCACAACACATTCACATACACATCATCTAACTTTCTGTGTGGTCTAGGAGCAAAAATGAAGAAAAAGACATCCTACGCGTAGGATGTCTAATGGACCTTTTGGGCATGAAGGAGAAGTTTTGTCATTTCAGAAGTAATAACCTCATCAACAAGAGCCCATATGTCAAGCTTGAAGCCCTTCTAATCACTTTTGACCCCCAACACCTTCAAGATACATTTTTTGAGCCCAAAAACACCTCATAGAGCCCTACATGCATCAAATATTATCCAAATACAAATCCAAGAACATGGCTATGTTCCATAGGTCAAGGACAACCCATTGATCAAGTTTCATGCAGTTCTGAAGAAAAAGACATCCTACGCGTAGGATGTCTTAAGCCTAGATTTAGACTTATGTGCAAGAAATGACATCATAGGAGCTAATACCATGATGCATTGAGCCCATATACCAAGTTTCAACCCATTTGGACATCAATTGCTTCCCATGATGGACAATCTACCAAAATTGTGACTTAAAGCCTAAATCAACCCAAAAATCCACTTTTTGACATCCAAATTTAAATCCAAGCTTATAACCATGTTCCATGAGCCTTACACTACCTACAAGTCAAGTATGAACCAGTTCTGAAGAAAAAAACATCCTACGCGTAGGATGTCTAGATGGATTTTTTTTGGTCAAATTTGCACTGTGAGCACATGCACAGCTTCACAAGTTCCTTTTGAGCTATGATTTCAATTTTCAAGTCATTTGGATAAGTAAAACTCAGTTTAGCAGCTGATATGAAAAAAAAACGCTAAACTTTGGATTGCTGAGTACAACAGGGTCTATGGCAGCCTCGAAGTCACCAGCAAAGAAGAAGAGAATGACAATCAAAGACTATCTGGACGAGGTGGAACCATTTGTCATTCCACAGGGAACATTAAAGCCTAAAAGCACCTGGATACAGGGAGATCTACTAGAGTCAAACGACCTAAAAATCTACCAAGGAGTATTCAAGGACAATGACGGAAATATAATAGAGCTGCCAATGCTGCCAAGGGAGCTCAATGAATTTTTCCGCAGCAAAATGGACGGCTACTTGGAGAAAATTGACCTCCATAACTATTTTGAAGCAATCCCAGCAGGGGTGGACGTCAAAAGAGTATGGGAGTTTGTGACCAGCATTAGAGAAGATGGAGTGGCCAAGGTGACGGATTTGCATGGCAGACCCAACACAGAGATCATTATTACGGAAAGGGTTGTCGCCCATGCACTAGATCTGTCCAATCAGGGAGACAATGTGACAAAGAGAAGGGATGAAGTAAAGGTGTACAAAGAGAAAAAGGCTAATTACACTTTTGAAGACATCGCCAACCCAAAGGTGGCGATCATGAGCCAATTGTACAATCAATACTTCCACATGTGCACGAAGAGGCCGCAGAAGTACAGGATGCCGCCAGGTGCAATTGCCACAACCTTTACTTGGGCAATGACGAAGGGCACCCCAAAGATAATCAATTATGCGGCATACATACAAGACAGCCTGGTAAAGATGGGAAACAAAAATCCAACCTACATAGTGCCAGGAGAGATGATAACCAAGGTAGTTTATGCAGCACTACATGCCAAGGGAAGGTGGCCTGACCCCCCATCTCAGAATGACTGGCTAAGGATAAAGGAAGACAAAGAAGACGAGCCACAACGAGCACCAAGGGTGGCTACAAGATTGAAGAGACGACTGGAGCCAGTGGAAGAGGAGCAACCTGAGCAGAAGAAAGGCAAAAAAGAATCTGCTCAAGTGCTAGCCAAAGAGACTCGATCACAAAAAGCGGCTAGACTCGAGAAGCTAATGGAGAGTTTCCGAGCAGAAAGAGCCCTCAAGGGCGATCTAAACAAATTATGGAAGCCATCCCTTGAGTCGATGTCCGGATCCTCAAGAAGAGTGCATAGGGACCGCTTCGAAGACTATATCAAGAATTTTGAAATTCTTGATGCTGCGGCGGAAAACATTCCACACATCCCTTTCACCGAGGAAGAAGTGGAGCAAATACGGCAAACGTTGCTAGATGAACAAGAAAACAAGGAAAGAGAAAGAAAGACGAAAGCAAATAGGGATTTCAAGGGCAAACCTACAGCTTTACCAGGTAGCCCTAAACCTAGCCCACAGCCATCACCACCTCCTAGCAGCCCTCCTCCAGAAGATCAAAAGGCCGGAGACAAGCAAGAAGAACACTAGGATGAAGAGCAAGAGCACAGGATAGAACTTGAACACAAAGAAGAAGCCAAGCCTGCATCTGAACAAAAAAATCTCGAGGAAGCATACTATGCATTTTTGGACCTGCTAGCTGTAGGCTATTCAAAGGAAGAAGCCGCCACAGTCGCATTCGACTTGGCAAGGACACGAAGTGAAGAACAGCTGCCAGGCATTCAGCTAGTTGAACTTAAGGAGATTGCTACTGACACGGTAGACCTGCACCCTCCCTCGAATGATTGAGATGTGGTGATGACAATGCTAGCTGGAATAAGGGCACAATCTGTGGCATCAGACGAAGAGTTGATAACTCTAAGAGCCACTGAAGTAAAGACCAAAATGGAAAGAGATCTACTGCAGGCAAAAAGCCAAGGACACAAAGAAAGAGAAGCTGACCTCCAGGCCAGCCTAGCCACTGCTCTACAAAATTGCTGTGTGTGCATTCTAATTGAGTGTGTGTATGCCTAATTTTAGGTGTGTGTGCACTATTTTGCCCATGTTTGTGCACCTAAAAATCAATGTGTGCTTAATGATTTTTCAATTGTGATGATTGATTTGTGTTGTGGTCATGCCCAACTAATGATTTGTGAAATTACATTGCAGTTTCGACAAAATTTACCTTTTTGTGTGGGCACCTAAAGATTGATAAAAACTACCAATTATTAGTGTGTGTGTGCCTAAAAAGTGTGTAACTTGCACGATTGATTCAATTTTTAATAGCATGATTGATCTGTGTAATGGTTAATTGTTGCATTTTTGTGCTCAAAATAGGGATTTACTCACTTCAATTGCGTCAAATTTTGACCTAATTTTGTTAGTAATTTTACCGCTTTAATTGCGTAGTCTCGATTTTATTGATGAAATTGTTTAACAACTAAATTGTTGGGATTTTGGTGATTTTATTTGGCTGCACTAATCCCCTATGTGTGGAGAATTTTTAGAAAAAATTTGGGTATTTTTCGGATAATTTTTGGTAATTTTTTGCTAATTGTTGCATTCATTTTTTCTTAATTCCCTAAAAAATTGATATTTTCTGATCTTTACGAACTGTTTTGAATGTGTGTTTTCGTCTTGATTTTGAGCGCATTTGGACTTGCGGTTGCGAAATTTCAAGCGCTTTACTATTTCCGATGGGGACAGGGTTGATGATTTTGTCAAATCTGGCATTTTTGATTAAAACTGCTATTTTTTATATGCTTTTGCGTGTCAAAAATGTTTGGTTGTAAATGATGATGATTTTCTAAGGTTTCTAGAATTTTCCAAGAATTTTTATGGATTTTTTGCCGATTTTTATGGATTTTCGGGTGACTTCTAGCATTTTTGACTAATTTTTGACCTATTTTTGGCATTTTTGGAAATTTGAAAATAAAAAATTAATAAAAATCCAGTTCCAGCTTTGACGCCCGTGCTTTGCATCGCATAAAATTCCTCGTCGAATAGATCTTTACGGTCTCTTGCGATAGTTTCCTACGACGTTAAAATAATTCGCTTCTTCTTTTTCTCTCTGCCGGCCGTTCCCTTTTTGTTGATTCGAGTAAACCCACTCTAACTTTCTCTTCTCTAACTTTCTCTTACTCTCTCTCCTTCCCCTACCAAAACCCCGATTATCAACATTCTCTCACCTTCCCTCTCACTTTCTCTCTCCTCCCCACCCCCTCCTCATTGTGATCATTATCACTCTCACTTCCCCCTCACACTCCCTCTCTATCTCTCCCTTTTTCTCTCTCTAGCTCTCTCTCTCTCTCTTCCTTTGTTATCTTCTCTCTGTCTAGCTCAACTGTCATGCACGCGCCGCCTTTTCCCTCTTGTCTCGTAGCTCCAACAAACACACACACACCACTGCTTGCACTCACTCTCTCTCTCTCTCTCTCTCTCTCTCTCTCTCTCTCTCTCTCTCTCTCTCTCTAAAAACGCAGCCATTTTTTGACCTAGTAGACAGCAGTCCACTCTTTTGATCATAACTTCTTCATCCAAACTCCGATTTGGGTGATCTATAGCCTCAATCGAAGAGCACAAAGTCCTCTACGCATTGATGTAAAGACAGAAATTTTCAGAGTTATGGAAGGCGTTTTTGTAGCAGCATTTCCGAAGTGAACAGGTTCAACAAAATTGATTCTCATCTCCTATTTTACATACAATGTCTTTCGGCACTCGCAAGGGTTCTTCTTCTTCAACAAGGTCCACAACCATTGTGGAAAATGATCCAAAATCTCCTAAGTGTGGAGATAGCAACACAACCACCCAACCAACGACATTGGAAACCATGATCATGGCGTACTTGGTATCATTGCAAGAGACCGTAAACAAACAAGGCGAATACTTACGAGCACTTGCAATGGAGAATGGCACACTAAGGGTACTTGTGGTTGAGAATGAGAATCTCAAGAGGACACTTGAGATGCAAACAACACGTTTGATGCAACTTGAAGAGGAAGTCAAGGAATGTAAACGCTCTCTTGTGGACTTGAATGCTTTGAAGGAGCGGATGAGCAAAGTAAAGCATGACCATGTATTGAAAGAGGAGAAATTTGACACTATGAGCCGGGATGTATGCGACATGAAAAATGTATGCACAAACAAGTCTTGGGCTGATGTATGTGGTAGCAATGTGGTTTCTAATTCCTCACTCATGCAAGCTATGGTTCAAACAAAGAATGTTGAGAATGTGGATGTGGAGGAGTTGAAGGAACGGGAGCGACGTTCCAAGAACATTGTTATTCGTGGAATTCCCGAAGAGAAGTTAGAGACACCTCCTTCTCTTGCCATTGTTATTGAAGATTTCTTCAAAACCCACTTTGGCATGTCCGGAGTTATGGTCTATGGAGCACATAGAGTGGGGAAGCAAGGAGCTCCTCGCTCGGGAGAACGGCCAATTGTATGCACCATGCCGGATGAGACCAAGCGAAAGATTATCCTTGATAATAGTTGGATTTATTTGAGGGATACAAAATGTTTTGTATGTGAAGATCGCACTATTAAGCAACAAAATATGCGTCGCAAGGCATATGAGGAAAAGAATAATAAAAACAAGGAGATCTCTCATGAAGAAAATGTGCCCAAGGAGGAGGCAAGTATCTCAAGCAAATAGGGATGCGTGACCTATGAGACCGAGTTACAATTGAAAATATGCTTTTGGAATTGTGATGGATACCCATGGAATGCGGGGGTTGGCATTGATGAACTAACAAGCAAAGCCGATGTTGTACTTCTTGTTGAAACTTGGGAGCATGATACACAAAGGATTAACGGCTTGGAGGATTACAATGTGCATTCATTGATGTGGTCAAAGAATCTCAAGCAACGAAGAGGACAAGGAGGGTTAGCATGTATGGTTAAGAAAGGATTGGAAGATTTTGTATCAATTGTGAAAGATGACAAGTACAAACGTTATGTATGGCTAAAAATTATGACACCAAAAAGAGCACCCATTTTTGTAGCCAGTTGCTACATTCCTCATCATGATTCTCCCTTTTATACTTGCATGGATAGAGATCAACCATTTTCTGATTTGGAAGAGGACATTGCTTATTTCAAAGGTGAAGGTGATGTTATTGTATTTGGGGATATGAATGCTCGCACAAAAACATTGCAACATGATACTCAAGAATTTGATATGCCATACATTTCAAGGGAGTTGGAGGAAGTTCACTTGTATGATCGTACTTCAATGGATGAGAAAGAGCCGGATCACTATGGAAAGTTACTTTTACACATGTGTAATAGCACGGGTATGCTCATTGCCAATGGTGTATCTTTGTGGAGTGGAACCAATGGATTTTCATGTAGGAGACATAATGGGGATAGTGTGATTGACTATATGCTACTCTATGAAGCCATCATGTATCACATAAAGAGTTTTATGTTTGGTCAATGGACCCCGAAATCCGACCATCGCACCTTATGTATTGACCTTTCATGTGGAGAAGCAACTAAGCATGATAATCTCAGCCAAAGGAAAGAGAAGTTATCACTATGTATGGGTTTCAAATGGGCACCAATGTACATTGAAATGGTTGAGCAAAAATTATGGATGACAAAGCTTCAATGTGATGCACCATTGGAAACTAAATGGAAAGCTTTCAAGAAAGCTATTTGTTCTTGTGCGGAAGAATGCTTTGCCATAAAGCATCTCCATGGTATCAACAAAGATAGATCACGCAAAAGGTGGTTTGATAAAGAATGTCAAGATGCTCGAAAGTCCTTGATAAAGCTTGATGCAACTATGGACAAAGACAACTATCAAATTCATTTGCATACATACAAGGCATTGATTCAAAAGAAGAGAAGAAGATGGGAAGTAAAGCAACATGAATTTCAAGTCCAAGAAAAGGCATATGCATGTGGAAGATTTTGGAGAAGCTTGAGAGGCAAGCGGGTTGAGAATTTTGGTAACTTGAGTCTAGTGGATATGTACACACATTGTGGGCAATTATATGAGCAAGCAAATACTGAAAAAATGCCATTTTATGGTTCACTCCTATGTATGCCGTCTTTTTTTACTATTGAGGATGTATGCAGTGGGCTTGAAAAGTTGGCCACTCGCAAAGTGGGAGATCTTCAAGGTATCAAGCCGGAGATGATCAAACGGACAGGAGATTTTACCCATGAGTGGATGTGTGATATGTTCAACCTTGCACTTCAACATGGTATGCCTTATGATTGGAGTACTAATTGGGTTAAGCCTTTGCATAAAGGAGGGGATGTAAAGAATGTAAAAAACTACCGGACTATAATGATTGGGTCTCTTATGGAAAAGTTGGTTGGGTGCATAATGGAGATGAAATTGAGTGATTGGGCTGAAGAGAATGACAAGCGTGCAAAGGGACAAGCGGGTTTTCGTCGATGCCATAGCACCATTTATCATCTTGTCACTCTTCGTGTTCTCATGGAGGAAAGTCGGTTGAAAGGCAAGCGATTGTATTGTTGTTTTGTGGACTTTAAGAAAGCCTTTGATATGATTCCACGTAACAATTTGTGGAGAAGGATGGAAGAACTCCAAGTGCCAAGTGAGTTTATGCTTGCGGTTTCTCGAATCTATGAGAAGGTGATTTGTCAATTGCGCATGGGAAGAGAAATTTCAGAAATTTTTGTAAGCACTATTGGGGTTAAACAAGGATGTCCATTGTCACCAACTCTCTTTGGTCTATGCATCGATCAATTGGAACAAATGGTACTTGACTTTATGCAAGAAGAAGCAATTGAAGAGGTAACTATTTGCAATGCGGTAATCATGCTTTTGTTGTATGCGGATGATGTAGTGCTTCTAGCACTCACTTTAGAAGATGCACAAAAGCTTATGGTTGTCCTTGAGAACTTTTGCTTGCATAGTGGGCTGATTGTAAATGAATCCAAAACAAAGGTTATGCTTGTGAAAACCAACCATAAGGAGAAGCCATGCATTGTGTACAACAACGAGACACTTGAAGTTGTTGAGAGCTTTAAGTACCTTGGCCTTGAGGTTCCATCCAATCACAAGTGGCATGAATGTGCTATGCGTCGTTTGGAAGCGGGACAGAGAGCATATTATGCATTTGAGAACATGTGTAATGCGGGAAACATCAAGTGTTGGGTTCTCAAGAAGTATCTTTTTGATGCATTGGTGACACCGGTTCTTCTTTATGGAGTTGAAGTGTGGGGCGGGAGCATCTCAAAGTCTACTTGGAAAGAGTTTGAGAATGTCCAAAAGCGTTTTCTTACAAACTTTCTCCAAGTTAAGACACAAACACCATATATGCTCCTACTTCTTGAGTCGGGATCTCTTCCAATTGAGGTTATGGGCATGGAAAGGGTTGTGGAGTACATGATAAAGGTGCGTCAAAACCCCTCACATCGACTTCCTACAATTGCGTGGGAAGCAAGCAAAAAAGTTCAAAAGACGCATAAAAGCAAGATCTTGAGCACGGGATGGATGCAAGACATAAAGAAGTGGTTTGGGAGATGGGATGCATTACACTTGCTACATGATGCTTCAATTGACTCTCAAGTGAATGAAGCTTTTCTACAACGCCAATGTATTACGGCTTGGGAGAAATCTGGTGGGTCACGCTTCATACATTACACCACCTATATTGCCCCCAACTACAAAACCATGTTCTTCGCTGAGAGAGGAAATCGTACTCACACTTACATGCTTGAGCCTATTCCCTTGTCCACGATACGCACTATCGCAGCAATTCAGCTTAGCTCCCATTTCCTTCGATGCGAGATAGGGCGTTGGGGCAATGGAGAAGAGTCAAATCGATTGTGCACATTATGCTCACTACAAGTTCGAGAGTCTGAGTACCACACACTACTAGAGTGCTCAGCTTTTGATCACATCCGAACTTGCTTCTCTCACATTTTCAGCCATAACATAGACCTACACACTTTCCTCTCCCAGCCAAAGTGTGGGCTCTCCATTGCGACTCTCATCACTACAATTTTGGAGCATCGAGAGTCACACATCAGCCATACACATACTACATCACATGTAACTTTGGTCCCATAGGTCATATTTGACCTCCGAGGACGATAATAAAATCTATCTATCTATCTATCTATCTCTCTCTCTCTCTCTCTCTCTCTCTCTCTCTCTCTCTCTCTCTCTCTCTCTCTCTCTCTCTCTCTCTCTCTCTCTCTCTCTCTCTCTCTCTCTCTCTCTCTCTCTCTCTCTCTTCTCACTCTCTTAGCTCTCTCTCTCAGTGTCACACTGTGTGCCCACTGGGGTCGAAAGTGCCAAAAAGAGTGAGAAAAAGCCAGAACGAGGTCGAAAAGCAAAAAACAATGCGGGAAAAAACACTCTGTCGAGAAATTACACCGAGCAAAAGCGAGCAGAATTTGAGAGCAACAGCCACAAAAAATTGACCAAACAGCGAAAGTCAAAAATAACAAAAGCAAAGCCGAGAATCACGCATCGCAAAGCGAATTGAAAAAGCCAAAAAAAGTGAGAAAACAGCCAACTTGAAGCTGTGAGCAGTAGAAACAAATTTCGTGCTCGAGTTTGGAAAGTGCAGCCACAATTTAGTCAAGAAACGTCCATGCTATAAATTGGCTAGTGGAAGCAATTGCATTGAAATCAAGCTTCTAATCGGACGAATAGGGACAGAGCTCACATGTGATTGCAGATTAGTCTAGTATAAGCAGCATAAATTCTGCTAATCAATAGAAAAATCTGCTAGAAGACAAGTTTAACAGAACTAGCTGACATGGACTCAAGTCGAGTCGAGAGTTCAAGTATAGCAGAGAAAGCTAGTAGCTGTAACAACATTGGCACAACTAAAACATAGCAGATTCTACAACTATATAGCTACAATGGAGATAAAGTATTATATGCAAATCTTGAAGGCCATAGATACTTGATGAGCAGCAAAAGCAGCACAGGAGCCAAGAGCCTGTTGATCAGAGTAAAGCCAGATTCAGAGAACTCCCAAATGTACACAGACTTCAGTGGAGCCAAGTATTGCAAGCTTAAAGATTAAGTGCAGATAGAAGTGCAAAAAAATAATTTGAGTGTTTATCTAGATATCTGCAAGCCAGCAAAACATTCATTTAGTGCATATGCAACTAGGATCATTGTACATGGATTACAATGGTCAGATCTATAATCGAGAACCGGAATTGCAAGATCCAATAGAAGCAAATCTAATGGGAGAACCAAGTCAAAGACGGTACAAAGGTCAAGATGGAGCAATTTATAACTTGATGCTCAATGTTTTGAAAGAAGATGCCGACAACTTGACAAGCATAGAAGCAGAAACTTCTCAGCTAGAGCTTGACATGACAGAGCCGATTGAAATATCACCAGTCATGGCATATTGCTCGGATTGTGGACGAAAAGGTGGACATTTTTCTGAAGATTGTCCAAGAAATCCCGACAACAAGGACATATCAACTGCCAAGCAAGGCACGGAGCAAATTAGAAATGCGAATCTCAATGTAAGTGCATCTAACTTGTCACTTTTAATGCAATCAGATGATTCTGCATTACCGTTAGAAGCACCAATAAAAACACTGCAAGTTCAAAATCAGCATAAAGATGCACAGGCACCTGAGAAGCTTAAAATTGATTCTTTGAACAACAAATTCCTGCATGAATTTGGTTAAGATGTCTAGATATCATCGAATGTTGAAAAGACTGTTAGGTTGCAAATGATTTTGCATCCACTGCCACAAGTGTGCAATTATTCACAAGTCTAAGGGACACATCAACTAGAAGGATGTTCACTTTGTATGGTACACATAATTCATATGCGCACTATGTAAACCAAAAAGAGCAATTGTACAAAAAGGATCAACCAGTGTTTGAACGGCCCACATACCAGCTCATAGCAGTGCATCCAATGATAGATCAAAAAACATGGTTCATTTCAGAAGATATAATATACTATATCCCATCCCCTCTAGAGCTAAAGGATATTACCCAGGTGCACCCAGAAATCTGTTACGAGCCAAACTCACCTCCATCAAAAATCAAGCTTCGATGTTGTAACCAAACTAACATATACTTTGACCAAAATGATCGTAGATATAGACGAGATTCTAGCATCTATGATGCCTTGGGTCTTGAAACCAAAGAAGCTCATATCATAGGAGACCCATGGGATAGAGAATATCATGGCAAAGATAATGCTATCTAGATCTTGACTTGGGGAATAATTTGTCATGTTTCACGGAGATACATAGGAAACTATGCAAAAAATTCACAGATGCCAAACATCAACAATGCTTCTCAAAGTGTGACTTTACAGTCCCAAGAGATGAGACTAAACCAGAGCCAAATGATTTTGAACTATTACAATGAAGCAAGCTATAGTGATGACCCTAGGAAGGGGGGAGTTGTAAATTCATCAACCTCAACTTATGTACCAGGAGTTGCAATGCTAGTTAGAAGCCCTAGAGACTCTAGCCAACAGACCCCTTCAAAGCAGAAACCATTGAAAGATCATATGGTTGTTGGAAGTTTCCAATTAACCCAGGTTCCTTCAAGATCTGTAGACAAATGCTTCTATGAAGATCATCAAAGGACAAAAGTTTCAGCTGATCTCCACAAATCAAAGTCAAAAGCCAATAAATCCAATAGTGTTCAAAAAAGTTACATGTGATAAAGCTCACATATGCATATCAAGATGCACATGCTAACAAATATCAACAAGATCATGACCTTGTACAAATCCCTATGGATGGTAAACTTGAAGTCAAATAATATTTGAAGATGATGCAAAGCCTAAAGCTGCCAGAACGGATGACAAAAAATTCAAAGTCATTGGGAGAAAAAGTCTAGAAAGCTACACAGAGGTCACCACCAAAATCTCCTCCAAAGAGATATATTTTTCCAGAAAGTACAGTGGATCTATTAAGATCAAGAGTAACTCAGATACAGGTGGACAATGCTCAACAATTGCAAGCAAAATGTGCAATATTATAGCCAATGGAGTCAACATCAATTAAAGCAGGTGATCAAAGCAAAGAAAATGTAGATAAAGCTCAACCAAAGGACACTGCCATAGCAAAAGTAGTCAATACAAAAAGAAATCATGAGACGATCAAGTGCAACATTGTTGGTGAAAATGAAGAAAATCTGTCAAGTGAAGTAAAGCTAGATTTTGAGTTAGACAAGAACCTCATGTCTTTTCGCACTTGGAAAAGATGTGGACAACCACAGTTGGAAGATGCTCTCGAATTTGTGAGCATATCAGGATACAAACGTGTAGAAGACTAGAGAATCATCTCCACTACCATTGAAGTAAGTTCACAGATCATCATAGCTCAATTTCATGTGTTCACAGCAAAGGATATGCCAGACAACACAAAGTCCTCAAGCACAGTTAAAATGGAGACTGATATTAAAGCATATCTTATTGAAGATGATTCATCAATCAGAACTTCAAAAGAGCTTAAAGAAAATCAGGCAATAAGAAGTGCATATCAAACAGAGCAAAGGGCAACCACAATAGCTATTGAGTAGAGAATTCCAGCAAAGCCAGAAGTTAAGAAGAACGGGGTTGAAAAAATTCAAGAAGCAATAGGAAGTCCAAAGATCCAGACATTGCCAGTTGAATTAGCCGATGCAAGTCAGATTGGAAAAGAGAGTCTCAAGCCACCTTCCACAGAGACACATTTAGATCAAGATGAGACCATGGAAAAAGCAGGACAAAGATCTTCAATAGAACCAGTAATGAGAATAGTTATAGTTCTTAGCATTACAAAAGGAGCAAGTGTCAGATGCAATGCTCTACTAGGTAAAGAAGCAAATTGCAATATGGTTGTAGAGAACATTCAAAGCATTCTAGAGATTACACAGGACAAGCCAAATAATAGAGAAATCATGTGTAAGGATACAAGTAAAAAAGAGATGGCTGCTACCCTTAGCATCGAACAACATGAAGAGCAAGTAAAATTTTAGTTAAAGTCTTCAAAAGACATGCATGCAAATGTCATCCTTGGACATCAGTGGTTAGATCAACACAAGGCCTACAAAGAAGATAAAATGCTAATATTCTCTTTTCCAAGAGGTAGCTAACAACATTTACAAGTACCGTTAATGCTAGATTTAGAGTTGCAAAAGTCACAAGAATCGAAGACAAATCTTGCACACAAAGGTAAAGCTGCAGTGGACCTTCCACCGATTAGCAAAAAAGGTGTGACAGCATATGCCTCTACATCAAAGAACCCTGGATGGATCAACTTCTTCAAGCAAGTCAGGCTTTCAAAACTTCGAGTCAATTGCTGACCCAACTGAAACTTGTAAGGAGACACCCAAAAAAGCAAAGATATATTAGCATGAAGATCTCAAGAGCTCAACAAGATCTAGAGCTCAAAAAAGTCAACAAAGGAGTTACAAAGGTCATTAAGAGATTTGGATTCCTAAGTCTTCCAATGCTCCTAGTCAAAAGCCAAATGCCGACAGCCAACAAAGACCTACAAAAACATCAAAGACTTCTTACAACATGCCTAATTGGAGAATCACACAGAGAAAGGAGTCTTGACTGTCAAAGACGGACAACCCAACCAACGCAAATGCAGATTCAAAGATGATAAAACAGGTATGGCAAAAGAAACCTTCAATGCCAACTTGGTCCTTCACTAATCCTCTTTTTGAGGATTCAAGTTTACTTTTACCTGAAGAAATGTTTGTAGTAAGCACAAGATTGTAAAAATTCAAGTCGCCAGGGTGCAAAAAACACTCTTTGGCCTAGTCAGAGTCAGGCTACTGATCCATAAAATGAGAAAAGCATTAGTCCCAAATCTTCAAGTCATATTAAAATCTGTTCTAAGAGTTGTAGTTATTAGGCTTACGCTCAAGCTGGAAGAGTTGAGCATATCTAGGTCGTGTCACTCATACTGGATGAGATGAGCATAAGAGTCAAAGTCTATTAACTTACAGTTGGTGGAGTGTCGTAGAGTCCAACACTCACGCACAGTGCATAGTAAGATGAGAGCACATATCCTCGACAATGAAAACCATTCTTAAAGGGGTTCCCGCTTGAAAAGCCATGTCATGTGCTTTTATAGCTATACCATCTTTTTAAGGAACCCCTCAAAATCTTTCTTGCACAGCATATTGTTTTCCATGCATTTCTGTGTATGCATGAATAGGATGTCCCACCATTGGACATATGCATTAGCCACTCTTTTTTGCTTCCACATATGCACCTTGAGTGGACTACATATGTCCCACCATTGGACATATGCATTAGCCACTCTTTTTTGCTTCCACATATGCACCTTGAGTGGACTACAACAGGAAAACCAATGTTCCATCATGCTACCCTCTCATATTTTCTGCCTTTTTAATTCCATATCTATTGACAAATAATCCCTTGAGTACTTTATTAATATTTCCCTTGCTAATAAGTACTCCAATAATGTGCATATCCCAAAGGAACTTTTTTCCCACTGGGTTTTTCCCTTTGGTCATCCAAGGATTAGACCCTAATTTAGAACCTCATCATTCTACTTCTCTTGTACATACTTTTCATAAATAAATAGCAGCCTCATCACTATGCTATTCCAACGGACAAATGAAACATCATCTCTCACATCACACATATTAGGACCAATGAAGATGTTGCAGCAAATTGAACCTCATCAACAAATCCAACGACAAATGAAGACAATCATACCATCAACAACCAATCAAAAACCTTCCACAATCTCCACAGACACTTTTCAACAATGCTCGGGGACGGGCACTAAAATTGGAAGGGGGGAATGTTAACTGAGTCAACGTCAGTTAACAGAAGCTGCTAAAGATCAAAGACATACGGATACACATCAAAGATCAACAAAAAGAAGCAGTGAAGATTGGAGTTACACATTTTTCACGTTTTTCCAAAATGGTCACGTATTGTAAATTCTTGATTTATTTCAAGCCATTATAATATTTTAGTGTGTTAAGGGCTCAATGGGAGTTCCAAGCTATTGGGAACCCGTCAGTTAGTGTGCCTAGGTAGTAGATTCAATAAGTGGTGGAGCCCTAAAGGCCTCGGGTGCTCAAAAATTGCATATTTTTACCCTAGATATATAAGGCAGTGTGTAAAAGAAACTAGGGTTCTCAAGCTCATTTGTTGAGAGCACTCTTGGGTGAGAGCTCTTGAGTGTGTGGCTATGGAGTCCTTGAGCTTCTCCTTGCTCATGTGACTTGGTTAACACTAATTAGTGCTTAATTCTCTTTCACTATGCGTCTCTCATGCTTCTTGTGATTTCTAATGATGCTTTGATTAGGTATATCATAACTAATTAGTGGTTAATCGATCTATAATCTTGTGTGTGTGATTACCCTTTGTTTCTTGTGTGTGCATGTAGGTTTGATAGGAGTGTGGTGCTCGATAGATCTATGTGTGTGTGCTTGCGATTAGTGTGCTGCATGATAGGATTAGTGTTTTATGCGTCTTACAATTGTTAGTGTGTGTGATTGGGTTGATTAGAGGTGAAGAGAAGTGGATGTGGAGATTGCCCTTCATTGTGGCTTAGATCCGCCATAGGCCAAGAAGCTCACCTCATAGAGTTAAACATTTGCGTGGCCATGGTTAGCTCACTAATCGTGTGAGTGTTTCCATACCCTAGCCGGGTAGCTCATCCCTCTGGATTGATAAATTTTTTGGTCATTGGAGCTATTGCAACCATGGGACCCCCAACAGGGACTTATCAAGAGCATCCTTTGTCAATCGTTTTGGAGAGGGCGCAACATTGGAGAAGCTATGGAAATTGTTGAATAAGTCGAAGCAAGGTAGCATGCTAGAGTATGCATCATATGTATCAAAGTTTGTAGATTTATGGGGGCTATGGGTTGCATTATTGAGAGAGGATGAGGGGCCACCTGATTTCCTAAAGAAGGATTGATTTGTGGCTGGTTTATGGCTAACCCTTAAAGAGAAGGTGAAGGGAAGGTTTCAAGCTACGTATGAGCTAGCAATTGAAGTGGCCTATTCAACCACAAGAATCAATCGAAGATCAACAAGACTTGCTCAACTAAATCACCGGCAAGCTTGAGAATCTCTTAGTCCATTTAGCATGCATAGAACCGCAATCAAGATGAAGGGAGAGGACAAAGAAGGCAGAACCAAGAGCACCACTGTTACAATTGTGGAGAAGACGGCCAATTACTGTCCACACCCAAGGAGGCATAATTCCAATAGAGGAACAAGGTAAAGCCAAATTTCACCACCAAGAGGAAGACCACCCCTACCCAGACCACCACAACAAGCACCGCCAGTGAAAATTCTACAACCACCTGCTCAACCACATCCACCATCACTGCAACCTCTCATTCTACCCTTACCTCCACTATTAGGCAACAACCAGGAAGTGAGTGTTATCAACCTTGATGATAAGGGAGGGTAAAAAGTGAAGGAACGCATCAAAGAATTGGAAAAAGGTAAGGCTAAGGTTGAAGGGGTAGATGCCATGGGGGTAAATCCTGATAGGCATGATGAATCTTCCCAAAACAAAGAAAAGATGAAAATTAATGGGGAGTCTAGTAGAGATCTGTCTAAGTCCCAACATTAAATTGGCATTGTAGATTTCTCTTTGGGTGAATGTTCTAAACCGTAGATTTGGCTCAAAATGTCTTTATGCAAGGCGCAAAGATCACATGGTCTCAGTTACTTCACCTTGCACCTAGGGTGAGAAGCCAATGGACAAAGATGGTTAGAAGAAGGTGACCAAAGTCAAAGACAACTAGGGATATCTCTGGGAGGAGTCTAGAGGATATACTACAACTCATGGATGCTCACATCAAAGGCCAACACATCTCCAATATCTACATCGATGGTGGCACATATATGCATCATGAATGAAAAAATGATGCACCGTTTGGGCTAAGAAGTAAGTAGGCCGGCACCATGCCGAGCTAAAATGGAAAATAATGTAAGAGTTCAATGTGTTGGTATTTGGAATGCAAGTAGGTTAAAGGGGTTCAACACCGAAGTGAATGTGGACCTCATTGTCATGCCACATAAAGGGGAGGGCTACCCTATTCTGGGGAAATCTTGGCGTATGGCTATGAAGGCTAAGCAATATTGGAACACTGGCATAATCCAAATGGAGTATGCCAAAGGGAAGCCAATACTTTACAACATGAAGATAGGACGAGGATGTGACATGGATCTAGAAACCTCTGAGGATGAGTTCTCTAGTGACACTTCAACCACATCATAAGAGGATTCAACAATGACTGAAGAAAGTGATAGTAGCATTGAGTTAAGGGGGTCATTTTCAACGACCCTAAGAATATGGAGCAACATGATTCATCATCATCAAGCCAAGGGGAGCCACCAAGTATGCAAACTCTAATAGAAGCAAGTAAGCTACATCACATGATTCAAATGCTTTCTAGTGAGTTGTGTGTGAAGGAGCATGAAGATTATATTTTGATGCTAAGTAATTTACCACATTGTTCAATGATGAATATGATAAAATCACTGGCATCACAGTAGTTCTACATTACATTAAACTCAAAGAGGGAAGTAAACCCCCGGGGGGTTCACCTTATATAGTATGTAACCTATCACGTGAGTTCAACAGAAGGGTATTTAAATCCCTGCAAACTTACAAAAATAAATTTACATAAGGATATGTTTCTTACAAATCTCAAAAAAAATTACAGAATTTAAAAGAAAAGGGTTCATTATATTTTCTAGAAAATTCACAGAATAGGGATTTTAGAAAAAGAGCTTGAACGCACGCGATATAGTGGTCTTAAATATAGTGAACCCCCCAGGAGTAAACCTATATTGCAGAAGCTGAGGCGGCTAGGAGTAATTCAACAAGAGGCCTTGCTCAAGGAGGTAAGGAAACTGCTAGAAGCACGTTTCATCTATCTCGTTGAAGACTCGGAGCGGGTTTCTCTAGTGGTAGTCACACCAAAGAAGAATGGTAAGTGGAGGGTTTGTACTGATTACAAGCCCCTTAATGCAGCCACAAAGAGGGACCATTTCCCTCTCCCTTTCCAAGATGAAATTCTCAATGAGGTAGTAAGACATGAGCTTTCCATTGTACGTGATGGCTAGTTAGGCTATTTTCAAATTAGCACCACTAAAGAAGATCAAAAGAAGACAACCTTCATCATACCATGGGGATTTTTTTCTTACAAAGTTATGCCTTTTGGTCTCACCACTTTTCAACGCTATGTGAAATTTGTTTTTTAGCCATTCTTTGAGAAATCAATTTACTTTTTTATTGATGACTTTTGTATCTATAGTTCCACTCTCTGCATTTAGAGAAGGTCTAGCTAGGTTGCAGGCTTTGGGTGGCCAACTCAATGAAGAAAAGTGCCACATTGGTGAAACCAAAGTCACTCGGTCCCCAACCCCGAGAAGATTGGGGCAACTTGATAGATGGCCTTCTTTTATTCTCCTTTTCCGTTGACAACACCCTACTCAGTTTCCACAAAGTAGAGATACGAGCAACAGAAAAGAGAAAGTCCTCTATCCATGTTTACATGGTTATAAGGGTCATATGCCACAAGCCACGTCGATAAATTTAGGATTCTAATGAAAGTTGTTTCCTAATATAAAGATGAAATCCCATTGATATATTTAGAATCCATAAAAAACACCTTTTTTCCCATGTTAAAGAGGCACGGCCGCCATCCATAAATCATAAATATGATATGAGACTTAATCTAAACTAACTAGTAATCTTGTGAAAAGTACCCTACTAATTGGGTCCATAGCTTTCAGGGGCACGTAGATTTGGAACGTATCGACTCTTAATACAATGAGTCTCTAATTTCACTTCTCTCAATAAGAGGGACTGGAGAGTTTCTCGACTAATCGAGACCACCCATCCTTGACTGGACCTGAGCCAGCCCCCACTTTCCACCCCACACTCACACTTTTTAGCTTGTTTTCTAATTACTACCACATTGTTTTACATATACAAACATTGTTCCTTAACTAATTCCAAACATAGTTTCTTTTATATAGCCCTTCAAAAAATACCAAAACAATTCAAACAAGGCCTAATGAAGACAACCCTATAATTCAACAAAAATAACTTTTCCAATTTCTCATGAGTTGCCGCTACCCGCGGACTTTCTCTGTCTAAGCAACAGAGCCTTTGCAAAGGATTTATTCACTAACTGCAAATTGCGCAACCTTCCCATCTCGCTAACCGTGAGGCATCCCGCTACCCACGAGGAATCTTGCTAACCACTAGGCATACTGTTAACCGCGAGGCATCCTGCTACCCGCGACGCATCTCGCTACCCGCGAGGCATCCTGCCAACGGTGAGGAACAAAAGAGAGCCGGTAACCTCAGTTTAATCTCCCTAACCGCGGAATCATCTCGCTACCCGCGAGGAACAAAAGACATTCTTTCAACAATTCTTCTCTTTAAATGATTCTTCAAACATGATCAACCAATTCTTCATATCAATCAGTAACAACTTATCAAACAATAACAATTTATCAAATAGTGACAGTCTTATCAAACAGTTGTTTCACTAATCTATGAAAACATATGCTTGTTTTTTGTGATAAATCATGTTTCTTGGACAGTTTAAGGGAATCCCTATGCTTAGCTTTCCATGTCAACATGAACAACAATGCAAAATTATAAATTTATCTTACAGGATTACCAACATGTTCAATTACCTCTCGTGTTTGAGGTTCGATGATTTCACCTTCTTTCGGAGTCGATACCTCCGCTTGAGTTATGATTGGAGTAGAGGATACCTTCTTTTGAACCTTCCTTGGAGGTGGAATGACATGTGCATCCTTCGAGCTTTGGGTCACTCGCTTCGGAGCCATTGTAATGAGGTAAAGAAAAGGGAAAGAGAGAAAGAGAACTCAAGAATCCGAAGGGCAACACGATGATGGTAGCGAGGGAGATGGCTTGAAGGTAAGAGCTTGAGGGAGAGAAGGTAACTCCGACGTCAAGGCAAGCGAGCTTCCGCTTCTGAGAGTGTGTGCTTGTATCCCTTGAAAGTGAAGGGAGAGGGGTCTTTATATAGACTCTCAAATCCAGCTAAGAATAGAGGGAAGTAAAGAGAGATCGATAAGTTCGCGTATGTTTGCGGCTCTTTAATTTTTTATAATTTTTATTTTTATTTTTTTTGGACATGGATTCCGTTGCGCAATTTGGTTCTCCAATTTTAAATGAAGCTTGGCTTCCAAGACAAAAATTCTTAACTTAACTCCCTCCTCTTTCTTTCCTAAAAATACTCCTCGTTTTTTAAAATTGCTCTCTCTTTCCTAAAATTGCTCCTCCTTCTTAAAGGTCATCTCTTATCTCTAGATACAGTCTTGAAGCTTAAGTTTCCCATCAACCTATTGTTTTCAAGTGAATAAGAGTCATAATTAATAGTTATAAAGTCCGATTTTTGATCCGATCATTCAGTTGGAACGCTTTAAGACTTAACAAAATGCGAACCTTAAATATTTGCAAAGTAACTAAAATACTTTTATTGAAAAATGTTGGGTACATTACCATCATCCCAACTTAGGGATTCGAGATGTCCTCATCTCGAGGAAAAGTGAGGATACTTCTACTTCAATTACTAGCGACCATCATTATGTCTTAAAGGATGATGTCCTTAGTCTGTTCACTTGCTAGTACTGCTGCTCCAGTAGCCAATCATGGACAAGATTTTTGATAATGTCCCAACTCTCCACATTCAAAGCATCAAACATTCAAGTGTGGACGATCTTGCACATTAGCAGCATAAGATCTTTGTGGTTGGGTATCTCTAAAGCTTTGATTCTCTTCAATTCTTCTTGTATTCCCTTGTTCCTTCATTAAAGGTTTAGCTCATGGTAAAGCATCTTGTACAATGTTAGGCTTTAAAGATTCTAATCGTGAACCGATTGGTTCCCTTAAACCTTGAGAAAAGTGAGCTACCTGCTACTCTATGGTCATTGAGGGTGCGTAACGTCTAATCCTTACAAACTTTGAGTAGTACTCTTCCAAAGATAAAATGTATTGTTTCAAGCTAAAGAACTGATTCATCTTTATTGCTTCATGGACAGGGGGAAAGTATCTTTCCTTCACTACTTGTTTAATTTCCCACCAACTCTAAGTGTTCTCCAACACTCCCATGTCAAGACAATGTTGTTTTCACCATAATTTTGCTTCCCCTGAGAGACAAAACATCCCTAGCATCACTTGATTTGTAGGTGTGGTCCTTGCAGCAGAGAAGTAATCATCCATAGCTTCAATCCATAATTCTGCATCTTTCTTCATAGCATCACCCTCTCCTTTAAAAGAAGGTGGTTGCATTTGTTTGAGCAACAACTTCTTCTCATGAATCTCCATATAAATAGTATCATTCTGAGGATTTTTCAACATAGAAGTGATTTGAGGATTCCCCTCACTGTATACATATATTAACGTTAATGTTCATGATATCTCAAATCAGTAGGATAATTTTCAAACTTGGACTTATCTAGTCCACTAAAAGCTCAATTGTATGACTTAACCAATCATTACTTATCCGATTCATTAAAACTCAATCACATGACTTAACCAATCTTGACTTAACCAGTCCATCAAAACTCAATCACATGACTTAACCAGTCGTGACTTATCTCAATCACATGACTTAACTAGTCATGAGTTTCTCATCACATGACTTAACTAGTCATGGCTCATTCAATCCACCAAAAAAACTCACTTTCATGACTTAACCAGTCAACAATTTCTTTATAGAAAAACAAGTCAATATTTTATTCATAAAGTCATCAAAATGTCATATAGGGGTCTACAAAAGATCTCTCCATGAGAAGACATAATGGAGGTTTCAGTCATAAGTATGGTACATGCCAATCGGTGTAATGTAATATCTCTACCAATCGGATAATGGGTATAGAAAACCATACACATGAGGAAGTTTAAAGTAAACAATTAATCTTTTTAACCTAGGCTCTGATACCAACTGTGAGGTCCTCAACCCCAAGAAGATTGGGGAGACTTGATAGATGGCCTTTTTTTATTCTCCTTTTTCGTTGACGACACCCTACTCCGTCTCCACAAAGTAGAGATATGAGCAACAGAAGAGAGAAAGTCCTCTATCCATTGTTTACATGCTTATAAAGGCCATACACCACAAGCCAAGTCGATAAATATAGGATTCTAATTAAAGCCGTTTCCTAACATGAAGATGAAATCTGATTGACATATTTAGAATCCATAAACAATGCCTTTTTCCCCACGTTTAAGAGGCACGGCCACCATGCATAAACCATAAATATGATATGAGACTTAATCTAAACTAACTAGTAATCTTGTGAAAAATATCCAACTAACTAGGTCCATAGCTTTTAGGGGCACGTAGATTTGAGACGTATCAACTCTTGATGCAATGAGTCTCTAGTTTCACTTCTCTCAATAAGAGGGAGTGGAGAGTTTTTTGAGTAATCGAGACCACCCATCCTTGACTGGAAACATGAGCCAGCCCCCACTTTCCACCCCACACTCACACTTTTTAGCTTGTTTTTTAACTACTACCACACTATTTTACATATACAAACAGTGTTCCTTAACTAATTCCAAACACAGGTTCTTTTATACAGCCCTTCAAACAATTCAAACAAGGCCTAATGAAGACAGTCCTATAATTTAAAAATAACTCATGAGTCCGCTACACACGGACTTTCTCTGTCTAAGCAACAGAGCCTTTGTAAAGGATTTATTTGCTAACCGAAAATTACACAACCTTTGAGTAAGTAGAATAAGGATTTTTGAGCCTTGCAATGTGCCTACTTCGTGCAAATAACGGGGCATCACCGTCAAGAGCTATGGTCTTAATAGTGGAGTCCTACGGGGCTTGCCTATGGCTTAACCACTATTGAGCTATTAGAAGCTTGACAGGAGCCGATATTATTTTGGTGTGAAAGAACCTCTCTTATATTGTGCAATTAATGATATTTGAGCCACATGTACATGAGCTTCAGTGCTTTTCTAAAGGGGTTAAGAGGAGTATCAACTAGGGCTTGAAGTTCCACAGTACACCTAAAAGTTGCTAGAATGGCCACTACAACACTACATGAAGATATCGACGTGTATATATCAACGGCCATGCTTTTCCACGTGTATATCGACGTAATTAGCGTGCGTCGCTATACGCGTCAATATACGCGTCGCAGTGTGCATCGATATATGCATGGAAAGTCTTTATTTTCCACGCATATATTGACATGTATAGCCACGCGTATAGAGACGCAAAAAAATTGGGGGAAAAAAGTGAAACCCGCGCGCAGGGGCCATTTTCGCCTGCTCAGATCTTGGCCAAAACCTGCTGTGCACGTATTATGTCTATCTCCGTCCCCCCCCCCCCAACCCCTCCCTCTCTCTCTCTACATTGTGTGTGTGTGTGTGTGTGTAGAAAATAGAGAGAGAGAGAGAGAGAGAGAGAGAGAGAGAGAGAGAGAGCGGTGTGTGTGTGTAGGAAAGAGACAGAGAGAGAGAGGTGTGTGTGTGTGTGTAGGAAAGAGAGAGAGAGAGAGAGAGAGAGAGAGAGAGAGAGAAATGTGTGTGTGTGTGTTTAGGAAAGAGAGAGAGAGAGAGAGAGAGAGAGAGAGAGAGAGAGAGAGAGAGAGAGAGAGAGAATTAATGTATGCTTAGGAAATAAAAATTAAAGAAAAAAAATTAAAGAGAGAAATGAAATGAAATGTTATATTAACATCTTCGAAAGGCCAAAGTGACCTATGAGACACGAGACAAGAAAGTTACAATGTGATGGATCTGATACAAAGTCAGAGTTGTTACCATATACATGTGGTAGTGATGTGTGTGAACACACTAGGACCGCCGGGGCATTTTTTCCCTCTTTAGGAGGTTTTTTCCCCCGTGCATTGTATATACGCCCATCACTCTAGGTATATCTATATCTTTCCATTGCACACTAAGTAAAACTCTCTCTATTGTGTGCCTTGAGCTTCCTTCGTCTTCTCCAAGCTGTGTGTGTTTCTCTGCAACCCTAATTCCAACAATTGGTATCAGAGCAGGTCACGTCCTCCCGGGTTTATTCGCCAGCTGCTCCAGCACACGCCTGCTCACCTTCTCCGATTTCAGTGAGCTTTTGCGAGTGTTCGCAGGTCGACAAAAATTTTGGGCAAGCTCGAAGAGCTTGGTCTGCTCAGAATTTTGATTTGGGCTCATTTCGGCCTCCGTTTCCACTACAGGCAGTACTGCACAGGCTATTTCGTCATTTTGTGCAGAATTTCTATCAGTGTCTTTTTCTGCATAACAGGTGCCTTACAGCCTTCTACGGTTTGTGCTATATAGCACAGGTTGTTCCCGCTCTGTTTCTCCTATTTTCGGGCAGTTTTCACATTAGGTGCAGCATTTACCATGGCTGACAACAACAACACAGATGTGTTCAAGATGTTTGCTGCTGAGGACAGGTTGGATGGGGACAACTACCCTATGTGGGCTTATATGATGCAACACGTTCTTGTGTCAAAAGGTGTCTGGAACATTGTGCAGGGCATTGATGTACGTCCTGGTTCTGAAGATGTAGGCGATATTGAGGATGTTGCAGGTCTTGCTGCAAGGATTGCAGCTGTTAGAGTTGTTTTGCCTACAGCAGAACAAGCTCGTTGGGATGTTAAGGATGCGCAGGCTCATGCATTGATTGCGTTGTCTGTGAAGCGCACCATTATTCCTCACATCCGTTCAACAAAATCTGCAAAACAGGCTTGGGATATTCTAGCAGGTCTTTATGCAAGCCGCAATGAGGCTAAAATTGCTTTGCTGCGTAAAGAGCTAGAGTCGAAGATTATGCATGAGGAAGATGATATGGACACTTTCCTTGCTAGTGTCAAGGATATCAATGAGCAACTCATTTCTGCAGGTGAAGTCATTTCTGACAGTTCCCTTGTGCAGACTGTTCTTGATGCCTTACCAGATTCCTACCAGACTTTTGCTAGTACTTGGAGACTGATGACCCAAGGAAATCCTGAAGTTGTCAAGTTTGATGCATTATGCACATTGTTGTTGCAAGAGTCACTTTCTAGAAAAAACAGGACTAGGCAGCGTGCAGTTGAACAGGCTTTTATTGCTTCTCAAAGAAAGGGTGGTAACAGTAATGCAGCCACTTCTTATGGTTCTGCTGCGAGTGGCAAAAATTCTGTTCCTAATGCTTCTGCTGGCAGCACTTCGTCTGGCAATTCTGGTGATAAGGGCAAAAAGAAGATGCGTTGCCATTATTGTAAAGCCAATGATCACTTGATCAAGTCGTGTCCTAAGTTGAAAATGTCTTGAAATGTACTATGGGCACCCTCCGTTCCGATCGAGGGGGGGAGTATATGTCTCATGAATTTAATGCATTTCTGGCTAGTCGTGGGATAAAACACCAATGTACAGTGCCTTATACACCTCAACAAAATGGTGTTGTTGAGAGGAAAAACAGGTCACTGAAGAAAATGGCACGATGTATGGTCAAAAGTCAAGCTTTGCCGCATTCTTTTTGGCTTGAGGCCATCATGTGTGCCACTTATGTACTAAACAGGTGTCCTACGAAATCTTTGCAGTTTATTACTCCATATGAAGCATGGCATGATAGAAAGCCTTCTATTGAGCACATGCGTGTTTTTGACTGTTTGGCATATGCTTTGGTGCCACAAGTGCAGCGTAGAAAATTGGATGATAAGGCTGTCAAATGTATTTTTGTTCGTTATAGTGCTGAAAGCAAAGGTTACAGGTTGTATCATCCGCAAACAAAACGTATTCTGGTTTCTCGGGATGTAGTGTTTGTGGAAGATTTTGTTCAGCCCTTGCTGTCATGTACTAGAGACAGTAATGTAAGCTCACAGGACATTAATGACACTTTGTTGCCTCTTTTTAGTGGTGGAAATACAAATGTAAGTTCCAATGAGGCAAATGTACAGCCTATGGGGGTTTTTGAAAATGTTTTAGATCAGCCTATTACTGATGCAGATGTACATGATGTACTTGATGAGGAAAGAACTGAAAATGAGCAGGCTAGAGGTATGCCAAAATGGCTAATGCACACTTTGCGTGACAGTAAATTGGATGCACCTTTGTCTAGTCGTACTCGTTTAGGCTCTCGCCATGCATCTTATGCATCAGATTGTTATGCTTTGGCTGTGTCTAGCTTACATGATGTTGAGGAGCCTCTGACTTTTGATGAAGCACAGAATTCAGAAAATTGAATGGATGCCATGCAATCAGAATATGATGCACTTATAAAAAATGACACATGGAATTTATGTGATTTGCCTCCTAGAAAAAAGGCCATTGGTACGAAGTGGGTTTACAAGCTGAAACGCAAGCCGGATGGTGAGATCGATCGCCATAAGGCTTGACTTGTTGCAAAGGGTTATGCACAGCAAAAAGGCATAGATTACGAAGAGACTTTTGCTCCAACTTGTTGTATGACTACTGTGCGTTTTCTATGTGCATTGGCAGCTCATTTTGGTTGGGATGTACATCAATCAGACATTGTTACTGCTTTCTTGAATGGCGACATATTTGAGGAAGTTTATGTAACGCAGCCTCGCGCTTTTGTCATAAAAGGACAAGATGACAAAGTGTGCAAATGTAGCAAGGCTTTGTATGGGTTGAAGCAATCTCCTCGTGCTTGGTATGAGAAAGCTGACACTCATTTGGTCAAACAAGGCTTTCGTAACAGTCCAACAGAAAGCACATTGTATGTAAAGCGTGAGGGTGATGTATTTCTCATCGTGGTTCTTTATGTTGATGATTTGCTGATCAGTGGACCAAATGAGAGACATATTGCTGAATTTAAGGCTGATTTGAATGCTACTTTCAAGATGAAAGATTTGGGGTTGTTGCATCATTATTTGGGCATACAGTTTAAGCAGTGTGATGGTGGTATTGCCTTGTGTCAGAAAAGTTACATAGAGACATTGCTATGTAAGTTTGGACTTGAGGATTTCAAACCTATTGCCACTCCCATGGAAGCAGGTTTGAAGTTGAGTCTACATGATGTTGGCGATCCTGCTGATGTCACTCTTTACCAAACTGCTGTTGGCTGCCTCATTTATGTATGCAACACGAGGCCGGATATTCAGTTTGTAGTCTCACAGGTCAGCAGATTTATGCATAGCCGAGGGTCTAAGCATTGGTAGGCTGTCAAGATAATTTTCTGCTACCTTAGTGGCACTTTACATCTTGGCTTGTTTTATCCCAAGGGGGGATCATTGCCGCCAGACTTACATGCTTTTTCGGGCTTAGATTGGGCTGGTTTTTTTGACACGCGAGTGTCCACAAGTGGTTTTTGTTTCATGCTTGGCAGTTTATGTATATCATGGTTGAGCAAGAAGCAACCTACTGTGGCCACTTCGAGTTGTGAGGCTGAGTACAAGGCAGTCTTCACAGCTACGGTTGAGTGTGTATGGCTCAGACGCCTTATGGCTGATTTGGGTGTTGGACAGGACACTGCCAACACTATCTACACTGACAGTCAGAGCGCATTGGCAGTTGCGAGGAACCCAATTTTTCCTACTCGCACAAAGCACATTGAGGTGCATTACCACTATGTCAGGGAGAGGCTCTCAGCAGGAGAGATCAGCTTGGCTTATGTGCCAACACAGGACAACCTTGTAGATCTTTTCACAAAGGCATTGTCTCGTGAGAAGCTTGAAGCTTTCCTCAAAGCTTTGAGCTTACTCCCCTTTGTAAACTGATTCTGTCCTCAGGGCATGGCACTTCCCTTTACTCATGTGCCAGCTCTCGTTCACCGCATCACTCCAGGGGGGATTTTTTACCATATACATGTGGTAGTGATGTGTGTGAACACACTAGGACCGCCGGGGCATTTTTTCCCTCTTTAGGAGGTTTTTTCCCTCGTGCATTGTATAAACGCCCATCACTCTAGGGCTATCTATATCTTTCCATTGCACACTAAGTAAAACTCTCTCTATTGTGTGCCTTGAGCTTCCTTCGTCTTCTCCAAGCTGTGTGTGTTTCTCTGTAACCCTAATTCCAACAAGAGTAAGAAGATGACAAAATAAAATATTATGGAATCCTAAACTGATGGGTGTCGACTTAACGGCTAAACCAACTACCTGGGATAGGTAGATCATAGGAGGTCCAGCATTTGTCGCTGGCGGATCTCATCAATCTCCTCCATGGTCAGTAGTCTGACCGGGTGTTGTGCATGTCGAGCCTAAGTGACCTAGCTAGATCCTCTGATGCAGCCTCTGTCGATGTTGTGTAGTCCTCCGCAGTCATGGGCATCTAGATCTCCCTAGCTCAGTCGCTCGTTCGATCAGTAGAGAGATAGGGAAGTAGAGAGCAAGGGCGAAAGAGAGAGAGAGAGAGAGAGAGAGAGAGAGAGAGAGAGAGAGAGAGAGAGAGAGAGAGAGAGAGAGAGAGAGAGAGAGAGAGAGAGAGAGATAGGAAATAGAGAGATAGAGAAAGAGAGTTATATATATATATATATATATATATATATATATATATATATATAGAGAGAGAGAGAGAGAGAGAGAGAGAGAGAGAGAGAGAGAGAGAGAGAGAGAGATAGAGATAGGGAAGTGGAGAGCGAGATAGAGAGAGAGACAGGAAAATAGGGAAATAGAGAGAGAAAGAGAGATAGCTAGCGAGAGAGAGAGAGAGAAAGAGAGATAGCGAGAGCGAGATCGAGAGAGAAAGAAGGAGAGATAGGGTACGTAGACAGAGAAGAAACTATGCAGCTAAAAGAGGCAAAGGGGTTTTGCCTGCTACATGCATTGCCATGTACACCTGGGAGTGCACGTATGTGTCTACCCATATAGGATTCGACCAATAAAGACGAGATTTTGACCCGGGGATCCTGATCTCCGTACACCTCTGGACCGAGGTGTACGGAGATTGGGCAAGACTAGAGAATGCGAGGTAGTTTACATTGTGAGGAGTATATATATATATATTAAAACAACATTCATAATCATTGTAGATGGCAACGTCATCAACTAACATGGAGGAAAAGATTGCATGCTCGTGCACGCTCTGCAAGTATCAAATCCTACGCAAGCATAGGATATGTAATGAGCATGTGCACAATTACGGAGAGTTTGCTAGAGAAATCGTATAGAATCTGCGATACGACTCCTATGAAACGGGCATTGATTTCTGCGACATAGCACCTACACCTGAGAGAGAGAGAGAGAGAGAGAAAAGATTATGCGTGAAGGTCCGACCAATATAGAGCCACGGATGGAAGCAGAAAAGCGCTTACAGACAGAAGACGATGTTTATCTATACATGGATGTTTATCTAGCTCCACTAGTTGACGAGCTCCAGGAGTTATGGCATCAGATCGACATAGTAGATGTGGTTGAACCAGTAGGACAACAGCATGCAAGGATCCATGTACTTCTTATGTGGACTATGCATGATTGGCCAGGATACGGAGAAGCTTCTGGTAATGGTTATTGATTTACAAAATTCTCCCTATTCGCAAGCCCTTTGCCTTGGCCTGATTCATGCTTTAATATATGCAGGTCTAACAACTTCGGGATACAATGCATGTCCAATTTGCAGGCAGTCTTTGGATGTGCGCTATTCTGCCTCTCTTCGAAAGACAATTTATCAAGGCCACCATCTTTATCTTCCAGATGGCCATCACTTGCGCGAAGGTCAGCTTGGTCGCGTCGAATGTCGTCCTATGCATGTACAAGAGTGGCGTCGCCGATGGGAGAAACATGAGGGGCAACCTGTTCCAGGAATGAAACGTTTGTCCATTCTCCATACGTTGCCGTACTGGGGTGATCTACTAATTAACCATTTGCTGGATCCAATGCATATATTCAAGAATGTGGGAGAGGTCCTCTGGAAGACAATCATGGGAATGAAAGACAATCGAGCTTCATGAGATGATTTGCAGTCAGTTGGAAAGATGCCAGAGCTATGGCCTTTCACCAATGCAACTCGCCAAACAAAACTTGCAAGAGCACCATGGGTATTGCTAAAAAACGAAGAGCGACAAGTGAAAAGGGTGATTTCAGAGTTCAGGATGCCAACAGGATATATGCGATGTCTCAAGACAGCATTCACCCGTGACGATCAACTGTCAGGATTGAAATCGCACGACTGGCATAAGTTCTTGCAATTCATTCTTCCAATTGCGATCAAGGGGTGTTTAACGGAGGAAGTGCGAACCTGCATATACAAGATTTCAGGTGAAGTCGAACGACTAGAGGCTTACCCTTGCCAGACTATCTCGCTCCTCTACCTGAATTCCCTACAATGGCATGGTTGGACAAGATAGTGAGAGCAGCTCGACAGATTGGAGAACCCATATCTCTAGGAGAGGAAGAGCTGGCTATTGGATGTGACTGGAAGTATCATACATACATGGCACTGTGGTCGCATGGAAAGAATTTCAGAACACAACAAATTGACAGTAGAAGAAACACGTTTGACAGTGGCGTAATGGTTAGTTTCATGCAAAAGAGCAGGGCCAGTGCTAGAGACACGAATGAAAGCACTAGCAACCTGGATTACTGTGGTCTGGTGTCAGATATTCTGAAAGTAAGCTTCAGGCGGTTTGAGATGTTTTTGTTGGATGTGAAGTGGTTCAAGATGATTACTTCTGGTCGCAATGCAACGGTACGCAGAGATGGAAACAAACTTGTGCAAATAGATTCTACAAAGATTTGGACATATGCGAGCGACACATTTGCTCTCCCCGAACATTGCGAGCAAGTGGTCTCTGTACCGGACCCTCGAGAGCGACAATGGTGGTTTGTGGTTCAGGTTTCTCCAAGAAATAAACAAGTATTTGAAGGGCAAGATCTCCTGGAGGAAAGTCACTCAGACGACGTCCATACTACTGTGACATTAGATGAGATGGACGAAGGTATGGTAGAGGAAGCTGACAGATATATGAGGGATGACGCAGACGAGCCAAAATTGACACTTGTAAATGAAGATGCAATGGATGAAGACAATCTGCCAGAACGAGTTGGGGCAGAGTTATGTTTGCAATTAGAGATAGACGATGATACGGTGCAACATCTTATTGATGATGCCTCACTTGTCAAGGCTTAAGCTTGTAAGTGTTTGTGTGAAGACGTTGATTTAAAATTAAGCTTAAAGTTAATTTAAACAATTGTGTTCTGACGCTTTATTTTACTTTCTTTGTGCAGGACTTTAGTATGGCATACCAGATTCTAGATCCTGCTTCCATGAGTGTAAATGCATTCATGGGCTTCGTTACATGGATGACGCCTACTCAGATGGAAGAGGCTTCTCAGTGCTGGGTAGCCAGTGGCACGGGTACTACGTCTCCGGGCTTCTCACCGGAGGGTCCGACGCCTAGGGGGGGGATGCCTACGGGGGGGAGGACGCCTATGGGTACAACGCTTGCATCTCCCATCACGGCCACTTCGACACCTAGGGGTGGGACAGAGTCGGGTACGTCCTCATCTCCGCAGCACAGGCGCACTCGCCGATCTCGACGATCGTCAGGTGGAGGTGGTGGTTGCTGTGGAGGAGGGTCCACAGATGCTTCGACCCCTCCTCGCTCACGACCCCCATCCTACCCAGACACACCTCTTGGCACACCTCGGACACATTGGGGGGCACACGATCCTAGTGCCTCCAAGCTCTATACTGTACAGGCAGATGGTTCTGTTGACATGGATAGAGTCGGGACTGAGATGCGACAGCGGATTCGCCAGCTCGCGGAGCTGCAGCTTTCGACCAGCCTTCTGACGTCTTGGGGTGATCAGGATGGGGACAAAGTCAACTACATAGTGGAGACCATCCTGAGAGAGTACCAGCCTGCTCTAGGTTCTTTCGTTGTTCCGAGGAGGTGGATCAAGGGTGTTGCACGGGACACCGTGAAACATCGACGACATGCAGCTCGGAAAGCTTTCAGGACCGGCTCGCCGAAGCCTTCGGGCATCCCAGACGAGACATGGCTGCAGATCAGGGAGGATGAGCGGACAACGGACACGCGGTTCAGACAGCAGTGTGAGGCCGTGCAGGTACGACAAATGACTAGGGGGACATCTCATCTTGGTAGCGGAGGCTTCGATACCTTTCGCTATGAGTTTGTGAGTTTCTAATCCAATCTTAACTATGGAATTTTTTTAAACGCGATGAATCATGTATTCTTATTACTTTGATTTTTGTATAAATGTAGAATCTTGCGATGCATCGAGCTCTGTCACGCCAGGAGGAGTCAAATGGATATCGCAGAGGTATCTATGAAGTACTGAATGATCTTGAAGCTTCAGGAGAGCCTGTAGACTGGGAGGCCTTACAGTTTGGCTGACCGCTTGAGGTGAGACGTTAATATGTGTGAGTTGATTTAATTAAGTAAGTATATGTGAAGTAATATCCATACTAATTTTGTGAGTTGTCCTATGTGCAGGTTGTGACGCCTAGTCATGAGTGGACCGGATTTCATATATATGCTTTGTGAGACACAGACATGCTTCTGTGTCTCTTTTTTGTACAGACAGTTATTGTTTCCCTTATGGTTATGATTATTGTCATTGTCATTGTATAGACATGGTTATTTCTCCTATTCTTGTATAGACATAGTTATGGTTCAGGTTTTGTTAATGGTTATGTTTAACTTTCTGGTTATGCTTATGGTTATTGTTAATTTTGTTTATGGTTATGGTTATCTGCATTATGGTTATGCTTTTAAGTTATGGTTATGGTTCGTTATGGTTATGCTTTTCAGTTGGTACGGTACTTGTCTTTCATTGACCTTAAATCTCATGTGAGATCCTACATGGATAGCATGTAGGAGACGTATACATGATATGGTTTTTTTTGAAAAGTTTATGTAAAAACAAAGGGAACTCTGCCAAAATTTCTGCGCGCGGGAGCATGGTTGATTTTGGTGCTGGTCGCTTTCTGGGGCAGAGGGCAGGAAGTCTGGCTGCGGTTGTGTCCATCTTTTAACTGAGCACAGGCCAAGCTACCTGCCCTCTGCCCAAGATTTTTTTTTTCTGTTATGGTCGTTGCTATCTGCGTCGCTATCTGCATCTTTACCTGCGTCTATATCTGCGTCGCAAATAGCGACAGGTTCACAGGGACGCAGATATCGACGCACATAGCGACGCAGTGCGTCGATATCTGTGTCGATGACACCTTTTTTTGTTGTAGTGGGCTAACAATAGTAAAGAGAGTGAAATTAATGTTGATATCTTTGATTTTTCTAATGAGCAAGCTACTAATGATGCCCCTATTCTTGTTAACTACCTTGTTCTAGGCTTCAACAAGCCATGGGCAAGCCATGGGCAATCCATCCGTCCAAAATGAAGTCGAACGGAAGCTTCATGCCCATGGGATTCTCCAAATTTCCTACCAAGAAGAGAGAGTACCTAGGAAGACTCCTTGTGAGACTTCCAAAAGAGACCTCTCTCCAATTTGGGAAGAAGAAGAAGATCCGTACAAAGTGCTCAAAAATCTACTACTTGACGACGCATCTCCTTCCCAAAGAAGACCTCAAGAGCCCCCACCAAAAGAACGAGAAAGAAGTGAGTCTCCTACTACCTTGATGGAGATGGCTCCACAAAGACGGAGGGAAAAACGCTCTCCAAAACCCTCTAAATGGAGAATACCATTGCACACTTCTCCACACCATAATTCAAAGAGGGATGAGAGAAAACAAGAGAAGAAAAAGGCGAGAAAGAGGTCACCCTCTTCTCCATCTTCTTCATCCTCTTCCTCTTATGAAGAAAGTGATGGTGCAGACAAAAAGGACCAAGGTAAGAAAAAGGCAAGAATGAGGTCACCCTCTTCTCCATCCTCCTCAAATTCTTCCTCCTCTGAAGAAAGTGATGGTGCAACTTTTGAATCACCAAAAAGAAGAGGCCATACGAAATCCTATGCCGAGTGGAAGAGGTCGTCCAAGCTCAAGAAGTTCAAAGAGGGAGGAAAGAACATCTCTTTCCTTACCTACAATGGCACCTTTGGTGCTATGGACAAAGTCTTGGCATTCATTCAACAAAACGATGCGGCATTTGGAGATGAGGGCTTCATGGAGTCTTCTAAGCTACATCATGTAGCTATGCATTTTGAAAAGTTTGCCAGGCAATGGTGGTCTAGCCTATGGGCAAACGATGAAGCTCCACAAACATTGAAGCTTTAAGAGCTTCCATCATGAAGTAGTTTTTGGCTACTGATGCCAAAGACAAAGTACTCACCGAATGGGGAAGCCTGAAGCTCTCTCCCTATAAATCTATTCACAAATATGTAAACAAGTTTTGGGACTTACATCTCAAAGACACTGTCTTCAAAAAGATGGATTTTGGAGAGAAAAAACAACAATTTTGTGCGGGCATAACTAAAGATATGACAGAGTATGTCAACTCCCAAAGGCCACACACCATATCTACGGTCTTACACCATGCAAGCTTAATCCAAACCTTCTTAACCTTAATCTAAACTTCCATGTCCGTTCAAATCCTATCCTAAGCCACTCTAATCCAAACCTTGCTAATCCAATTGTAATCAAACCCTCCTAAGACATTTGAAGCCGAAGATAAACTCCATAGCCCACTCAAATTAAGCCATAACCATTCACTCTAGTTTTCTCTCGACCTTGAAGCAGTAGGGGGGAAACAAAGAAGATCAAGGCAAGTTTGGCAGACCAATTAAGGAAAAGGATCATATTTCGTACTGTTATCATCGGACTAGACGTTATCATCATTACTGAAGCTTGATTTTCTTAATTAGCACTTGGATTAAGTAGGTTAAACCTTGTAAGGAGCATAAACTCCTCCATTAACATTTGATTAAGCAGGGATACTGTTGATTATTCGTTTGAGTTATCAAGATTTGGAATCTGGATCAAGCTATCTATTTTAAGCTCTGTCTCCATTAATTGTGTCTGTTGCAACTCTCTTCCTCGCGCCTCTCACAACTAGAGGCTCCATGCCTCCTCGGCTCACCTGCAAACACAAATCCCCCGACATTCTTGGTGACCTCAACGCAAAACGAGCCGGGGTGGGAGGTAAAGATGGAGATTCCAGAAGAATTGATGCAGTTTATTGAAGATTACAATTTCAATAGATTTGATAAAAATATAGCAGTTGTAGATCTGCCAAAAATGTTAGGCTTAGTTCAGGGATGTTTGCAAGAAGTAAAAGCTATGAAGATAAAAAAGCATATTGAAGATGCAGTGGAGATGGCACTTGATGCCGTACATGAACAGTATGGAATTTTTCAAGGACATGATCGAGATGGACTCCTTTCATGCTATAAAGCGGAGATGAAGAGCCAAGGAATTCCTAAAGATCGGATGATTTTGGATTTTGAAGAAGTTGTAACCTCCAAATTTAAATATAAAGTTCGAGAACTGGCAAAAACATATCCCACACAATGGGACTATTTTGCAAATGGGATTGTTCACGAAAGCTCAAAGATTATTGAGTTGGCAATGAAGGAGATTAACGAAAGAAGCCAAAATGTTTTCTATAAAGAAGAAGGGGATCAGATGCAGTTCCTTAATTATGATCAATTTTGGGATCATATTTCTGCAAGAAGTAAAGCCAAGGCAAATACAGCTTCAGAAGTAGCAGATTCAGCTGAGCAACCTCGCAAAGGTAAATAATGAAATTAATGCTGAAACACAAATTTATGATTTTTTTTCAAAGATTGCTTGCATGGAAGTTACCTCGGATAATGGTTCTATTGAAGAGCTAGACTGTACAACAAAAAATTTACAAGCTACTAACCTTGGCATGGGATGTCTCAAAAATTCTATCAAGAAGATGAGCCACTACAGGATTCTAATGGATCTACTGGCACTATAGCTGAGCAGGGCAGCAAGTTTACTACATATGATTGCATAAATAAAGCTATTATATACACAATAGTTGATGAAGTGGCTGAGATTATGGACCTAACACAGGATGAGCCTGAAGATGCCAATGAACCTATGATTGCTCCTAACAATATCCTTGATGATTCTATTATCACAGAATAAGATTCCATAATTGATGGTTTTTTGGCCCGATCTAAAGGAGAAGGTCATAACAGTATAGGAGAGCTTTGTGATGCATGTTCCCCTTCAGAGGGGGCACCAGATGAACCTTTACAAAGTTATAATGGCTTGCTAAGTAGCATGGATGTAGATGAGGAAGCAGAGGATGATATTGATGAGTTTGAAGACTGCCTAGATAATGTTGATTGTGAACAGGATATTGACGTGGATTTTACATCTATGCTTATATACGGGCTGCAAGAGAAGCCAACTCCTATAGTGTTGATGAATGTTGAGACTTCCAAGGGTGATTTTCCCACGGATGCAGATCTACGGGATAAAGCTATTTTACATTATCAAACTCAAAAACCAGGTAAAAATCTCTCTGATGATATAGGTCCAGAAAGTCCTAAGGTTTTTTTGTAATGGCTATGAAGCTAGAGGGGGTGCTGATGCTAAATCATCCTTGATACTGCATAAAATGCACAAGGTTTTTCATTTCTTTGGACAATGTGCCAAATGTTGCTGGATTTGGATACTATTCCTAGTAATTCTTATGTCAATGATGTCCTGGCTACCAGTAAAAGGGAGTCAAAATTATTTATTGCTTGGTGGTAACGACCTTAAGTTACCAAAAGTTTATGAGATGTGGTTATTGCACTATGCTTCAGGTGAAGCTCTAGTATATTGTGGAGCCCATCAATGCTATGTGATCTTAATGGTATTTGATCCAGGACATTCAAAAGCTCTTCAAAAGCAAGTTCACTATGGATGGGTATTTTTGGGTATATATTGTGGTTTCTTTTTGCTAGATCCAGGAATAGCATATTTGGAGCAGAAATGTTTGAAGTTGATTGATACAGGAAATGTATGCTCATGTGGATATTATGTTGCTCCACTATTGGGGCAATTTCTTATTATCCCATTTGATCCTGGGGACTATTGAAGGGCAACTTGCAGATTCAAGGATATCAGCTAATTTCTTCTAGCAAGTTACTTCGCACTAAGTTTTATTTTTGGATTTATGCTAATTCAGAAGATTTTTTTGGTTATATGATCAATAGCTTACATGGCTAGCTTTGAGCTCTCATCTTTGGACAATTAACAAAGCATCTTCATATCTTTGGAGTTGGTTCTGCTACCAGAACTTGACGTAAGGGACTTGATGGCCATTCCGTGTGTAGACAAAGTAAGGCATACTTAATCTTGACAAGGTTCCCTAAAGTGAGCCTGATGATCAAGCTGTGTGCATAAATAACTGGAGCACTTGAGTCTAGAGGGGTTCAATAAACATATTTTTCATAATTGAATGCTTTGGAGAAAAGACCACTATGGTACAAAGATTTGTGATGGGACAGCTACCAGATAATTGAGCTAGACTATTGATGATATGATTTAAGACTCCTTTTGTTTTACATGTCTTTACCAATTACATGAGCTTGATGACAAGTAACTTAAGGTGTTTATAGCAGATGCAGCTTGAAGACCGGTTGGCACACACCGGAGGCCGTGCAGGTTCGGAGGGGGTGGATGTCATGCAGATCCGCTTCCATGACAAGAAAATGAGCAAAGGGATGCCAATCAGATTTATTTGAATCCTACATGATTATTCAGCATTAATAAGGGCTTGCTAACAAGCCAATTTTAAGCTAAGAGTATGCCAGATGCGGATCTAAGGGCCAAATGATGTCTTGGTAATGATAACAGTGAGTATGCTTGAAGTGGTCATAGCTAGGATTTTATTCATCAGGGTTGTAGTACTTGAAGTTCTCTACAGTCTGTCTTTACGGCTCGTCAATCGGAGCTACATATAGAAAGTTATGTCAATTTGAAGTTGAGTCAATAGCAGATCCGTACCGGATTGGGTAGCTTCTGATAAAGGGTGAAGGATGATATAAATGCATAGGCTGGAAGTGCTCACTTCGAGGAGCATGTTGGTTTTCCAATTTGTCAATCGGGGTTTCGGTTGATGAGATATGGCCAGTTTAAGTATTGTCGAGGGCCAGTTCCGTACCGCTCTGGTCGCCTTGATCTATCAAGTTCATCTGGTAATTTTTGAGCTTCAACCAGGTTCTGGGAAATGGAGCCGTCGGAGCAGAATTCTATGCCTTGGGTGATGTAATTACCAAATGTGATGCCTTCATTAACATCTCGATGAGTTTATCACAGCAATGCCTTGGTCAATACATGTGCCAAGTATGGTGGCAACCGAAGGCCGTCTCCACTAGCAATGTATTTTCAAGTTGGCCAGTATACATGCTGAATGCAATGCATTGCCCGATATATATGCCAAATGTGGGCCGATACGTAAGAATATATATATATATATAATGCCTTGCATTGACGAACATGTGAGTCAAATGGTTTGTGCACAGTATCAGTTACATGTCCTGCTGGGTGCGAAGGGAAGGTCTCTCTCTAAAAGCATTCACATATGCTTGCACCTAAGCTAACCGCCCAAGGGTCAACTAAAAAAGGCCGCCCATGACCTACAATGTGTGGCCGCCCACTAACTGGAAAAAGGGTTTTTTTAAACCTAATGTGAAGAGGCAAGAAGGAATGGCGGGCGGTAGCGAGCAAGGATGTAGGCGGAGGTAAAGGCGTTCACGCATGCCGGTGTGAGCCTCATATGGCTTGCGCCATGAAGCAAAATTTGCAGAGCAGGCCGGGGCGCTCCTATTCGGAGCCACTCCCATTCGGTTCCATGCAGGTGGACATTCGCCATGCCACATCAGTAAGAGGCGTTGTCCATTAGCGATATCGCTAACGGGTTGCCCATAAATAGCAAGAAGGGGATTCCCATGCAAACTCCCAAGACCCTTGTATTAAAAAGGGGGATGAATCCTCATTTGGCTCTCTTCTCTTCTTCTTCTGACACGGAGAACCCATCAGATTTTAAGCTCTAATCTAATCCTAAGTTAAGCCTCCTAAGCCCATTCGAATCCAAAATTTAACCTTCCATTAGCCATTATAATCCTAAGCAAACCTTCACAGTCCCTTTATCTCTAAGCTAAACTCCTACGCCATTTCTAAGCTAAACTCCCAAGCTATCTCTAATCCTAAACTCCTAAGCCCATCATAATCCACCTAATCCTATTGCGAAGCAAGCCCCATAACCATGGTAATCCAAAGCATGCAAGCTTAATCCAAACCTTCTTTCGCCAACCTTAACCTTAATCTAAACCTCCATGTACATTCAAATCCTATCATAAGGCACTCTAATCCAAACCTTGCTAATCCAATTGTAATCAAACCCTCCTAAGCCATTTGAAGCCGAAGATAAACTCCATATCCCACTCGAATTAAGCCATAACCATTCACTATAGTTTTCTCTCGACCTTGAAGCAGCATGGGGGAAACGGACAAGATCAAAGCAAGTTTGGCAGACCAATTAAGGCAAAGGATCATATTTGGTATTGTTATCATCGGACTAGACATTACCATCATTACTGAAGCTTGATTTTCTTAATTAGCACTTGGATTAAGGCCGATTAAACCTTGTAAGGAGCATAAACTCCTCCATTAACATTTTATTAAGCAGGGATACTGTTGATTATTTGTTTGAGTTATCAAGCTTTGGAATTTGGGTCAAGCTGTCTGTTTAACCTCTGTCTCCATTAATTGTGTTTGCTGCAACTGTCTTCCTCGCACCTCTCACAGCCAAAGGCCCCGTGCCTTCCTGGCTCACCTTTCGAACATAAATTCCCTGACAATGGGACTCGCCGCCACCAATCTACTACATCTTCATTGGCATGCACCGTCAACAGCTAGTGATGTCCACTGTTTCAACAGCATCGAAAGGTGCCAAAGCATTGCATCACAACCACCTCCCTCACACGAGACGCCCGCAAACGGGCGACTCCATAGCTAGAGAGCCCTAAGGGTCTCTCTCTCACCTCGATGCCCCAATGAGGCACACGCCTGCAACCCATATGCTCCTTGTTTCTGCCTTCTTTTCACACATGTGGGATATTTGATGGCCATGTGGAGACCTATGGGTAATTGGCCCCCAAGGATTTCGAGAGTTTCACCAAAATGGTCACTTCAAAACTTGTTTTTTTTTCACCTTTAGCTCCAAATGTTTTCCATATTTTGCCTCGTTATTTGATCCACTCCTTACAAATTCTCACTTGCAGCCTACATTCTGGAGTTTGATCCCCTTGCTCTACTCATCATTTTGACACCCCGAGGGCCTCACAACAAGTGCCCCAAAGCGTGTAAAATTTCTAGACTCCCCGTTCTGCAACTGATCCAAACTTCAGGAGGCCGCATCTTGGCATCCGTAGCGCCAATTGACATGTCGCTTCTTCCCGCTAGCTTTGCATGATGCAACCCACCTCTACAAATCCTACCAAGCTTCAAAAAAACTCTGGTGCACTTTTTCTAAATCGATTAGACAAGCACAAAACCGATCCCCCATTCAAAACTTCAAACCTCTCTAACTTGCCATCTAGGAGTCCAAATAATGATCTGAAAAGACCGAGAGGCTCCACATAATGAGCTCTTCACATCTATCCACTCAAACTAGCTTTGACCACCTATCCCCATCTTCTTTTTCCATCTTAGATCTACAAACATCTCTAGCTTTAAAGCACCATATCTTGCACAGTGTGGCTCTGCTAGATGATCCATATAGACTACTCCACTCAGTACTTCAAGATCTTCATCCTCAACTAGATAACCTACACCTCAAACATCCCTCATTTGCCTTCCCAATTAGCCCCCTTTGCAGCCCTTCTAGCCTAAAAGCCTCATCAAGCATACATATCCACTACTAAATGCTTTTGCCTCGTTATTTGATCCACTCCTTACAAATTCTCACTAGCAGCCTACATTCTAGAGTTTGCTCCCCTTGCTCTACTCATCATTTTGACACCCCGAGGGCCTCACAACAAGTGCCCCAAAGCGTGTAAAATTTCTAGACTCCTCGTTCTGCAACTGATCCAAACTTCAGGAGGCCGCATCTTGGCATCCGTAGCTCCAATTGACATGTCGCTTCTTCCCGCTAGCTTTGCATGATGCAACCCACCTCTACAAATCCTACCAAGCTTCAAAAAAACTCTGGTGCACTTTTTCTAAATCGATTAGACAAGCTCAAAACCGATCCCCCATTCAAAACTTCAAACCTCTCTAACTTGCCATCTAGGAGTCCAAATAATGATCTGAAAAGACCGAGAGGCTCCACATAATGAGCTCTTCACATCTATCCACTCAAACTAGCTTTGACCACCTATCCCCATCTTCTTTTTCCATCTTAGATCTACAAACATCTCTAGCTTTAAAGCACCATATCTTCCACAGTGTGGCTCTGCTAGATGATCCATATAGACTAGTCCACTAAGTACTTCAAGATCTTCATCCTCAACTAGATAACCTGCACCTCAAACATCCCTCATTTGCCTTCCCAATTAGCCCCCTCTGCAGCCCTTATAGCCTAAAAGCCTCATCAAGCATACATATCCACTACTAAATGCTTTTTCCTTGTTATTTGATCCACTCCTTACAAATTCTCACTTGCAGCCTACATTCTGGAGTTTGCTCCCCTTGCTCTACTCATCATTTTGACACCCCGAGGGCCTCACAACAAGTGCCCCAAAGCGTGTAAAATTTCTAGACTCCCCGTTCTGCAACTGATCCAAACTTCAGGAGGCCGCATCTTGGCATCCGTAGCTCCAATTGACATGTCGCTTCTTCCCGCTAGCTTTGCATGATGCAACCCACCTCTACAAATCCTACCAAGCTTCAAAAAAACTCTGGTGCACTTTTTCTAAATTGATTAGACAAGCTCAAAACCGATCCCCTATTCAAAACTTCAAACCTCTCTAACTTGCCATCTAGGAGTCCAAATAATGATCTGAAAAGACCGAAAGGCTCCACATAATGAGCTCTTCACATCTATCCACTCAAACTAGCTTTGACCACCTATCCCCATCTTCTTTTTCCATCTTAGATCTACAAACATCTCTAGCTTTAAAGCACCATATCTTGCACAGTGTGGCTATGCTAGATGATCCATATAGACTAGTCCACTCAGTACTTCAAGATCTTCATCCTCAACTAGATAACCTGCACCTCAAACATCCCTCATTTGCCTTCCCAATTATCCCCCTCTGCAGCCCTTCTAGCCTAAAAGCCTCATCAAGCATACATATCCACTACTAAATGCTTTTGCCTCGTTATTTGATCCACTCCTTACAAATTCTCACTAGCAACCTACATTCTAGAGTTTGCTCCCCTTGCTCTACTCATCATTTTGACACCCCGAGGGCCTCACAACAAGTGCCTCAAAGCGTGTAAAATTTCTAGACTCCCCGTTCTGCAACTGATCCAAACTTCAGGAGGCCGCATCTTGGCATCCGTAGCTCCAATTGACATGTCGCTTCTTCCCGCTAGCTTTGGATGATGCAACCCACCTCTACAAATCCTACCAAGCTTCAAAAAAACTCTGGTGCACTTTTTCTAAATCGATTAGACAAGCTCAAAACCGATCCCCCATTCAAAACATCAACCCTCTCTAACTTGCCATCTAGGAGTCCAAGTAATGATCTGAAAAGACAGAGAGGCTCCACATAATGAGCTCTTCACATCTATACACTCAAACTAGCTTTGACCACCTATCCCCATCTTCTTTTTCCATCTTAGATCTACAAACATCTCTAGCTTTAAAGCACCATATCTTGCACAGTGTGGCTCTGCTAGATGATCCATATAGACTAGTCCACTCAGTACTTCAAGATCTTCATCCTCAACTAGATAACCTGCACCTCAAACATCCCTCATTTGCCTTCCCAATTAGCCCCCTCTGCAGCCCTTCTAGCCTAAAAGCCTCATCAAGCATACATATCCACTACTAAATGCTTTTTCCTCGTTATTTGATCCACTCCTTACAAATTCTCACTAGCAGCCTACATTCTGGAGTTTGCTCCCCTTGCTCTACTCATCATTTTGACACCCCGAGGGCCTCACAACAAGTGCCCCAAAGCGTGTAAAATTTCTAGACTCCCCGTTCTGCAACTGATCCAAACTTCAGGAGGCCGCATCTTGGCATCCGTAGCTCCAATTGACATGTCGCTTCTTCCCGCTAGCTTTGCATGATGCAACCCACCTCTACAAATCCTACCAAGCTTCAAAAAAACTCTGGTGCACTTTTTCTAAATCGATTAGACAAGCTCAAAACCGATCCCCTATTCAAAACTTCAAACCTCTCTAACTTGCCATCTAGGAGTCCAAATAATGATCTGAAAAGACCGAAAGGCTCCACATAATGAGCTCTTCACATCTATCCACTCAAACTAGCTTTGACCACCTATCCCCATCTTCTTTTTCCATCTTAGATCTACAAACATCTCTAGCTTTAAAGCACCATATCTTGCACAGTGTGGCTATGCTAGATGATCCATATAGACTAGTCCACTCAGTACTTCAAGATCTTCATCCTCAACTAGATAACCTGCACCTCAAACATCCCTCATTTGCCTTCCCAATTATCCCCCTCTGCAGCCCTTCTAGCCTAAAAGCCTCATCAAGCATACATATCCACTACTAAATGCTTTTGCCTCGTTATTTGATCCACTCCTTACAAATTCTCACTAGCAACCTACATTCTAGAGTTTGCTCCCCTTGCTCTACTCATCATTTTGACACCCCGAGGGCCTCACAACAAGTGCCTCAAAGCGTGTAAAATTTCTAGACTCCCCGTTCTGCAACTGATCCAAACTTCAGGAGGCCGCATCTTGGCATCCGTAGCTCCAATTGACATGTCGCTTCTTCCCGCTAGCTTTGGATGATGCAACCCACCTCTACAAATCCTACCAAGCTTCAAAAAAACTCTGGTGCACTTTTTCTAAATCGATTAGACAAGCTCAAAACCGATCCCCCATTCAAAACATCAACCCTCTCTAACTTGCCATCTAGGAGTCCAAGTAATGATCTGAAAAGACAGAGAGGCTCCACATAATGAGCTCTTCACATCTATACACTCAAACTAGCTTTGACCACCTATCCCCATCTTCTTTTTCCATCTTAGATCTACAAACATCTCTAGCTTTAAAGCACCATATCTTGCACAGTGTGGCTCTGCTAGATGATCCATATAGACTAGTCCACTCAGTACTTCAAGATCTTCATCCTCAACTAGATAACCTGCACCTCAAACATCCCTCATTTGCCTTCCCAATTAGCCCCCTCTGCAGCCCTTCTAGCCTAAAAGCCTCATCAAGCATACATATCCACTACTAAATGCTTTTTCCTCGTTATTTGATCCACTCCTTACAAATTCTCACTAGCAGCCTACATTCTGGAGTTTGCTCCCCTTGCTCTACTCATCATTTTGACACCCCGAGGGCCTCACAACAAGTGCCCCAAAGCGTGTAAAATTTCTAGACTCCCCGTTCTGCAACTGATCCAAACTTCAGGAGGCCGCATCTTGGCATCCGTAGCTCCAATTGACATGTCGCTTCTTCCCGCTAGCTTTGCATGATGCAACCCACCTCTACAAATCCTACCAAGCTTCAAAAAAACTCTGGTGCACTTTTTCTAAATCGATTAGACAAGCTCAAAACCGATCCCCTATTCAAAACTTCAAACCTCTCTAACTTGCCATCTAGGAGTCCAAATAATGATCTGAAAAGACCGAAAGGCTCCACATAATGAGCTCTTCACATCTATCCACTCAAACTAGCTTTGACCACCTATCCCCATCTTCTTTTTCCATCTTAGATCTACAAACATCTCTAGCTTTAAAGCACCATATCTTGCACAGTGTGGCTCTGCTAGATGATCCATATAGACTAGTCCACTCAGTACTTCAAGATCTTCATCCTCAACTAGATAACCCGCACCTCAAACATCCCTCATTTGCCTTCCCAATTATCCCCCTCTGCAGCCCTTCTAGCCTAAAAGCCTCATCAAGCATACATATCCACTACTAAATGCCTACTCAAGATCCTTGTACCTGCTTCTCCTCTTTTCCATGCACCTGCTAGCCTGCACATATCTGCTTGTGCCATCTTCTATGGTCGACCAACTTTGGCTGCTTATTTTGTCCTACCATCAAATCTCAAGTGGGTTGCCCCACCCCCTGCATCGCAACATAGATTCCACCTGGGTCAAAAACCTGGCATTTCTTTCTTCCACCCTTCCGCAGCTACATTCCAAAATGTTCCACTCTAGCACACTTCCCTTCATGCTTGTATGCTTCCCTTGGCATATCTCCATCACTCCAAGAATCCATTGGCAAGGAATTCACTTCATTCCAAGCATCACAAGGCACACCATCACTAAAAATGAACGTACATGACCCTCCCTCCCAACCATAGAAAGTGGGGCTCTCCTCAAAAGAGCACTACATTTGACATTAACACTCCTCCACATCGTCCTCTACCTGCACACCAATAGCATACCATTGCTCATCCAACAGTATATCCACTCATAGAGGGGCTAACCCTCACATCACCTGTATCCTCATCAAAGCTTTCTCAACAAGCACCCGCATACCTTCATCCATAGCAATCGTGAAATCATCCAATTCCCAAACAAGCTCGCTTTCAAAGCATGCCTAGCCCAAAAAATCTATATCCATAGAATCATCATGGCAATCCGTAGAGAACATCAGATTTTCCTCCCTTTGGTCACCATCTAGCACATCATGAGCATCAAAAATATGCCCAACCCCCTTGGCTTCCGCTTCATCCGCATCCTCTTGTCAACATTGTAGGTTAGCCTGGCTATTCATAAGTGCAACCTTTCCCTTTTCTGCAGAGCTACAAACAAATTGTACCACCATAGAACTTTCCATCACTACCTTTAATAGCATGGTCATCAACAGGGTGCCACATAGCACCTTCATCTGCATATCTTCTTTCAGAAGCTTTGGCACTTCAATCAGGTCTTCTTTCAAATTGGCTATTGCTTTACCTTTACCAGCACAAGATTATTGGACTCGGTTGCCTCTCCATAGGATGTGGACTCGTTTGTTCTATCCTCTTCTCTTGTCTCCCAGAAACTCAAGCTGGTACCTTCACCACCATCAGCACCATAGGATGACTCCGTGTCAGTATCGTGATCCTCCTACTACTCCACAAAAACTTGACCATCTCCTTGTCTTTGCACAATTCCTTGATCCACTTTTGGACCCTCAGTATTTGCAATTTGATTGCACTTTGCTACCTTTTCATACAAACACTTCACAAGAACAAGATTTACCTCTTTGTGCTACTCGAGAAACCCGATGTCTGCTAGCTCTTTTGTACACATGTTCTCTTTGACAAGGGGCTTATCATTGTTGAGAACCTTATCCACTATTGGCATATACACATCATAAACTGGAAACCTCCAAGGAACAAAATCAACAACATGTTGTACCTCAACAAGCTCTAGACTTTGAACAACTAGCACCACATTCCATTTAACCATAGAATATGCTGCTACTGCCACAATAGCCAGATAATCCATAGGCCTCAGCAAGCCCAACTCTAGCTTCCACTTCACTTTTATTTTTCGTCTTGTCTAGATACACCATATCATCATAGCTGTCCGCACCAAACTTGACCTTTTCTTTGATTTTTTTGATGCAAGCACTCTAGAAGCTTTGACAACTTTGAATAATAATTTCCTTTCACCCCAGTAGCAATCTCCAACTAGACTTTACGCTGCTCAAGAAAAATGGAAAAACCTTTACTTACATCTTGGCATACCACCTTCAGCTTTGCACTAGCCTCTGGCAAAGTAACCACCTTTTGAAGGCCCTCTTGGCTTGTGACTTTATCCTCCTCTCTCTCTCTCCAACAGTGTTTGAACCACCTTATGAGGCCCTCCCTTGTTGTTGCTACAACATGAAAAGGGGTGGGAGACCCCCCTTTCTCCTGAAAAAGGGCCCCCAACTAGGTGCGGCACTAGTTGCTACCAACTTGCCACAACATCATTAGCACAGATAGTCAATAGCCGACAACAACTGTCACTACAGCACCAAAAAGCGCCAAAGCATCATTTGCTCCCCTCAGTCCACTACTCATTTCAACAATCCGAGGGCCTCAAATTGAGTGCCCCAAAATAGGTAAAAATTGTCAGAGTCCCCGCTCTGCAAATGATCCAAACTTCAGTAGGCCGCATCTCCAAATGACATGTCGTTTCTTCCCACTAGCTCCGCATGCTGGAAGCCACCTATACAAATCCCACCAAGCTTCCAGGAAACTCTGATGCATGCTCTTTAGAGTAGTTAAAGTGGCTCAGACTCGAGCCTTGACAAAACTTCAAACCTTGGAACTTGGCATCCATGAGTCCAATTAATGATCTGAAAAGACCGACAGCCTCCACATAATGATCTCTTCACATCTATCCATTGAAACAAGGTTTGGCCACCTATATCCATCTGCATTGTTTTTCTTGGATCTGCAAATGCCTCTAGCTTTAAAGCACTATATCTTGCACAAGATGGCTTTGTTTGATGATCCATCTGACCCAATCCACTCATCACTTCAAGATTTTCATCCTTAACTAGAAAACCTGCACCTCGAACATCCCTCACCTGCCTTCCCAAATAGCCCCCTCTAGAGCTCTTCCGCCTTGCTATATTTAATTTTAGCTCACATATACCCTTCACAAATTCTTCAAGCATAGATCCATTATCATTAGTAACTATGATATAAGGTTTTGACTAGCTTTCAAAAATAGTAAATATTGGAGTACCATTGTTCACCACCATCTTTTCTCTTTTGCACTACCTTTTTTCCTATAAGGAGACTGCATCTTGTACATCATTCCACTATGGCTTCAAACCTTGCTCTATACCTTTGTATTCCAAGAGAAGCTCTAATTTTTCTTTGAATTCTTTTCCTGCTACTTGTAGAAAGAGCTCTACATTCTCCCTATCCAAGAAATCTTGTTCAATTTGTGATGGTCGAGCATAGCATCTATCAAACTCTCTGAGTATCTCTATAGAAAAAATACCTTCTTTAGGCTTTGCAACATAGTATAATAAAGTTATTTTGGTTACCCTTTCATAGTCCTCCATAAAGTAGTCTTCTTTTAGAGGAACCTTGAATTCCTCCCAGTTCCTTCCATGAACATTGTAGATTTCCCTAATATGGTCTCTGATCTCTAGGACACAAACTATCTCAAAACTGCATACCAAGTCTTCCTCAGACACTCAATTCAAATCCATTTTTTGTGTAATCTCACAGATACTTTTGGTATCCTTGCCATCAAATTGGTCAATTTTATTCTCAATGGATTGTAGTGCTTTGGTGGTTGAAATTTGGCTTCTTTTTGTCGCTTGTTGTTGTTGCATGTACATGGAAAATGCTTGTAACATTTGCATGATTGCATCCCGTGTGTCTCTAGATTTTCATCCATTGCTATGAAGTCTATATATCAATCCACAAACTCCCACCCTAATAGTTTTCACGTCGGGTTCACCAAGAATGTTGAAAAGTTGTGTGGTTTAACTAGGAAGGTGCGAAACCTTTGGCTGTGAGAGTTCATGATGAGAATCACAAACACTTTGTGAGAAAGTGTCTATGAAAAATCATCAACCCTCTTCCTAAAGATGGTTCAAATTCTAAGAGGCAAAACAATCACAAACCCTCTCTTGTATTATGCTTGGAATTTGCTTGTTTTTGGAAGAGAGTTCATGATGAAAAGCTCACCCATTCACATCCAATTTTTCTTAAAAAGAGAAATTTAAAAATAGTAAACTTTTCAGTCATGAAACCTCAAATTTCATACAAGCACAATTCCCATTCAAATCCTAAACCTCTTTCATGGAATCATGTAGCCTTGCCCCCAATTAAATAGTCGTAACGTCAAATACTTGAAAGGAAATTGTAAGCTTCCACCTTCACGACGACCAATTTTAATTTTTTAGAGATTTAAGACATTATATACTGAATCCCACACACCATTTTGATAAAGGGAAACCTTTATTCACTCCCTCACAAGCCTAGATAAAGGATTGCAGAGAGGCGAGACTGCACTAGACATAGATGGACCAGTTTGCTGCATTTGCAAAAATCTGATATGGTTGCTTCTTTGCTGCCTCTTTGAAGCACCTGTCAAACATGTTTGTGAAGGTTGTACTTTGGGTAAGATGTAGCATTCAAAGTTTCCAAAGGATGGTTCAGTTAGGGCCACATGTAGGTTGCAACTTGTGCACATTGATGTGTGTGGGCCCATGCAAACTCCATCCTTGGGCAATTACCTTTACTTCAGGACTTTCATTGATGATTACTCCAGGCATGCATGGCTATTTCCGCTAAAAGTGAAGTCCGAAGTTTTTATGTACTTCAAAAAATTTCTGGCTATGTCTGAAAATGTCTCAAAATGTACAATGGGCACCTTCCATTCCGATCAAGGGGTGGAGTATATGTCTCATGAATTTAATGCATTTCTCGCTAGTTGTGGGATAAAACACCAATGTACAGTGTCTTATACTCCTCAGCAAAGTGGTGTTGTTGAGAGGAAAAACAGGTCGCTTACAGAAATGGCACGATGTATGGTCAAAAGTCAAGCTTTGCCGCATTCTTTTTGGCTTGAGGCCATCATGTGTGCCACTTATGTACTTAACAAGAGTCCTAAAAAAGATTTGCAGTCTATTACTCCATATGAAGCATGGCATGATAGAAAGCCTTCTATTAAGCACATACGTCTTTTTGACTATTTGGCATATGCTTTGGTGCCACAAACACATTGTAGAAAACGGGATGATAAGGCTGTCAGATGTATTTTTGTTGGTTATAGTACTGAAAGAAAACGTTACAGGTCATATCATCCACAAACAAAGCGTATTCTGGTTTCAGAGGATGTAGCGTTTGTGGAAGATTCTGTTCAGCCCTTGCTGTTATGTACTAGAGACAATAATGTAAGCTCACAGGACATTTATGACACTTTGTTGCCTCTTTTCAGTGGTGGAAGTTCAAATGTAAATTCCGATTAGGAAAATGTACAGCCTATGGGGGTTTCCAAAATTGTTACAGATCAGCCTATTACTGATGCAAATGTACATGATGTACTTGATGAGGAAAGGGCTGAAAATGAGCAGGCTAGAGGTATGCCAAAATGGCTGGTGCATATATTGCATGACAGAAAATTGGATGCACCTTTGTCTAGTCATACTCGTTCAGGCTCTCGCCATGCATCTTATGCATTGTTATGCTTTGACCGTGTCTAGCTTACATAATGTTGAGGAACCTCTATCTTTTCATGAAGTAAAAAATTTATAAAATTGGTTGGCTGCCATGCAATCAAAATATGATGCACTTACAGAAAATGACACATGGACTCTATGTGATTTGCCTCCTGGCAAAAAGGCCATTGGTACAAAGTGGGTTTACAAGTTGAAATGCAAGCCTAATGGTGAGGTCGATCGCCATAAGGCTCGACTTGTTGCAAAAGGTTATGCACAACAAAAAGGCATAGATTATGAAGAAACTTTTCCTCCCACTTGTCGTATGACTACTGTTTGTTTTCTATGTGCATTGGCATTGCATTTTGGTTGGGACGTACATCAATTAGACATTGTTACTCCTTTCTTGAATGGTGACATATTTGATGTAACGCAGCCTCGCGGTTTTGTCAAGAAAGGACAAGAGGACAAAGTGTGCAAATGTAAGAAGGCTTTGTATGGGTTGAAGCAATCTCCTCGTGCTTGGTATCAGAAAGCTGACACTCATTTGGTCAAACGAGGCTTTCGTAACAGTCCAATAGAAAGCACATTGTATGTCAAGCGTGAAAGCGATGTACTTCTCGTTGTTGTTCTTCATGTGGATGATTTGCTGATCACTGGTCCCAATGAGGCACATATTTTTGAATTTAAGGCTGATTTGAATGCTACTTTCAAGATGAAAGATTTGGGGTTGTTGCATCATTACTTGGGCATAGAGTTTAAGTAGTGTGATGGCGGTATTGCCTTGTGTCAGAAAAGTTACATAGAGGCATTGCTATGTAAGTTTGGACTTGAGGATTGCAAACCTATCGCCACTCCCATGGAAATAGGTTTGAAGTTAAGTCTACATGATGATGGCGATCCTGCTGATGTCACTCTTTACTAAACTGGTGCTGGCTGTCTCATTTATGTATGCAACACGAGGCCGATATTTAGTTTTCAGTCCCACAGGTCATCAGATTTATGCATAGCCCATGGTCTAAGCATTGGCAGGCTATCAAGAGGATTTTCCACTACCTTAGTGGAACTTTACGTCTTGGCTTGTTTTATCCCAAGGGGGGATCATTGGTGCCAGACTTACATGCGTTTTTGGACGTAGATTGGGCTAGTTGTTTTGACACGCAATTGTCCAGAAGTGGTTTTTGTTTCATGCTTGGCAATTCATGTATATCATGGTTGAGCAAGAATCAACCTGCTGTGGCCACTTCTAGTTGTGAGGCTAAGTACATGGAAGTCTTCACAGCTACGGTTGAGTGTGTATGGCTCAGACTCCTTATGCCTGATTTGGTTGTTGGATAGTACACTGCCAACACTATCTACACTGACAGTCAGAGCGCATTGGCAATTGCGAGGAGCCTAGTATTTCATGCTCGCACAAAGCACATTGAGTTTCATTATCACTATGTCAGGGAGAGACTCTGAGTAAGAGAGATCAGCTTGGCTTATGTGCCAACAGAGGACAACCTTGCAGATATTTTCACAAAGGCATTGTCTCGTGAGAAGTGAGAAGCTTTTTGCAATGCTTTGGGCTTACTCCCCTTTGTGGATTGATCATGTCCTCAGGGCATAGCACTTCCCTGTACTCATGTGCCAGCTCTCGTTCATCGCATCACTTCAGGGGGGGATTTGTTACCATATACATGTGGTAATGATGTGTGTGAACACACTAAGACCGCCAAGGCATTTTTTTCCTCTTTAGGAGGTTTTTTTCCCATGCATTGTATATACGCCCATCACTCTATGGCTATCTATCCTTTTCCATTGCACACTAAGTAATACACTCTAGTGTGTGCCTTGAGCTTCCTTCGTCTTCTCCGAGCTGTGTGTGTTTTCCTGCAACCCTAATTCCAAAAAAAATGCAATTTTTTAAATGAAAATGAAGACTCTCTCTCTTTTGCATGGAAATATAGCTGATGTGTCAAGTTTTGGGCCATTTTGCCGCTTTGCACTAAAACTATGTCATTTTCAGCTCTTTTTTTACCCAAAAAAGACCATATCTAATGTGAAAAATCCCAAACACAGTCAAAATAATCCGTAAATTTGTGGGATCACTTGAGTAAGAATAAAAAGCATGAATATGCATTAGCCTTCATTACTTTTTCTGATTCGGTCATCTTTTTTATAATTTTACAACGATGCTCGTTAATTACTATTTTTGGTAGTTCTTGCCCACATCAATCGTTGTAGGCGAGATGAATGTGCCACCATTAATTTTTTAGAATATATACATCACAAAACCAAATAAGGCATCTTTTCAAGTAGGAAAACTTGCAATGGTGCCACATCCAGGGCCACAACTCCTTGGATAGGTATTACATGATGATAGTGACAACAGTAGCCGCTTTAACACATATCACAATATGTATATAATTTATTTTATTCCCATGCATTAAAAAATATCAAAAGTGAGGTGAATTTTATTATTTCACATTGTGAACATTCCACAACACGAGAACTTCCAAGTCGCCCCATTAAAAATACATGACATAAAAGTCAGAGTCGGTTAGGTAAGCCACTAAATGAGCGAGGTGTTATCCCAAAGCTTCAAGTGATATTCTATGTAATTCAAGAGTCTTATCTATTCTAGGTATTGCTCAAGATAGAGGATTTGAGCATATTTTTGTTTTGTGTTAGGTGAGCAATAGAGCCAAAGTCTATGCAGTTTAATCTTGGTGAAGTGAAGGAGGAAGTCCAAAGGAACCTCATGCACTGAGCACAATGAGGTATGAGGGGAGAAGCTTCAATACCAAAAACCCTTCATGGAAACATGGTAGCCATTGTGGCATTCTTTGATGTTACATTTTCTACATTTGTTCTTTGAAGCATCCATCACATTAGAAGATTTCGGAGGCCATTTGGATGGTCTTCTATGAAATTCTATTTCTCTCTCTAGAAAAATCTTCATAAAATACATTTGTACTTATTGAAAAGGACAACTAGATACTTTGAAAAGTAAACCTAACTTTCTAGCTGTTTTTGAAAATGGTCACCTTTTTATTAAATGCAATTGTCTTTTCATGAGGCCAATGCTGCTCATTCAATATGGCTTTTGATATCATTGAAATTTAGAAAAAAATACCAAAATATTAGATAATGTCAAAACTTGAAGATTTCGACATTGCCAATGCGTCCAAAACACCTAAATGCCTAAAAACCTATTGTCTACTTCCCATGTTCTGACATCCAAAGAGGGTAAAAATACAAAAAATCAATAGAAGGGGGTTTTAGCTGAACGGCACGCGAGAGACACTCTACATTCTTGTGAAATGGCCTTTGCACTTTGTTCGGTTACTTCTCTCTTTTATGGGTTTATATATATATATATATATAACTATATATATATATATGTGTATGTATATGTCTCTCTCTCTCTATATATATATATATGTATGTATGTATATGTCTCTCTCTCTCTCTCTATATATATATATATGTATGTATAGAGAGAGAGAGAGAGACATATACATACATATATATATATAGAGAGAGAGAGAGACATATACATACATATATATATATATATATATATATATATATATATATATATATATATAGTAAGAAGTATATATATATAGTGAGAAGTATATATAGTTATCTATATATATAGAAAGCCATAAAAGAGAGAAGTAGCCAGACGACGCATAGAGGCCATTTCACAAGAATTTAGAGTGCCCCTCGCGTGTCGTTCGGCTAAACCCCCCATTTTGGCATTTTATCTCTCTCCGAGTGTTCTGTTGTAGGCAAAGACATTCAGAACAGGCAAACACAGGAATCAGAATGGAACTGGAACAGAACACAGAAACAAAAACAAACTAATTCCACCATAACTTCCGCCATCATATTCTGAGAAAGATACTGATCGACAGTTACATAGTTAGAGAATACTAATGGGCAACGACCGTTCCCAAGAACACCCCTTGGAATCCCAAAAGTAAAAAAGTTGATATTCCGAAGTCCACTAAGGTAAAACATCCAAAATTCCCTCGGCTTAACACCTGGCACAGCCCGGTGGCTAGAGCCATAGGCTGACCTGGACCCACAATCCCTTGATCAAGTAGTCTGCTCCCCAGCAACACCTTCTACATCTGTCTCCAAAGCCTTTTATGCCACAAAATCCAGATCCACTTGCTTTTCCTCCTCGGCTTCCACCTGCTTTTCCACTTACGATTCCACTCCACCTGCCAAATTTTGATCTGATTCCAAAATCCCACTACTCAAATCTACCTTCCACTTACTCAGATCCCAGGCACCTACTTCAATTCCCTTAATTTTGTTCGTCAACTCCTCCATGTCTGCAACCAGCCTCTCATTCTCCATCTTGAATGCCTCATTATCCCTCTTTATGCTCTCCTTTCCATCTTGCTGAAACCAGTTCTTGAATCGGTCCGTCGAAACTCCCATATGCTCCCTCCAAAGCTTAGTTTTTGTATTCCACATCTCGTATGCATATTCCATCACTTCCTTGTTCAAGGCATCCGCATCCGAATCGGCTACTAAGACACTTGTCATCCCCTGGCCCCTCAATGCCGCCTTCTCCATATCCTCCAATGGAGTTAGTCTGTCATAATAATCAATATCTAATTCTCCTAAATTATTTTCTCATATTAAACTGATCATTTAATGTGGGGAAGACCATGGGAGAAAAAGCTAGAATATTGGTTAAGCTAGCAGACCGGCCACAATAGGGATCCAGGGGAGGGAAAATAGGGATCCAAAGGGAGGGCCATCTACAAAAGAGCCATGTGCAACAATGGGCTAAAAAGACCCTAAGGTTCAGCCCATTAAGACTTCCAAAATGCTAAGGTTACAAAATTCAAAGGTTGTGTCCAAAGGTCAACCCTAGGGAAAATTGGATGCTTTGTGTGTGCCCTAAAAGTCTTTGCACATCCCTACATGGGAGGGGGCGAGCCCTAAAGGTAGGGGATGAGAGAGAAATCCACACACACACACACACACACACACAGGCTCCCTTTACACAAAGGGAATGAGGGATACATGTCAGCTCCCTAGGCCAGATGCCCACAAGGTGTGCCCAATTTCTATTGGATGACCCTTGAAGTGGACCAATGAAAATTAAGCTAGAGTAAATCTAGTTTAATTAATTTAAAAACATTTAATAAAAGAAACCAATGAGAATTAAGTCTCCTAGAAGACTGTTGGGCAGTCTCCCAAGGGGTCCAATGAGCATTCAGGAGCCCCATGGCTTGCCTGATTCCTATTGGCCAGGAGGCAAAGGGGTCCAGTGAGAGTTTAGTTTAATTATTTAATTACCTAAAGCTCTCACAAAAGGGGAAAGGGGGACACATGTCAGAAGGCTGTCACTTATGCTGCTTAATTGTAATTGGCTTGACTTGGGGAGGGCCAATGAGGCTTCAGGAAGAGCATTTATCAAGAGGGCTTGCACAAGAGAGAGAGGGGCCTGATTTTTGCAAGGCATTATCACACACACACTCACACAAGCTCATGTGTGAAGAAAGAGAAGACTATCTCTTCCCAAGCTTTAATGGAGAACTCATCACCTACTCCAAGCTTGTGACATAGAAGCCTACATCAACACTCTCTTGGCATGTGGATGCAAATCCAACAAAGAGCCAAGCTTCAATGCATGCTCATCTCCTCTACCAAGCTAATTACTAAGCTAAGCTATGCTACATATGAGTGATTATGTGAGGAGATGTACATCTTTCTCGTAAGATACTCCTTCTTCCTCTCAATCTACTCTCATACCCTGCTAGCTCTCACCATCTTCGAAGGTGTGTGAGGTCTTGGGTCTGAGAACGGGGATAATTCAAGTTGTGTTTGTTAAGTGTTTTGCTTAGTTCATGAAGTTTCCATCTTCATTGCACTAGCTAGTCTTGAAGGAACACAAAGAATTGTATTGTACAATGTCTCTCTTGATGGGAGAAACCATAATACAAAGCCTTTTGGAGGGGGACCGGCTCCATGAAAATCCGGTCCTCAACTGTTGTCAATAGCTTAATTTCTCTCTCTTTTGAAAGTATTTTTGATGCTATCTAACTAGGTGTTATGCCTTTTGTTGCTCTCTCCACCCAAGCACTCTTGTAATTCTCATTAGGAATCTATTCTAATGAAATGCCCACTATGTTCATGCTAATTTCCGCTACACATAAGTTATTAGGCCATTAAATGTTACATTAGTATCAGAGCATCAAGGTTTCTCTTTTCTTGCTCAAGAAGGGAGGTCCTCAAGCTAGCTACAAATGGTTGGTATTATTAATTGCCTGTGAGTAAGTAGAATAGGGATTTTTCAGCCTTGCAGTGCGCCTACCTTCGTGCAGTGAACGGGGCATCACCGTCAAGAGCTATGGTCTTAATAGTGGAGTCCTATGGGGCTTGCAATTAATGGTATTCGAGCCGCGGGTACAGTAGCTTGAGTGCTTTTTCTAAATGGGTAAAGAGGAGTAGCAACTAGGGCTTGAAGTGCCAAAGTACACCTAAAAGTTGTTAGAATGGCTGAGAATAGTAAAGAGAGTGAAATTAATGTTGATAACTTTGATTTTTCTCATGAGCAAGCTACTAATGATGCTTCAATGCTTATTAACTATCTTGTTTCTAGGCTTCAACAAGCCATGGGCAATCCATCTCTCCAAAGTGAAGTGCAACGGCAGCTCCGTGCTCACGGGATTCTCCAAGCTCATCACCATGACGAGAGAACACCTAGGAAGCCTCCTTGTGAGACTACCAAAAGAGGTCTCTCTCCGATTCGGGAAGAAGAAGAGAATCCATATGAAGGGCTCAAGAATTTACTTCTGGATGATGCATCTCCTTCCCAAAGGAGAGCTCAAGAGCCTCCACCGAAGGAACGAGAAAGAAGCGAGTCTCCCGCCACCTCGGCGGAGATGGCTCCACGAAGACGGCGGGCTAAACGCTCTCCATCACCACCAAAGCGGAGAAGACCATCACACTCTTCTCCACGCCATAATTCAAAGAGGGATGATAAAAAGAAAGAGAAGAAAAAGGCGAGAAAGAGGACACCCTCTTCTCCATCTTCTTCATCCTCTTCCTCTTATGAAAGCTATGGTGAAGACGACAAAGATCAAGACAAGAAAAAGGCGAGAAAGAGGTCACCCTCTTCTCCACCTTCTTCAAATTCTTCACCTTCTGAAGAAAGTGATGGTGCAACCTTTGAACCATCAAAAAGAAGAGGTCATAGGAAATCCTATGCCGCATGGAAGAGGTCGTCCAAGTTGAAGAAATTCAAAGAGGGAGGGAAGAGCATCTCTTTCCTTACCTATGATGGTACCTTTGGTGCTACGGACAAAGTGTTAGCCTTTATCCAACAATTCGATGCGGAGTTTGGAGATGAGGGCTTCACGGAGTCCTCTAAGCTACGCCATGTAGCTATGCACTTTCAAAAGTCCGCCAGACAATGGTGGTCTAGCCTAAGAGCCAACGGTGAAGCTCCACGAACATGGAAAGCTTTAAGAGCTTCCATTATGAAGCATTTTTTGGCCACCGATGCCAAAGACAAAGTACTCACCGAATGGCGAAGCTTAAAGCTCTCTCCCAATGAATCTATCCACAAATATGTAGACAAGTTTTGGGACCTACAACTCAAGGCCACTGTCTTCAAAAAGTTGGATTTTGGAGAGCAAAAGCAACAATTTTGTGCTGGCTTAACCGAAGAAATGGCGGAGTATGTCAACTCCCAAAGACCACGTACCATATCGGCGGTAATAGACCACACTATGGTCGCCTCTCAAACCAATTTCCAAACGAGGGCAAAAAGAAATAATAAGCCCCCGGAAAATAAGGGTTCCAATGAGCCTAAGGGGAAGGACAATGTCCAAAAGTCTCCTAAGGGCAACTCCAACAAAGCTAAAGAGAAGGGAGTTTACAAAGGTAAGAATAAACTCTCTCCTGAAGAGCTTGAGCGTTATCGTAAGGATAACCGGTGTTTCAAGTGCGGCGAACAAGGGCATGCGTACCGCGCTTGTCCCCAAAAGAACAACCGCCAAGATCCTCCTAGAGCTTCCTTGGTTGAAATCCAAGAGGAGGAGACTCACCAAACTCACCACAAAGGATCTCCTCTATGCCATGCTTGGGGAAAGGTAAGAGAACATGATGCTTTTATTATCTTTGACCCTAGTTCTACTCACAATTTTATATCTATAGAGTTGGCCACCAAGCTAGGAATACAATCCTACGAGATGGGAGATGTCCTACCCGCAGACAGTGCCTTCAAGGAGCAAGAAGCTTCAGTCACTCCCTTAATCACGAAATTGAGGCTTCATGTCCAAGGCTATGTGGACAAAGAGGACTTCTTCATCTCTCCTCTCAAGCATGAGGATGTAATCCTAGGGGCACCATGGTTTGACCGCCTGGCTGCCGATGTTAAATTTCCTGAAAGGAGAATCTCCTTTAAGTTCAGGGAAAAAGACATGTATATAGATGCTAAGGAAATGGGTAACACCATCCCCATTGTACATACACCAGCTTTCAACAAGTCAATAAAGAGCTCTATTTCCGTGTACATGATTTTTGTTAAAGACTCTCAAAATGAACCTAATGCTTTAGCAAAAGAAAATAAAAGCAACCAAAAGGAATTAGAGTTATCCAATTTTCTCAAGGGGTTTCAAGATGTTTTTATTGACGACATCCCTTGTGAGCTACCTCCTAAACGAGGTAATGATGACCATGCAATTGAACTTCTTCCAGGAAGTTCACCGCCTAATAAACCTCCTTATAGAGTTTCTCAAGCTCAACAAGAGGAGATTATGCGGCAAGTGCATGAGTTAGTTGAGAAGGGTATGGTTAGGCCAAGCTCATCTCCATTTTTCTCACCTGTGCTATTAGAGCAAAAGAAAGACGGCACATATCGTATGTGTGTCGACTATAGAGCACTAAATAGGATCACTATCAAGAATAGGTTTCCCGTTCCACGGGTAGAAGACCTATTTGATAAGCTACAAGGATCGACCTACTTCAGTAGGGTTGACCTAAAAAGTGGCTATCATCAAATAAGGATAGTTGATCAAGACATTGTAAAGACCGCATTTCGTACTACATTTGGTCTTTACGAATACATTGTCATGCCTTTTGGCTTGACCAATGCACCAGCCACATTCAACCGCTTGATGGAGAAGCTGTTCAAGCCTCATCGAACCTTCACTGGAGTGTTCTTTGATGATATTATCATCTACTCTAATTCATTGGAGGAACACAAGCAACACCTCCAGGTAATATTTCAAGTTTTAAGAGAGAATAAACTTTATGTTAATCGAAAGAAAAGTGAATTTTTCTTGCAAGAGATTCAGTATTTAGGTCACATTATCTCTCAAGATGGCATCCAAATGGATCCATCCAAGTTAGAGGTAATAAAAGGATGGCCTAAACCAAGGAATTTGCATGAACTAAGAAGCTTCATAGGTATGTGTGCATACTATAGAGGCTTCATAGAAAAGTTCTCACAAATTGCGGGACCATTACATGACCTAACAAAGAAAAGAGTTAGGTATACATGGTCTGCTAAGGAGAACAATGCTTTCGAAAAGCTTAAAGAAAAGCTTATCTCTCAACCTGTGCTTACACTACCGGATCTCTCAAAACCATTTGAGGTCCAATGCGATGCTTGTGGTGATTGCCTTGGAGTTGTTTTGCTCCAAGAAGGGCACGCCATAGGCTATGAGAGTCAAAGGCTCGACCCTGTTCAGCAAGCTCTAGGCATATACAAAAAAGAACTCCTTGCAGTTCTACATGCCTTAGACTCATGGAAGCACTATTTATTGGGGACTCCTTTCATTCTGCGAACGGATCACCAAAGTCTTAAGTACTTCATGACACAGACCAAGCTCTCCGACAAACAAATGAGGTGGGCAAATTTCCTTTTGAAATTTCATTTTCATATTGCTCACATTGCTGGCAAGCATAATCAAGTAGCTGATGCACTCTCAAGACGGCCGAGAGTGAATGCGGTTTCCATAGCAACTCACAATGATCTATCTTCAATGATAGATGAGTATCCTATTGATCCCGATTTTAGAGATGTGATTTCAGCCCTTGCATTAGGGAAGAAAGAAGAACCATTTACTTTACAAGATGGTTATCTTCTCTATGGCAATAGACTATGCGTTACTAACTCACTACGTGAGAAAGTAATGTATGAATCTCATGCTCCACCTTATGCGGGGCATAGAGGGATTCAGTCTACCTTAAAGGGAATTGAAACATATTTCTATTGGCCTACCATGAAAGTGAGCATACAAGAGTATGTTTCCAAATGTGTGGTATGCCAAAAGACAAAATTTGATAGAGGGAAGCAACTTGGATTGCTTCAACCCTTGCCAATCCCTAAGTCACCATGGGAGAGCATATCCATGGATTTTATCTTTGGATTGCCTAAGTCTATCCATGGGAATACGGGAATATGGACGATAGTAGACAGGTTTAGTAAACAAGCTCATTTTATACCTGTCAAAAAGACTATCAAAGCCCATCAAATGGCAACCCTCTTTATTTCACAAATTTTCAAGTACCATGGCTTTCCCATGTCCATAGTGTCGGATAGAGATCCTAGAATGACCAGTAATTTCTGGAAGGGTCTCTTTGAGAATTTAGGAACAAGGCTAAACTTCTCTTCGGTCTATCATCCACAAACTGATGGCCAAAGTGAAATAGCTAACCTAACCATTCTCGATCTACTAAAAGCCTATGTAACGGAAGTAGATCAAAGATCCCAATGGGAGAAGTACTTACCCTTAGTGGAGTATGCTTACAATAACACTGTACATACTTCCACAGGAAAAGCACCTTTCGAGGTAATTGAGGGAAGATCAAAAAGTCCCTTGCTACTTAAGGTACATGGGAAGATCTTCGCTACAGATGAGTATAGCCGAGACCTACAAGAATCTTTCCAAAAGATTAAGGATGCTATCTCTATCTCACAGCAAAGGCAAAAGGCTGCTGCTGACAAGCACAGAAGAGCCCAAGCCTTTAAAGAAAACGATTGGTTCTTGTTAAAGTTTCCCAAGGCTCGATTAAGGCACACAACGGGCAAGAATCCTACGGGTCACCAAAAGTACTATGCTAAACTAGCAAAAAGGTACTATGGTCCCTTTCAGATTCTTAGGCCAATCAATGAGATGGCCTATCAACTCAAGTTGCCCAATCATTGGCTCATACACAATGTTTTTCATGTGAGCCTATTAAAGCCTTACAAAGGAGAGCCACCTCAAGAACCAACTATTGAAGACCCACCGGAGATCGAGGACCAAGAAGAGGTGCTGCAGCCCGAGTCCATTCTCCGACATGAAGACAAGGTACTAAGAGGCGGTAAGACTATCCGACGATATCTTATTAAGTTTAAGAATTATCCTTTTCAAGATGCTAGATGGATGCAAGGCATACAATTAAAGGATAACGTAAACCTTGTCAATGCTTACAATGCTTCCCAAGAGTAAGCAAATGTACAAAATGTTAAAAATGAACAAAATTTTTGTCTTATAAGACTCTCTTTTCCTTTATTTGTGCACAAAAATGAAGTAGTATGCATGCTTAGATCATGTTTGCGGAGACGACGTCTCCCAAACACCAAGTAGAGCTTGTCACTCTACTATGGAAGACTGATAGGACTAATGTGCAGACATGCTTGCGGCAGCCTCAGGCTCTCAAGCGCCAAATGGACTAGTCATCCATTGTGGAATGATGTCGTAGGGTAACATAGGGATCCTCTACCCGCTAAGAAAAGGACTCATGAACATGCTTTATCTTCTCTACACCATAGTCGAGGACGACTATGATTTCAAGAGAGAGGTAATGTCATAATAATCAATATCTAATTCTCCTAAATTATTTTCTCATATTAAACTGATCATTTAATGTGAGGAAGGCCAAGTGAGAAAAAGCTAGAATATTGGTTAAGCTAGCAGACCGGCCACAGTAGGGATCCAGGGGAGGGAAAATAGGGATCCAAAGGGGGGGCCATCTGCAAAATATCCATGTGCAACAATGGGCTAAAAATACCCTAAGGTTCAGCCCATTACGACTTCCAAAATGCTAAGGTTACAAAATTCAAAGGTTGTGTCCAAAGGTCAACCCTAGGGAAAATTGGATGCTTTGTGTGTGCCCTAAAAGTCTTTGCACATCCCTACATGGGAGGGGGCGAGCCCTAAAGGTAGGGGATGAGAGAGAAAGCCACACACACACACACACAGGCTCCCTTTACACAAAGGGAATGAGGGACACATGTCAGCTCCCTAGGCCAGATGCCCACAAGTTGTGCCCAATTTCTATTGGATGACCCTTGAAGTGGACCAATGAAAATTAAGCTAGAGTAAATCTAGTTTAATTAATTTAAAAACATTTAATAAAAGAAACCAATGAGAATTAAGTCTCCTAGAAGACTATTGGGCAGTCTCCCAAGGGGTCCAATGAGCATTCAGGAGCCCCATGGCTTGCCTGATTCCTATTGGCCAGGAGGCAAAGGGGTCCAGTGAGAGTTTAGTTTAATTATTTAATTACCTAAAGCTCTCACAAAAGGGGAAAGGGGGACACATGTCAGAAGGCTATCACTTATGCTGCTTAATTGTAATTGGCTTGACTTGGGGAGGGCCAATGAGGCTTCAGGAAGAGCATTTAGCAAGAGGGCTCGCCCAAGAGAGAGAGGGGACTGATTTTTGCAAGGCATTATCACACACACACTCACACAAGCTCATGTGTGAAGAAAGAGAAGACTATCTCTTCCCAAGCTTTAATGGAGAAATCATCACCTACTCCAAGCTTGTGAGATAGAAGCTTACATCAACACTCTCTTGGCATGTGGATGCAAATCCAACCAAGAGCCAAGCTTCAATGCATGCTCATCTCCTCTACCAAGCTAATTACTAAGCTAAGCTATGCTACATATGAGTGATTATGTGAGGAGATGTACATCTTTCTCGTAAGATACTCCTTCTTCCTCTCAATCTACTCTCATACCCTGCTAGCTCTCACCACCTTCGAAGGTGTGTGAGGTCTTGGGTCTGAGAAAGGGGATAATTCAAGTTGTGTTTGTTAAGTGTTTTGCTTAGAGCATGAAGTTTCCATCTTCATTGCACTAGCTAGTCTTGAAGGAACTTGTATTGTACAATGTCTCTCTTGATGGGAGAAACCATAATACAAAGCCTTTTGGAGGGGGGACCGGCTCCATGAAAATCCGGTCCTCAACTGTTGTCAATAGCTTAATTGCTCTCTCTTTTGAAAGTATTGTCGATGCTATCTAACTAGGTGTTATGATTTTTGTTGCTCTCTCCACCCAAGCACTCTTGTAATTCTCATTAGGAATCTATTCTAATGAAATGCCCACTATGTTCATGCTAATTTCCGCTACACATAAGTTATTAGGCCATTAAATGTTACATAGTCTATTAATCAGAAAAACATTTTCAGTGGTCAAATCAGCCACCTTGTCCCCCAATTCTTTGAATTTCTTATCTACTATGGTCTTTAGTCCATCTGCCCACCAAGTGAAATCCTCAGCCACACTCAAAATTTCAGCATTCCTTGCCATAGCCTCAGTTGTAATCCTCTTAACCTCCTCTTGCAATATTTCCTTATCCGACCTCTCTAGAAACAATTGCATCCTAACTTTCTGCATTTCCCATTCTGGAATAGCACTATAATTATGTTCCATCTTCTCACTTTCCATCACCCTAAGCGCCGCATCCTGATTCTGCGGGAACTCATTCAAATGAGCCAAACAGTTAGCAGTCTCCTCCACAGAGAAAATCCCCCTGGCCTCATAATTGGCAATGTTACCTGCCTTAACCTTCAAACTCTTTAGAAAACTCTTCTCCGCAGCTCCACCAATTCTTTTCATTGACAGTGTGACCTTCTTACCTTTAGACTCCGACTTCTTGGACCGTGACTCCATAGTGAAAAATTCAACTTTGATTCAGGCTCCTCCAAACCCTTCCAAGAAACCATAAAAGGTGATTTGCTTTTATCAGTTGTTGGAGATTCCAACAACAACTTCCTCCGCTTCATTCCACTGAATGTTTCCTCTTCTTTCAACACATCTACACCCGGTGTCCTCAAACCTGTAAGCTTCTCTAGATACCAAAATAGATTTGTGACTCTGATTCCACCCGCATTTCGCACCATATAATATGCGTTCATCCCAATCGGATCTCCAAATTCCCCCTTCATCTGAGAGTCAGTCACCTTCCGCCCCTTAGCCGGCACAGACAAATACGGAACTTTGAAAACCTTGGACACCAATTTTGGTGTCAGGCGCACATCCCCCGTAATCACTCCATCACCCTCCCTAATCATGTTCCACTGCTGCTCAGCGAACTCGTTCTTTGCCCATGCATCCCAAGGTAAACATGCAAACTCGTAAAGGCCTATGTACTTGAGCCATACCTGCATTTCCTCCACATTCGGATCAAACACTTTCACTGCCGTCTCCGCACTCGCTTGATCACTCGTAGACCCAGCTTCATCACTCTCCACCTCGATGTGATCTTCCTGCTGCCTCGCCTTGAACAGCTCCCCCATTGCCATCTTCATCGACCTTGTGTTCGGCATTGATTCTGATGCATCGTCCTGCATTCCCGACATCATCTTTCCCTTAATATTTTCAGAAAACATTTCGCCCGTCTTCTCCTTAACAGTTAGTGAACTACGACGTTCGCACACTTGGATATGATCTCCAACAGTTCTCACCACCTTAGTCTTATAATGATGAATTTTCACCTCGATTCGGGCACACCATGCAAGATTCACCCAAAAAATATGCATCCTTAATTGGGTCACATCAGCACTAAGCAAATTTTTAGCCTCAAACTGAGTAGCCCCACTAATGAGTACCCCTTGACCCTTTTGCCCAATTCCATTCCTCCGAATTTCCTCCTTCTTGACTTCCAATTCCATAGTCCGAATTCCAACTTCCAATTCGCAATCCAAATTCCGAATTCCAGATCCCTTTACAGGTTTTGAATTGCAACAAGAAGTTGCCAATGCTACCTCCGAAAATTCCGCTGCAACCTGCCTAGACATCCATGCTTGTCTCCTCTTCTGTCCAACTTCCGCGTTTACATATGACTCCCAAATTGAAAAATGGCTTGACAATTGCCATGATAAAATTCAGCTCCATCTGCATTTCCAAAGATGACTTCATCATTCGCTGCAATATCTTTAGCCTTCCTCAACATCCACTATGGAATTTCAAGAACTTTTAATATCTGAATTTGCATCTGCATTTCCACCTGAATCGGAATTCCAATCTGAATCTGAATTGGAATCTTAATCTCACTCAGAATATGAATCTGAACCATAACCTAACACTTGGGATACTCCTCTTCATGTCCCTTATACAACAATGCCCTATCAACTCCTTCATATTTGTTCTGATTTTGTCCAATCCAAGAATAAAATGATGTTGTTAATCCCCATTGAGTATCGATGTCATCCTCCTTGTGACACTGACTGTCATACCTCGTCATCAAGCTTTCCACGGCTTCCATTAAAATTTGCATCTGAATTGGTCTTTGCATCCAAAATTGCAGTTGAATCCAAATCCAAAATTGAGACTGAATCTGAATTGAAATCTGATTTTGACTCTGAATCACATTCGGCATCTTCCAAAATTTGACTTGCTTTATCAACTGAAAATTTGCCCTCAATATCTCTGCATTTCCATCTATATGAAACTGCTGCAATATGGAATGCCACCTCCAACTTCCAACATGAATATCATCATCCTCAATCTCCTCCATTATGCTGTTGTCATCTTCTGGTCCTTGCTGCTCCAATTGTTGCTTGGCTCTTTTGACATTTGCTTTGAAGTCCGCTTGAAATGACAAAATTCCGCCATGATATCCGCATTAGCATGCACATCCTCCATTTGCTACTGACAACTGTCCTCTTCAAATGTATGTGAATTCCCAATGAGCATGACACATTAGGAGAAATATGAACCTTGCATGGGCCTTGTAAGGAATCCTAATTTTTAGGGATTAAGGCTAATGTTGTGTGGGGTTAAGGGGGCAAGTGCATTAAAGAAGGTAGTTTTGAGTAGGCTTTTCTAGCCTTTTTTTTAGACAAATGTAGGATGTGGACCTAAGGGGTTACTTTCTCTCTCTAGATTCTTTTAAAGTGAAGGAAGCATAGGGGTGTGACCACATCAACAAAAACGTGGGTCACTAAGAGTCAAAATTTGACTTAAAAATAAATAAATCATTTTTACTTATTATTTACTTAAAACTCCCTCCCAACATATATACAGATCCAAAAATCATTTTTTGACCCATTTTTTAACCCACAAGCTTAGAAAGTCCATTTTCAAAAATCTTTTTCCCAAAAAGTAAAAAACACTTTGTTCTCTCCTCCTCCTCCCTCCTCTCTCCCTCTCCTCTCCCTCCCTGCCCCTACCTTCCTCCTCCTCCCCAATCTCTCCCTCCCCCCTCTCCCTCCTTCTCTCCTCGCATCTTCCTCAATCTCCCTACCCCTCCCCCTCTATCTTTTCATCATTTGCTTCCTCACGCGACAGCTTCCATGGTACTCACGGACATCAGAAATGGTTTGCTTCCACCACCATGTACTCCACACACAAAAATCATACATATTCTCTTACCCACGGCATTTTCACCAAAGACCGCTAGTGAGGGTGATCAAAGGTCATCACAGGAACGTCGCACCACTTATGAGACCAATATTGACATTTGGGTGGATGGCCATTTGTACCCTTACGATCCTATAAGTTGATTCCAACCATCGTTTAATAGCCTTTTGACATTTTTTCAATTTCTTGGGAGGGGAGAAGCAGGCTTGTTAGGCTATTGCAAACGGTTGTGTATGGGTGCAGGTGCTTCTTTGCATATGTGGATGCACGAATGTCAAGCTCTTCACCTCAAGACGACGGCATTACAAGAGAGTGTTTCCTCTTCAAAGAGGGTGGTTAAAAATATTGAACAACAAATGCAAGAAAATGAGTTCCACATTAAGAAGCTTGTCAACACCATCACATACTTGAAAGAAACACCCCTTGGTCCACATAGTGGGCTAAACAAAACCAGTAATAGATCCCAGTCCCACTTACCCTAATATAATTAACAAAAACAACCATTAATATGCTACTTAAGGACCTCTCTTCTTAAGCAAGAAAAGAGAAACCAAATGCTCTGATATACCAATGTAATGGAAATGGCCTATGAACTTTGAGAGTAGCGGAATTAGGAAATTAGGTGAAGCACTTTTGTGAGATTACTTTGTGAACATAGCGGGTGAACTTAAATGATGGTAGCAACATAAACATGGTGCTTACTTAACTTGGCATGAACAATACTTTTGCGAGAGAGAGAGAGAGAGAGAGAGAGAGAGAGAGAGAGAGAGCGAGAGAGAGAGAGAGAGAGTTTAGAGAACATCACAATAGTTGACGACCGGATTCATACGGAGCCGGTCCCCCCTCCAGTAGGCATTTGTATTATACTTTCTCCCATCAAGAGAGACTTGGTACAATACAATCTTTGTGTTCCTTGTGACCTAGGTGATGCAATGAAGATGGAAAGCTTCATGCATCACAAGCATAACATAAAATTTTTAGAAAGCATTGACTATCCCAAGCCTCAGTCCCGAGGCCTCAAACACCTTCAAAGGTGGAGAGAGCTAGCACGGAATGAGGATAGGGAAGTGGAAGAAGAAACATTCCATAGGAGAAAGAAATAGTTCCTCACTTATCATTACTCTTCTTGCTAGCATTCATAATAGTATAGTAATGAAGATGGAGAAGATGGCAAGCTTAAGCATTGAAGCATGGCTCTTGGTTGGATTTGCATTCCATATCCGAGAGTTTTGGTGTAAGCTCTCACTTATTACAGGCTTGGATAAGGAGGTGGAGTTACTCAACTTTCACCAAGTGAGAATGGATCCACCAAATGAGTGCGTGTGTGTGTGTGTGTGTGGTGTATATCCCCCTAGCAACCCCCTTGCTTTCTTTGGGTAAGTTGTAACTTTTTCACATGCTACAAGCTCATTGGACCCCTCTCCCTCTAGCCAATCACATGCAGCATGCATTTAAGTACATGGGTAGTCTGTTGACAAGTTTCCTCCTTACCCCTTAGAGAGAGAGAGAGAGAGAGCTTGAAAATATCTACATATTTGTTGGATGGAACTAGAAGCTCATTGGACCCCTCTTTATCCCAACCAATAGCATTGAAGCACACCATGTGTTTAAGTTTAGGGAGAGTCTGACATGTGTCCCATGTGCCCTTTGAGAAAAGGAGTGCCCTTTGGGTGAGTCGAAGGTTAGTTCAAAGATTCCCCTAACTTTGGGACTTTCATGCATAGGAAGCTTCTCAAGCACCTTCTTCATTAAGTTTGTAGGGTCTCTTTTTGACTCAAGCACCTTACCCCCCATGCATGGGAAGCTTCTCAAGCACCTTCCCCATTAAGTATGACAAGTACCTCAAGTACCTTAGTCATCAAGCATGACAAGCACCTTCAGGGAGCTCCCACCTCAAGCTCAACCCTAGCTTGCCTAAGGTCAAAGGCAATTTTAGGTTGGGTTCCTACCTCAAGCTCAGCCATAGCTTGCCTAAGGTCAAAGGCAAGTGTAGGTCGGGTTCCCACCTCAAGCGCAATCCTAGCTTGCCTAAGGTCAAAGGAAAGTTTAGGTTGGGTTTCCAGCTCAAGCTCATCCCTAGCTTGCCTAAGGTCAAAGGACTTTTAACACTAACCATTGGAGGTCTTTAATGAAGCTAACCCTAAGGTCTTTTAAGTTCCATTAGTTGACCTTGCTCTTTGATAAACCATCTCTTATTTGGGTCCCTTTACGATTGGCCCTGTGTTGAGATAGATCTGTAAGCACATGTCTATATTATAACCCTTGTTCCCATTTATTATCCCACATTAAATGATCAGTTTAATATGAGAAAATCATTTGGGTTGGCTAGATATTAGATTTAATGACATGACCGGATTTTGCCAGGGATGCTCAAAATTTGTGCATATGCCTGGCTATGGATGGCGTAAATCCATTTGGTCAGAGGCCAACATCTTATAGTGTATGGACCATTGTGAACTACAACATTCCCCCGTGGTTGACTACCAAGAAGGGACACCTGTTTCTAAGCTAGATCGTGCTGGGGCGGTATAAAGTGAAGAATATGGATGTGTATCTTTGTCCACTATTGGAAGAGCTACAACAATTGTGGATTGGCATATAAGTGGTGGATATGAGCCGACACACAGGTCGACGGAATGCTTTGATTAGAGGAATTCTAATGTGGACCATGCATGACTATCCGAGACTAACAGAATGCTCAGGTGATTTATACTCAAACTCAAACACTATAAATATTGGTTTTTCTCAAGCTTATCTATTGTCATGTGTATACATGCAAGGGTTCAAACAAGCGGGATATAGAGCATGTGTCATATGTGGACCTAGACTTAATGCACGTCGGGTGCCCTCATTGAAGGAGAAAATCTATGAAGGTCATCAAGCGCATCTTCGAGAGAATCATGAGTTACGCGATGGTTTTTTGGGAAGAGATCCACCGAGGATGTTTGCACAAGCATGGTTAAAGCTGAAGGAGATATGTGATGACGGTTGAAGAGACTCTCTCTATGATACGAGCTACCATATTGGCCCAGACTCATGATCAATCACTTGCTGGATCCAATGCACATATTCAAGAATGTGGGTAATATGTTATGGGACCATCTGACAGGCACGAAAGATACTTTGGGATCCAGAGTTGACGTTAGAAATGTGGATCGTATGGAGCAATATTGGCCCCGTAGGCAACACCCAATGGATCAATAAAACTCCCTAAAGTGCCATGGATTTTGACAGGAGTCCAAGAATGCAAAGTAAAAGAGACCATTCAATCTATGCGGACCCCCACTAGTGTAATGCACTCCCTTTGAACGTGTTTCACTAAAGAAGGGAAGCTTACTGGTTTGAAGTCACACGACAAGCATAGAATGTGTCAGGTATGCTTGAAGTGCAATATATAATAGTGGTAATTGTGTAACAAATTCGTGTGTGGACTTTAATATCATTGCTAAACATGTTTTGTAGTTTATTTTACTGGTGGCCCATTGAGGGATGTTTGTCTCCTAGCATGAGTACCACAATCTACAAACTTGCAAAGTTGGTGCAATGGATCTCACCAAAGGAGATCCATGTAGACTCCATACCATTCGCCAGACTAAACGCTGCTTAGGTTGTTTGCATGTTTGAGAAACACTTTCCTACTACCATGCTAACCATTCAAGTGCATCTTCTTGTTCACATAGTTGATGAGGTGGAAATACCTGGCACAATACATTCCAGATGGATGTTCTTTTTAGAACGTTTCATGAAAACGCTCAAGGGATATGTGCGTCAGAAGGCACGGTCGGAGGGTAGCATGGCAAAAGGTTGGCTAGTATCAGAGTCCCTAATTTACATTGGAGAGTGGCTAGACGGATTTGATAAAGCCCGAGACACGCTATGGAGAACCATAGTTGATGAGCGCATATATGGGATTGTCATGTGTAATCTTAGTGTTGAGAAGAAGATGAAGGAAGATCTAGAGGCTAAAATCAATCGATTTTGCATGCTTCACAATTCAGTGATGCAAAAGTGGATTTCACAGTACGAGGATGCAAAGCAAGAGTGACAAAGGGCACGAATCGAGTGGAGACGGGGAAGACGACCACCAATGCATTATCCGATGGGTCTGGAGAGCCTACCAACATTCATGAGCTTAAGATGGTTTCATAACTAGCTGAAAAGCACACAACTATGCGATGAAGTGACTAAGGAGGAGTGGGAGTACTCTCGGGGTTGCGCTGCCAAGGTAAGTTTGCAATGTACGACTCGCGGCTTTCTAGATGTTTGAAAAACCACTCATAATCTTTGTTGGTTGTAGTATAAGTCATACACAGCAGCATGGTGTAAAGGTCGACATTTTAGGGTGGAACGGATTGACAAAAAACATTTTACACAAGATGTAGATCGAGTGGTGGCGGAACTCACTTACTTCGGCACGCTACAAGAGATTTTGAGGATCAATTATAGAGGATTTTTTGTGGACTTGTTCATCGTGCAATGGTTCAAGATAAACATGGAGGGTCGCAATGTTACTATGCATAGAGGAGAGTCTGATTTCCTTGAGGTGGATCCAACTATAAAATGGGCCGACCTAAGAGACACTTTCGTACTACCCAAGCATTGTGAATAAGTGAGTCTTTAAATATTTAACATCCAATTTTAGAAGTTATGTGCCTGGAAGCATTCATGTAAGTTATGTGGCTCTGATAGGTGGTATTTCATCCTACAAAGTTTGCATCAAACTAGTGGTACGTCATAGAGGTATCCCCTCATAGTGCGCGAACGTATGAGGGCTACCATGTGCTAATCACAGCGGCATCAGTGGAGGAGATCGGAGAGGATGCTCAGTCAGAAGTTGCTGAGGTGGTGCCAAAGAAGCATCAAGCTGCTACTCTCTATGGGCTGCATGCAAAGGATCTACAAAATGAAACGGAGGACATCTGCCTAAACGGGAGCTCTATATAGACATAGGGAGTTATACTGAGCTATGTGAGGATGAGAGAGAGACCTCTTAAAGCCATAAACATTGTATTTGAACAATTTTTCTCCGTTTTATAATATATATTGTATTCGTGCGGATTTTTGTCCATTCCTATCTATATGCTATACTTGAGAAATTTAAATTGTGTTTAATCGTCCATCGCTTCCACTCCAAGCCGAAGGAGTCCTCAAAAGACAGACAGATCTTCCTCTTCTAACAAAGAAGCAAGAAGCGTGCATCGCTACTCACTAAGGTTTAATTTGAAGCTGGCTTGAACTCCTAGTCTCCCAGGAATCCCTCCCCCTTTATGAGTCCTCTCTCTCTCTCTCTCTCTACACAGGAATCCCTCCCCCTATTATCTATAGTATGAATTATAACTTGTCCATATTCTCTTCTCCATTCAATATTAAGATTAAATGTTCGTGTGTTTATAGCAGGTATGGATGATGATGAGTTTCTTTCTTCTTTGTCACTCCAGAAGAGGAGGTGGTACGAGGAGTGTCATTGCTCTAGAGCACCATCAGGTCGTTCCACTCCTTTAGCGTCTCCCTCTGTTTTGGAGCATTCAGCACGCTCAGAGACTTTGGTGTCGACGAGACAATCTTCACACTCTTGTAGGCATCGTCTCTCTAGTGGTGGTGGTGGTGGTGGCGGTGGCTGTGGGGATGTCGTCGCTTATGCCTCAACACCGCCTCGTGTTTGACGAGGCTCCTTACCTTCCCCTTCTTTGCCCACCCCCACACCAGCCACGAGATCTCCATCTACACCAGGGTTTGCATGGCTATCGGTCGTTCTTGGCTACACACCACTAGATACTCCTTTGGGAGTCACCCTAGTCGACACTCCTTGCTTCGAGGCCTAGACTCCAGTAGAGACACATGGTGTCCATACCCCCATCGAGACGCCACTAGAGATACCATTCGAGACCCCTGCCGAGACACCCAGGTTCACGCGTCATAGACGAGAGGACTTATTGTACTCGGTCGACATCAATGGTGGCATCATCTAGGATGACGAAGGGAAGAAGGTGATCTCGCGCATGCACGGTCTTTTCTCTCAGGTGTTTCGACACTACATACTATACACCTAGAGTGAAGTGCCAAATGACTTAAAAGATAGAGTCATCAGCATGCTACATGACAAGTTTTTCGTGTCAAGTTGGGATCAGTGCTTCAATGAAGACCTGATAAAGGTTCGAATGCGCAAATACTGTAAGCATGAGCTTTCTGAAGTACAAAAATCAATAAAGCATGGGTGGAACATACCAGATTGGTTGGCCAAAGAAGATTGGAAGAATGCAAAGCAAGCAGCATGCGAGAATTTTGACAAGTGGAAGCAACCAAAGGAGGCAGCCAAAGCGAGAGTAGAGGCAAGGAGCTCGCACCACTTGGGGAGCGGCGGGTTGGCATCATTTGAGGCTGATTTTGTATGTGTTTTTGCATTGCCCTTTAGGTTTGGTAGTTACATCTATTTGTACTTTTAAATTCTAACATAATGTATTCTTTGTATGTTTTGAACAGTGGTCAATGACAGGACGTGACCCCACACTGTACGAGCGTGAGTATGCGGGCAGAAAGTGCTTAAACGCCCTGATGGAAATTCTCAGTTCTCGCGGTGGCATGGTTAGTATTTAAATTTACTCTTTTATATTTGTTGTATTTTAATGATAAGCTAAGAAAAAAGATTTTTTTGTAATTATATGTTTATACTTACAAAAAGTCTTAGGTTTGAGACCATAAACCTATGTGCTTAGGTCTTATAAACATGTCCTAGAAGTTTTGTTACGTTTGGATGTCATTTGATGTTGTAATGGACGAGATTTGTTTGCTGATGAGCGATTGGCTTTTGGTGATTTTAGTCACTTGAGTGTAGCTTGAGTTAGATGCAAGTTGTTAGTTGTTTTTCGAGAGATTGATAACCTCTTGTAGCCTTTATGCATTAGTCAAGTCAGCTTTATCCCATGGATTGACAATTTAATCATGGTTCTTGCTAATACAGCAATAAGATAGGATGGTGAGGTTAGACATGCATCCCACATTTGGCGCCGCTACCGGGGATTGAAGAGACCTAAATTAGGGAAATACACGAACATCTTGTGAAGTTATCCTTTAACTTCCTCCAGGATTTCCTAGAGTTCAAAACTTTCTTTTAGAAACCGCATAGCCTAAGATTATCGTCTTTTGCTGTGTAGAGGTTGCTTGGAAGTAATCGTACTTACTGAGTGCCTTTAGGATTGTAGGATTGTAGAAATAGATTAGGATTTTGAGGATGATTGGTAGACAAGACAAATCTTAAGATCATTGTTCAGAAAACCATAAAAGACAAGAAAACAAGTGTTTGTGGACACTTTCCACAACCCCATTGCATGAGAATCTAGGAGTAGGGTAAGTAGGATCCGAGGTGGATTTCAGAACATTGCTCTCTCTAAAAGAATCAAGTGTGAGTTGTTATTGAAAGTTTCAAAATTTCAGGTCTACGGCTAGAAATAGCACGAAAAGACTCGAAACCACTTAATCCGATTGGAGAGTAAGATTAAAAGTTGTCTGAACCAGTGGGTAAGCTCAAGGACACTTCGAGGTAAAAATTTTAAGAGTTGACCAAAATTCAAATTATTTACTTTTCCTTGACATTTTAGGCCAAAGTAAATTTTGACTTGATTCATAGGCTTAAAATAGCTCATGTAAAGACTGTCTTTGAAAAATTGCAAAAAAGTGTTCATTTCAAGCCTGAAGTTAATAATCGTGATTATTAACTTTTAACTCAAATTTGACCAAGGTTCATATCATTGACTCATTGCATGTGTACAAACAACTTTTGTAAGTCCCCAAAAGTTTTGGATCATTAAACTGGCAAAAAACTGGGTAAAAACTAAAGTTTGAACTGACTTTTTGAATCTTGAGTGTAAATTGGGAAAAAATTTGTCCAAACTTGTTGAAATTTGATTCATAGGCTTATATTGATGTGATAAACATGTGTACATGCTCAGTTGACCAAAAAGATGCAAAAAGTTATCAGTAGTAAATAATCACGATTATTTACATCTTCCCCATTTTTTAACTTTTTTGTCCAAGTCGGCATACCACTAGTTTTACCATGTTGTAATAAGCCCACAAACCAAATTTGGTAATATTTGGATCACTGGATTGAAAATTGTGACCAAATTTGCAAAGTTAGTCTGCGGACAAAAAATTGATGACCATTTGATTAAAAATTATCCAAATTTGATGAAACTTGGCTAGTGACCTTAACTTGAGGTGCTTAACAGATCTGTGTCAAGTTGGGACAAAAATTTAGTTGGAGTAAATAATCGCGATTATTTACATCTGCTTCAAAAGTTGATAATTTTGCAAATGTGAGTATACCACAAGGTCAAGCATATCAAGTAGACCCCACAAATCAATTTTTGGATCACAAAAGTGAGACTTAGCCAGATTCTTGAAATCAGAGTCTATGGACACAAAACAATTAATAAACTTGATCATATTTTGTCCAAACTTGTTGAAACTTGTCCAAGGACTTTAACAGGTTGTATACTTGCCAAATCAATCCAAAAAGTGCAAAAAATTAGCAAAAGTAAATAATCACGATTATTTACTACTGCTACCCAGGGACATCAGTTTTGACTTTTGAATTTGTAAAGTGCTAGACCAGCATAATACAAATCCACCGGGCAATTTTGGGTTCAATTGGATCCAAATTGGTACATGTTCACTCAGTTTCCAGGTTGCAGATCAATCCTTTGATTTTTTGCCAATGTCAAATCTGAAAGTCAATTGTTGACTCCCATAGCTCGAATTGAAGTGATACAGATAGACCAATCACAACAGTTAGAAACAACTCTATTGTCTTTATAGAAAAATAGCTAACTTGATCGAATTTGTATAGGAATTAGGTTGCAGACGAGGAATCAACAATTCATCAGAGTTTGCAATAAAGTCAAGTGGAAATTGACGACAAGTCAATCCAAAGTCAAGTTGACTAACCGCCATGGAGCTCAGGTTTACCTGGACCCTAACGAGGAGTATACTATTCGAGTTGATGACCATGGTATTGAGTTCGAAGAAGAGATCAGGGCAAATAAACAAGGAAAAATGTACATGGACAAAAACAGAACTCAGTATGTACAAGTCGAAAACCCTGATGTGATAGACAAATGGGGGTTAGAAGTAAACACCATAATCCCAGATATATCACCAAAAGAAGTACAACCAAATTTAGAATTCGAGGGATACGATCAAGTAGATTTGAAGCCTTTGAAACGGCTTAGTATGGATAATCCTAGGATCGAAGTCTATTGCTGGGCGGATAGAAACGTAAAAGATCTTTTGTGGATTTTGCATGCTAAATCAGGACAACTAACGGCCATGAAGATCATATATATCTTTAAGATCAAAGATAAGGGATCAGCAGACTTACCAACCTACCTGTTTAGGGATTTTTATAACAACAACTTTGTTATGATGACTCCTGAGGAGGTAGAACAAACCAAGTACCAAGGGTATTCCATAAGGGATTGGATATTGGGACAAGGACCAGAAACAATTCCAAGAGATGAACACTGCGAGAGATCATCTGAGAGTAATGTTAAGAAACCAGAAAAAACCTCATCACGTTGAAAATTGGGTGACACTAAGGCCAGTCTAGGGCTACATGAGTCACTATTTCCAACAGACTGGTTGGAAGGACTCCGAACATAACCAACTGCCAGGAGACAGGGAGTTGACCAAAAAATCACATCAGACCAGCTGATTTTCAAAAATGGGTCAAAAATTACAGTGGATCAGGGGATCCATACGACCACTTAGCAAGTTTTAAGCAAGTGCTAAGAGCAGAACATATATTCGAGTTCCATACTCAATTCGAGGGGTTTGGAATGACATTAGAAGGAAAAGCATGGTTCCAAAACATTCCACCAAGGTCAATCATGGACTTGAACACATTAGCTCAAGGATTTGTAGCTGCTTGTTCCAAAACAGGGATCAAACATAATACGGTAGCTCAAATCTACAGCTTTAAACAGAAACATGGTGAGTCTGTTAGGGATTGTGCAACTCGAATGAAACAATACATTGCCAGATGCCTAGGGCTAGAGATACCTACAGAAGAACGACTCGTATCTTTGTTTCTAAAGGGACTACTAAACAAAGAACTTCATGCTATACTCAATAGTAAAAAGCATACAACCCTAGAAGAGTGTGTGTCAGATGATATTGACTTATGAGACAATTGTGATATTTTTAACGAAGAAGATGTCCCTAAGGATAACCAAAGCAAGAAAACAGCATCCACTAAACCAGCACAAGTGGGAACAGCTACTGTAGCACCACTTTTAGCCATAGAATATATGCTCAAAAGGATGAATGACATGATGAACAACATGCAAAAAGCACCTATGAGGGGACTAGGACAAGGGATACCTCAACAGGGACAACCAATTAGGCCACAAAAATGGTGTGCAACTGAGGGTAAATGGACCAACCATGAGACCCACGAGTGCTAGTACTTTTGACCAAAGTATGATGGGAATGTTCAATACGTGTCTATGAGGCCACAAGGACAACCCATGTACAGATATTAGCCTAATATGGCCCACGTTCCAAGTTCAAAGACCACCAATGGGTATGGAAAGACCTCAACCTGTGTTGGGTCAACAACCTCCATACCTAGAACATAATGCAGTGCCTGTAAAGTACATGAACTTCAAAAGAGTCATAGATGAACAAGCATTAGTGTCTGTTACACCCTATGCAGAGCCTAGTCCATCTACAGTAATGGTAGAAGAAGAATGGTATAATTCACACCCACCACTAATGGAAGAAACCGTGACTTATGCTCCACCAGAGCTCGCACCAATGTATTATGTAGCTAATCAAGGTGAGAGACCTCCCATGGTAAGACCCATGATTAAGCCAAGAATGGGAACTGTCACAATTGTGGTGCAGATGATCATTGGAAAAATGAATGTCCAGAGCCTGACAAAAACCTCAAACTAGTTGAAGCCTATTGCATACAATGTTTCAAAAAGGGAGGATACTTTTCGAAAGATTGTCCTAAATATCCTTTTAACAAGGTAAAATAGTAGTAAACTTAGTCCAAGTGATACCTAGTAGCTCATCAGAGAGTGAAATGATTGTTCCAATCGAGGTAATCACTAGAGCCTAGGCCAAGAAAACGAAACACAACTCCTTTGATGATTTGGAAAATACGAAAGTTTCCTCTCGAAGGATCAAAAGAAGTAGAAGCAAAAGTTATGAGATGAGAAAACAAAAACAACGGGTTGAAATCGAGGAGAAAGCAAAAAAGCTATTCCAAGAAAAGGTGAAAGAAACTGAAAGTAAAATCAAGGAAACAACCATGAAATCCAGAGGATCCATTCTGGTTGATAAAATTTTTGAGCCTATTAATGCAGCCTTGGAACCCTACCAAGCAGGACTTAAAGCAGGCCAAAACATGAAAAACAAATGGAAAAACTATCCTTCTCCAAACATGGAAGCAGCTAAGCTGGACGCTTATCAAAATCTGGTAAAAATCATGCAAGAAATGCTAGAAAAACAAAAACCCAAGCTTGAAAGTATCGCAAAACCTGAGAAGCTTGTGGTAAGAGACACTAAAGAAAAACCCGATGTGGTGGTAGAACCCCACTTTGAAACAGAAGAACCAGAACTTATAGTGCCAGACAACGAAGATGCCTTAGACAGAATTCCGTTCGTAGAGGAAGACTGGCCAGGACACTTATGGAAAAAAATTTAGAGAGACCAATGATGGGAACCTAACTCTAAAGTCAGCTCCTATAGAGGAATTTTGGTTGGATAACCTACCTTTTGATATGAATATAGATGTGCAATCCTTGTATGGGGATTGTGGATCTGAAGCTTCAGGAATGTTGAAACCATTGACCTTGAAAACATTACCTTCTTACTTGGGAGATAACGAAGATGAATCGATAGTGTGTAAGACCACTCAAGTAAAAAGAGCTGAACATACCCTAGAAGTAGACAACATTCATTCAATCATGTATACATCCATCCAATGCACTCTTACCTTGGGAGAACTGCTAAAGCGCGGACCATATTTATGGAATGATTTACAAAAAACCCTAGAGAAGGTGGGGATAACGGGGCTTATCTCAAAAAAATTGGGAAAATTAAAATACAAAATGGACAACAAAGAGATTCAATCTATTCCAATGAAAAAAGTCTGAGAATATTACAAAGGGGAAGAAAAAAACACCACCCTCCAGTGAAATATAATGACATTGAAACCATGGCAATATTGGATAGTGGAGCAGGCATAGCCATAGCCACGAAAGCAGTATGGGAATCCTGGGGACAACCAGCCATTAGAAAAACTCGAATGAAATTGCCAATGGCTAACGGACACATTGAGAGACCATTAGGGCTGCTTGTAAAGGTGATAGTCAATTCCTGTGGAATTGAATATCAACACACTTTTGCCATAGTAGACTTTGGGAAAAAACTCAATTATGAAATTATATTGGGAAGACCTTTCATGCGATAGGTACAGCTTATCCAAGATTGGGGAAGCAATTATTTGTGCGTAAAGAAAATGGGATCTATAACAAGAGTAAATCAGTCTCTCTTGAAAACAACATAATTTCCAACTAGGATGGAAGCTTAATATTTCAGCCGAAGAGACTGAATCAAAACTTGTTATAGGATGGCTACGACATAATTCCCATCGAAATGCTTTCAACCCTCAACATTGATGATGAAGATGGGGAACCCAAGGACTTGATGAAAGATCAACAAATCTTTTCAGACCTCTACTACGATGCAACAGATGAGTTAGATGAACACTCAGCTACCTCAGAATATTCGGGGTCAGAAAAAGAACATGTGAGAGCTAAGCTACTCTTGAAAGGATGAGAGGAAAAGTTTTTTTACTTTCCCAACTAGAAATCAAGAAGACAAAAATGGTATAGACGAAAAGAGACACCAGAAATGCAAAAATACGACCTGTGCGATCAGTCTCCAGTAGAACACAATTCCTGTGATGCAGATAGCTGCAAATGATTGTGTCAAGGAAAAAATCACTGGCAGATATCCTTCAAACAAAAATCCAAAAATGTCTAAAACATTGAGAAAAACAAGGAAGGATACTCAAGCAAACCAACAGGATAAGAAACCAATCATGACACGAGTTGAGCGGAAAAAGAAATATCAAGAATTGAAAAAATCTCTAAAGGAGATATATACGATCGAAATGGAAACCACGAAAGAGGATGGTAAGGATGTAATGAGTGTTCCATCCCATTACAAAAAGTATACTCTCCAAGATAAAAAATCATAGTCAAACAACTTGTGAGGGAACTACAAAAATAGGGCGAGTCTTATAAAGGGCCTGAAAACGCTAAAAAGATAGACCTAACTGAACCAGGAGAAGAGCCTAGACCTGCTTACATTGCTTGGTCTTACAAGGATCTTAAGGGTGTTGATCCAGATATTTATCAACATACCATATCCATGAGAGATGATGCGAAACCAAGTAGACAAAGGACATACACGTATAATGAAACATTTGCCGGGAAGATAAAAGAAGAGATTGAAAAACTAAAGGAAGCCAGATTCATTTATGAAATTGAACACACAGATTGGGTGTCTCCAATTGTGGTAGTACCCAAGAAGAATGGAAAATTACGAGTGTGTGTTAATCTCAGAAAAGTGAATGCAGCTACCATTAGAGACAACTTTCCTCTTCCAATCAATGAGCATGTTTTGGAGCGAGTTGCAGGGAAAGAAGCTTACAGCTTCTTAGATGGATTTTTGGGATACAATCAACTTCTGATTGAGCCAAAAGATCATCATAAAACTTCTTTTGCAACCGAATGGGGTATTTTTGCCTATCAGGTTATGCCGTTTGGGTTAACTAATGCTCCAACCACATTTCAAAGGTTGATGAGCCATGCTTTTAAAGAATATCTTAGGAAATTCTTAGAAGTATATATGGATTATCTATGCGTACATCCATCAATCCGGGTTGATCATTTTGAACATCTCAAAAAGGTATTCAAAAAATGTAGACTTTATAGGATTTGCTTAAATCCTGAAAAGTGAACATTCATGGGTAGACAAGGAAACATTCTTAGACATATAGTGTCTAAAAATGGCATAGCTAATGATATTGAAAAACTTCATGTCATTGCTGATTTGCCTAGACCAACAACAATCAAGGGGATACAAGCTTTCATGGGGCATTGTGGATATTACCGATGGTTCATCTACATGTACGCTATAATTGCAAAACCCATGTATAGCTTGATTATGCACTTTGAATGGACCGAGACATGTGAAGAATCCTTCATGAAGCTTAAGCAAGCTCTTACCTCAGCTCCAATATTGAAAGCACCAGATTGGAATAAGGTATTCCCCGTACATGTAGATGCTTCCAATTTTGCTATCGATTGTACACTAGCTCAACCACGACACGGGAAAATTGACTTTTCTATTTCTTATGCTAGCCGACACTTGAACATGGAGAAAAAGAATTACACCATTACAGAATGGGAAGTATTAGGAATGATCTATGCCGTTAAGTAGTATAGACATTACCTATTAGCCAACAAGTTTGTGTTCTTTGTGGACCACCAAGATTTGTTGTACTTGCTCAAAAACCCATGCAGCATAGGAAGAATAGTGAGATGGTTCATCATTCTTCTGGAATTTGATTTCAATGTGGTTGTAAAAAAGGGCACTACACATCAACGAACAGATCATTTGTCAAGGATTGTTTCAAGAGAGCCACCTAAATGGGTAGACGATGATCTACCAGATGCCTATTTGTTCTCCGTGGAAATGATACCTTGATGGTCGGAAAACATGGTGTCATTGATGAAAAATAGCTCAAGTAGATTCACAAATATCACTTCCTATTACGATCGGATTAATCGAGAAATCGGCTATATATCAATTACTAGGTGGTAGGGTATACAAAAGAAATCGAGATGGAATATTACTCTTATGCATTAATCTTGAAGAAAAAAAACAGTACCTAAGTCAAGAACATGTTACCATAGTAGGACTTCACTTTGCGGAAGACCAAACTATGCAACGAATTTTGAGACTTGAAGTATTTTGGCCGACTATGAGGAGTGATGTTTGATCTTTTGTAAAGGATTGTCCTCAATGTCAAAAACAAACACCCATACCTCATGTAACACTGTATCAAATGTCACTTGTTCCTAAGTGGAGTAACTATCTGTATACTTACTTATCAAGCCAAACATTTCCTGAGGATATGAGTAAACGCCGTCAAAGAGCAATTGAAACAGAAGCAAGATACTATGCTCTTATTGGGAACCAATTGTATTGGAGAGGTAAATTTGCGTCTTTGTGCAAATGAAGACGAGTATATTTCGATTATAGAACAAGCACATGTTGGATTAGCTGGAGGTCACTTTTCTAGTGAGACCACCGCAAGAGCAATATTGATGGTAGGCATATGGTGGCCAACACTTTTTGCAAATGCCAAAGAATTAGTTCGAAGTTGTGATGCATATCAAAGAGCAAAAATGCCAACACGTGTAGATAGCATGCCCTTAAGACCAATGATGGGGGCTAGAGCTTTCGCAAAATGGGTATACATTTTGTTGATCCAATACAGCCACCTGCTTATAGAACCCAAGCTCAATATATCATTGTAGCTATAGACTATTTGACCAAGTGGGTTGAGGCTAAAGCAACTCAAAAAATGATGCTAGAACCAATGTTGCATTCTTATATGAGTATGTATTCACGAGATATGGACTGCCAATAGAAATTTTCAATGATCGGGGAACTCATTTCCTCAATGAGGTAATCGAGTATTTGCTTAATGAGTTTATAGTCATCCATAACAAATCAGCTCCCTATCACCCACAAGAAAACGGACAAGCTGAGCATACGAACAAGATTCTTAGCTCAGTGCTGGAAAATGAATCTCCATGCTACTCTATAGGCTTATCGAGTTTCATTCAAAACAACTTTAAATGCTATACCCTTTAACCTTGTTTATGGTCTTGATGCCATACTGCCAATAGAATTTCTATTGCCGACATTAAGGGTAGCACAAAAGCTTGAGTGGACTGGACATGAGCTGTCAGAAAGACTTGAATATTTGGAAAAGCTAGATGAGCAAAGGCTAACTGTTGTGGCTCACATATTTGCACAAAAGCAGAAACAAAAACAATTTTTTGATTCCCACTTAATCACAAAGATCTTCAAGAAAGGGTCTTAGTTTTAGTCTATTCCCTTAAGCAACACATTCCCAAGTTTAAGAAAAAGGAAAATGGACCGTTTATCATTGAAGATGTATCTCCAAGTGGAGCCGTAAAATTGTCCACCCTAGATGGTGAACCAATGGCTAATTGGATCAGTGGATGTCGTTTAAAGAAATACAATTTGTCGCTAGCCAATGAATTTCTAGAAAGAATGCATGCAGCCACGCAAAGGAGGATCAAACGACAGCAGGTTATTGAGGAAGCTTGGCTTCGGGTAATCAAACGGAAAGCTGCTCTCAGGAATCAAAAGATATCGATTTCCATCAACACTATGGAAATAGATGACTGACAATGGGAATTACCTAAAGATGCAGTTTCAACAGATGATGACTAGTTAGACGAAATGGACCTGCGCATCAAAGTACAGCTCAACAATCATAGCACCAATGCTTTGGTCGACACAGGAGCTAGAGTAAATGCAGTTAGTTATTCCACGTACAAAAAGGCAACAAGTCAAGCATTGACAGCAGGAATAGCGACAATCAAGGGATGTAACAAGAACCCAACCCCAACATTGGGAGTAGTCAACTTGAACGTGATAGTACATGGATGTTCATGTCCTCATTGGTTTGTATGCTTACCAGATGAACACATGAATGAGACGATGACTCTTGGAATTCCCTGGATGCGGACACACAAAGTAGTACCAGATTGAGATACAAATCAGCTCAAGCTATCACCTAAAGGCGGGAAACTCATTGTTCCAATTGCACTAAGCAAGGAGAAATGGAAAGGAAGCAATCATCAGACCAAACCACAAAGTAATCAATCTTCTCCATCCCCTCGACAAGCAAATGCTACAAGTAGCATGCAAGGAGTCAGGTAAATTTGGGTACGAAAAGCACAGCTCAAGGATAAGCCGATTCAAATCTGGGTGTCCAAAACTTCACCGACAAAACAAAAGAAGGTTCCAAGGGTAAAAACATAGAGACGAACATCTCCAAGCAAGCAACCTAACTTGAAATGGATTTGGAAGAAAAAGGAGCAGTTATCTTCTCCACAAACCGTAAAACCAATCAAGCAATGGCGAGTTAAGTCTCAAAAGATTCCACCATACCATACAGCACCAAGCAAACCAAGCTACCAATGGCGAGAAAAAGCTCAACAACATTCATAAGTCCTACCAACAGCTCAAGCAATCAGTGTGCTGAAGCATCCTGATGGTACAATCAAACAGAGAGCACACAAGCTACAAGATTTTCTCTTTGGAAGACATCAGCAACAAACCTCGACATCAAAAACCCTTGAGTTAATTACTCAAGACCCAACTCTTGCACAACATAGTGGTTTGAATTGCGTTAATCTTGAAAGCATGGTAGCGCCAACCACGGCTATGCATAGACACGATTGTTCAACCCATGCACACAATCGTCCCGGAGTATCCCATCTAGGAGGGGTGGAAGGGCACTAAGTAATAAGTAATTAGGGGCAATGTTTGAAGAGGGAGGAAAAAGTTTGCTGTTAACGTCTGATTTTTTGTGAAATTACCTAATAATGCCCTATAATTCATCATCAAGGAAAAATTCACTGATAATGTCTTCCCGATGAGTGTAAATAGTGTATATACTATTAGAAAATCATCAAAAATATAGTCCTTTTTGGCTATTTTTCATCATTTTTATTGATAATGAGACTTAAAAATAGCGAAATCCAACAAAAAACATAAATCTGTGTTTTTCAAAGGAATTTCTTAATTATTGGATTTTCACTTTACTTTTTTAGAGCATTTTGTTATTTTCTTTGATTTTTCAATAAACAGGTCAAAAATTAATAATAAATAGCAAATAAGGTCAGATGGAAAAACGAAAGACACGATGGTGATCAGAAAGACAAGGCGGACAAGTACAAAAATTTTCAATGAAATCAGAAGATGGAAGCGAGAAGTGTAAATTAGGCGGCCAGAGCTACTTTTGCAAAATTCTTGCAGAATGAGCTACAGGAATCCGATCAAGGAATTTTTGAGTCTAACATAGATTTCACGACCTGCTAGGACTAACAGGGGAATCCGGGGAAAAATGGTTCGGGAAGTCCGGGTATAGATATCCAAGGTAGGCTAAAACCACCTCATTTCCACTTGTGGCCTTTGCAGAGAGAGCTTTTCGACCTCTTTTGCGCATCTTTTCCGGAGTCTACAGCTGCCCATTTTCAGCGCCATCTCACACAAGACATGAGGGGTAAGTTCTTTACTCATCAATGATCCATTTTGTATGGCCGGTAGCTAGTCTAAACCCCTAGAAAAAACCCTAGAAACCGAGCAGTGCACGAAGACCTACAACCAAAAACTGACCATAGCGGCCTGTTAGCTCAAACAAACTAGATGGGATTTGAACTGTACTATGCCCTAACATAATAGAACCTTTCTATATCATTAGTTGACCATTTGGCAGGGGTCAAGGAGGTCCCCATTAGAAAAGCTAGGTTTTTGGCAGATGCCAGAATTCTGATCTGACTCCACTGACAGCTTGCCTACGAGGTTCATATACAATGTATATGATTAGTTTAGTGAAATCAGTCAAGCAAAGCCCTCGCAAAGCAGGAAACAGCTTGAAGGCTACAAAGTGTCAAATTCAACATACCGGGTCAAACTGACTCCAAATGAGCCAGAATTGGATGAGTTACTTCACGACTATGTTGCGGACAAGTCCAAAGCCTCAAAATTGACTGACCAACTCAACAGGCAGTGTAGTCACAGAAATCAGTGATTTCAGAGTCCACAAAGCACAAAGTGATGCCGGCAAGACCAAACTTGACCAAATTCAATTTAGGACTTGTTTTAGGTATATAGAATGTGTTTAGGTCAAAATTTGTAAGCTTTGTAAAAAAATTATGACTGCTGTAAATAATCGTGATTATTTACTTTTGTACTATTTTTGCTTGGAAATTGTATCATCACCTCACCTATCATGTGTACATACCTATTACATGCCAAAAATCAAGTATGAGCACCTATAACTTGAAAAATTGCCAGAAAATGCAAAGAAGTCTTTGCAAGCTAATTTTTGGGTTATGGACCACATTTCTTGATCCAAATCATCTCATATCACATACACAGGGTCTATACAATGCCTAGAACCATTTTGTACCAAAAAATGTTGATTTTGGTAGAAATGTTAATAATCACGATTATTTACTTTCGAGACAAAATGGGGAAATTCTGATATTTTGCCATCGTACATCCAAAGTACATGATGTGTTAAGGCCACTAGCCAAGTTTGAACCAATTTGGAGCTCAAAATCTCAAATTTACATTATATCTACTGTTTCAGAGACCTAAAGCCAAAGTCTAGTACCATTTCACCCTATGCATCCAAATGAGCCCATATTTCACTCAGAGTATGTATTTGGTCTATACTTTAAGGTTGTGATGCCAAGTTTGCAAAATGTTGAAAAAATACCCAGCTGTAAATTTTGGTTGGACTTTACAATTTTGTTCCTTGCATGTTTTTATGCATCTATGCTTGTTCAAAAATTGATTTGAAGCAAATTGGACCAAAATTGTCAGCATTTCAGACTCAAGGACGTTTTAGAGAAAAATCCAACAAATTTGCTAACTTTGATACTCTATTCATTGAACAGGATCCATGCAAGCAGCAGAGAGGGCTAAGAAGAAGCTTAACTAGAAAGAAAAGTTGCAGGAGCTGCCCGCATACCAACTGGATCCTGATTCAGTCAAAGCTGTCAAGACAGCCTATCTTTCAAAAGAACAGCTAGAAGAGCATTACACCACAGTGTTCACCGACAGATTCAAGAGTGATGAGGGACATCAGGTAGAGTTTCAACTTCTACCAAAAGAAGTGTATGATGTCGCCACAAAGCCTGAGACCAAAGAAGCCAACCGTAGGCTAGGACTCAGAGATTTCTATGAAAAGGAGCCGTGCGGTGTGGATCTCCAAAAAGCTTACAAGATTTTATCAACGATCAAAGAAGATGGAAATGCCCAGATTTATGACCCTCAGGGGAATAAAGTTGAAGTGGTAATCAATAAGGAAATAGTGGCAGAAGCACTCAGACTGCCCACCGAAGGAATGACGATGAGGACAAGGGACAGGAAAATGGCAAGTACTTTCACCAAAGAAACCGCCACAGCCACCTTTGTAGACCTAATTCACAAGAAGGTGGAAGAGTTAGCCAGGTTATACCACCAACACTTCCACTTCCTGGCGAAAAGGCCACCAAGGTATACCACGCTGAATCATGCGGTTGCCACCACTTTCAGGCAAATCCTCAAGTCAACAACCAGGCAACCGGTGGACCACGCACAATATGTCTTGATCACTCTGAAAGGCACAAAGAAAGAAGGAAAAATTACTTACCTGGGTGCACCAGAGGTATTGACAAGGATTGCATACCATGCCATCGGCATGGCCGACAGCCTATGTAAGGTTTCCAGTTTCTGAAACCTTAAAGGTTGTATAAAGCTTAATCAAACTGATATGATTATTGAAAAAGCAATGTAGAATTGTCCGACCATGGCAAATATTGGTATTTTTGGAATCTTAAGCACAGCAAACCCCGGGCTAGAAATTTTCAGAATTGAATTTCGATAAAAACTGGCATAGTTATGACCCCCGGAAGTTTACACTGTGAATTGAATAAAATAGGTAAAATTGAAGGGTTGCAGTAATCATTTAAGCATAGACTTTATTAAAGGCCTCCTAGATATTTACAAGATATTTACCAATTAAGTAAAAATAGGTCAAAATATAGCATAATTGATATTTTAAAAGCTGGCAGGTAATGGGAGGGTCATCACTGACCTGCCAGGGACTCATTTAGCAGCAGGGGTCGTTTTTTGACTTGCTGGGGGCTGCTTGAACTTCAAGCAACTGCCTTTTTCAGCTGGTGAGAGCTTATGAGTGCCAGAAAACTATAAATAGGACCCCTAGCTTCACATTTTACACAGACTCGGAGCCTTGCTACTCTCTCTCTCATCTAGAGAGAACACTACGCAAAAATCATTAGAGTTTAATCTCTAATTGATTAACCTAACGGTAATTAACCTAATCCTTCTTAATTAGCAAGGTTAGATTAAGATAAATTGTTAATAAATCAAAGATTAGGCCTATGCATGCTCCTTAAACCTCTTTAAATTAATTAATCTCTATTGATTATTGTAATTAAGCTTAGTAATATTAAGCTAATTAATTATCCTATCATATTATGGCTGAAATTAACCAAATTAACCATGAATTAATGATAAATATATTAATTAAGCTTAGATTAAGATGAGGTAATTATCAGAGCTGCATTAGAAATTTATTAATCTAGAAAAATTATCCTATAATTTTCTGAGAAGTTTTCCTAATTAATTAGGAATAATTACTCTGTTTCTTGAACAATTTTAATAGGGGAAATTAGTAAATGAATTTTAAATGAGATGATATAATTATGAGTGGTTAATTAGGTGTTTAAGAACCCTTGATAATTAGGAAAATCTCAGAAAGTTAATCTAGCTAATTATTTTAGTAGAAATACCATGTTTTTTGAGAAATTTAAATAGGGGAAATTAGTAAAATGATTTCAAATGTTGTGATATATTTATCAGTGGTTAATTAGGTGTTTAAAAACCCGTGATAATTAGGATAAGCTCAAAAAGTTAATTTAGCTAATTAATTTAGCAAAAATACCCTGTTTTGTGAACAATTTAAATAGGGGAAATCAGTAAAAATAACTCAAATGCTATGATATAATTATCAGTGGTTAATTAGGTGCTTAAGAACCCGTGATAATTAGGATAAGCTCAAAAAATTAATCTAGCTAATTACTTTGATAGAAATAGCCTGTTTTTTGAGCAATTTAAATAGGGGAAATTAGTAAAAGGATTTCAAATGCTATGATATAATTATCAGGGGTTAATTAGGTGTAAATTAACCCGTGATTATTAGGAGAAGCTCAAAAAATTAATCTAGCTAATTTCTTTAGCAGAAATACTCTTGTTTTTGAGATATTTAAAAAGAGGAAATTAGTAAATTGAATTAAATTACTGTGATATATTTATCAGTGGTTAATTAGGTGTTGAGAAACCCGTGATAATTAGAAAAATCTCAGATAATTAGTGTAGCTAATTAATTAGGCAGAATTACTCTATTTTTTGAGAAATTTAAATAAGGTAAATTAGTGAATAGGTTCAAATTGAATTGAGTTAATTTTTAGAGGTTTATTAGATTTTAGATAACCTGTGATAATTATGATAATCTTAGATAATTAGTTTAAATAATTATCTTAGTGAAATTACGCTATTTTTAGGGGTAAATTAAAGGGGGAAATTAGTAAATCATGCACTATAATTACATGCTATTTATTGGAGCTATATTATAGGGTAAAGAGGCCGTGATAATTATTCCAAGGTTAGAAAAGTAGTTTAGATATTTATCTAAGTCAAATTACAGTATTTTTAGCTAAAAAACTAAAGAGGGAAATTAGTAAATCATGCTATATGATTACATGCTATTTATCAGAGCTATATTGTAGGGTAAAGAGGCCGTGATAATTATGAAAAGGTTAGAAAAGTAGTATAGATTTTTATCTAAGTCAAATTACACTATTTTTAGCTAAAATCTAAAGAGGGAAATTAGTAAATCATGTTATATGATTATATTCTATTTATCAGAGCTGTATTATAGGGTCAACAGGCCGTGATAATTATTCCAAGGTTGGAAAAGTAGTATAGATATTTATTTAAGTCAAATTATACCATTTCTAGCTAAAAAGTAAAGGAGAAAATTAGTAAATCATGTGCTATAATTACATGCTATTTATCAGAGCTTTAATATAGGGTCAAAAGGCCGTGATAATTATGTCAAGGTTAGAAAAGTATTATAGATATTTATCTAAGTCAAATTACACAATTTTTAGCAAAAAACTAAAGAGGGAATTTAGTAAATCATGATATATGATTACATGCTATTTATCAGAGCTATATTATAGGGTAAAGAGGCCCTGATAATTATTCCAAGGTTAGAAAAGTAGTATAGATATTTATCTAAGTCAAATTACACCATTTTTAGATAAAAATTAAAGAGGGAAATTAGTAAATCATGCTGTATGATTACATGCTATTTATCAGAGCTATATTATAGGGTAAAGAGGCCGTGATAACTATGCCAAGGTTAGAAAAGTAGTATAAATATTTATCTAAGTCAAAATATACTAATTTTGGTGGAAATTTCAAGGGGGAAATTAGTAAATCATGCTATATGATTACATTCTATTTATCCAAGCTAGTTTACATAATAAAGAGGCCGTGATGAATATTTCAAGGTTAAAAAAGTAGTATAAGTATTTATTTAAGTCAAATTATCCTAAATTTAGCTGAAAATTGAAGATGGAAATTATATAACTACGTTTAAAAATATTAAGATAATTACCAGAGGTCAAAAATATCATTATCTACTTGTGGTAATTATACCATAGTTAATTGGTGAGGTTAAAAAAATAATAATTGACCAAAAGTCCTATTTTTAGCGAATGATTAATTAAAATAAATAGACTTTGTGGTCAAAAGTTTTTAGGAAAATTATAGTAAGTGTAAACCTATGATATCAAGTTAAAGAAATGAAATCTTTAAGAGAAATTAAATACAATAAATATTAAGCCCAAAATAAGAAAATTGTTAGCTTAAAAGTTGATAGAAAAATTAGGAAAAAGATATAGAAAATTATAAGAAAGTTAAGAGAGCTTAGAAAACCCTTAGGGAAGCGGTGGAAGAAGTTATCATGCTTATATAGACAAATAAAAAATTACTAGGTCAAGAATTTACCAATTAAGACTATATATTTTACCTTGGATGGGTTACGGTTGAATACAAAGGTTAAGTTTAGATTTTGAACTATTTACCTAATGATTAGACGTCCTTTTATAAGGATAATAAGTTATGATACTAAAAAGGACCCGAGCAAATCCTACATCTGATGATGAGGACGTAGCTCCAAAACGAACTAGAGCATCGCATGACGACGAAGCTGGACCTAGTAGTAGGCCTACGGAGGAGAGTCTTCAGGCGCCAGCACAACAACAAATGGCCAATCAATCCCAGGCGGGTTTCCCATTATTCAATTAAGTCTTTAATTAGTTTAAGTTCTTTTATAAGTTAGCATAGCATACGTAAGAAGGATAAATTGGCTGAAAACGCAAGGTAACTTCCAGCGTGCATTTGTTTATAATGTAGGAAAGAATTGTTTGGGTTAAAACTGGTTGAATTAGGAAAGATATGTTTGATCATCCTTAAGACAGCTTGTCTCAAGACACCTCCGACTCCTTGATATAAATTGATGATAATGATTGGCTTTCTAGCCACGGTTAAGACAGTTACCCCCATGAACGATGAGTTTATACTCCGTGTCATGTCTTGATGTTTCTACATAAGTTAGGATACCGTTTTTTTATCCTAGGGGAGCCGCCCGGTTGTATGGGCAACTGGTTTGGTGTATGGGCACCCGGAACCTTGGGTGGGGGTTTATTCCACTCCGGATTTGAACAAGGAATGGGTGCTGTTTTTCACCCTTAGGTGGTCTTGAGACAAAACGAGTACTGGTCATGGTTATTATGGATAATGTTTTGATTGACAGTACCCTGTCTTAAGTTTAAAGATGTCTGTTTGCTGAAAGAATGCTTTCAATGCTGTTTTCAAGGAATTACCGCGATGGAACGTTAAAAGAAACCATTATTTTAAATGTTAAAACAATGTGATAATAAGATAAACGAATTTTGTGTGAGTGCGGGGTGGTAAGTGGGGATTGACTAAGGTTGTCAATCATGGACGGGTGGACCTGATTAGTTAGGTAACTATCCATCCCTGCGCACTAAAACGTTTTAGAAACTTCTCACTTGGAAGAGGAATCCACCAACGGCTGTGCCCTCACATATGTTAGGGGGAAAAAAGCATTGGCTAAGGAAACCATAATCTGAATGATGAAGTTATAGGGCCGGAATAAGAAATTTTTTTTGTGGGCCGTTTGAATACAATGTCCCGTTTCCGCTGCGAGACAGGACTAGGTCTTCTTCTAGGGCTATAGACCCAAGCCATTGTCAATGGCAAAGGTTTATTCCTTGGATTTTTCTTGTTTAGAGACTCCGATTTTTAAGGCCTAGAGACCTGTCAAGGATCCCATCCCGATCTTGGTTTAGGCGGGTTGGGGACATTACAACCTACCACCTACCCCAGACCAAAACACTTGGATACTGTCAGCTCAACATCTCCTCAAGCTACAAGATCAGTCAAGAGATCCTACAAATCTGATGAAGAGTCGGTTGAAAAGCTCGCCTGAAAGGCACAACAGTGAAAGCTCATATAATGAAGAAAAGAGAGCATGAAGAGAGGAAATGAAGAGAAAAGCCGTGGCAGCACACCAAGAAGAGCCCGTGCAAAAGCAAGCCCGGTTTGAAAGAGAGAAACATGCATACCAATGAAGCCGACAATCACAAGGAAAGGACCCGGAAAAATGGGGTGCCTAGTGGACTTAAGGGACCAAGGACCAAGCATCACATCTGGAAAGAGGCTGAAGAACCCGCTGAAGCACTGGAGTATATGTACCAAGAAGCAAAAGCTTTAAAGCCAAAGGAAACCGAAGAAGCGGCAAGGAAGGCAAAACAGAAAGAAGAACAAAAGAGAGCAGAGGAGACCACTACACAAGGAGAAGCACAACATGCCCAAGGTGATGTGTCTCCCTGCATCTCTTCTCTTGTCTCTAAACACCAAGATCAACCCATGCCGAATCCATCACCATCATCGGCAGTTAAAGACACCACAAATGAGCCAACTAAAGAAGCTGAGCCTGAACAAGAGAAAGCAGCCAAAGCTACACAAGAGCCTGAACAGCAAAAGGCAGATGAATCTACACAACAAGCAACTGGAACTACTCAAGAGCAGCCAATAGAGAAGGAGCCAGAGACCAAAAAGGCAGCAAGTCCTGCAACAAAAGAGGACACCACACAGTTTGAGTAGCCAAAGGAGCGAAAGGCAGAGGAACCACCCTCTACCGCAGCACAATAAGAGGTAGAGGCACCACCCTCTACCTCCATGGAAAAAGAATAGCCACGGCTACAAGAACAATAGAAACCAACCGTCCTGACACAACCAAAAGACACACAAGAGGCTGCAGAAACATCAACCCAATTGGCACGACATGAAGACTGGCAATCAAATGACAAAGTCATCCTGCAGGTTAACGAATATGCTAAGCAAATGCAAGAGATGACTAAAAGACTTCACTCAGTAGAACTTGGTCGTAGCACAAGATCCAAAGAGTTAGAGATGGTGATCAACACACTCCAAGGGGAGTTAGACGAGAGACTTAATTTCATCACCGATCTTCAGAGGCAAGTGCAAGAACTGAAAGCAGAAGCTGAACATCATCAGCCTGCTAGAGATAAGCAACAAAAAGAAATGGAAGAGCTGGGTGAGCTGCTTACCAAACTGTCAGATGCGTGCAAAGCAAAGGATGATCAGCTGACAGAAGTTACAAATTAACTTCTCACTACCACCCTCTCAGCTCAAAAAATCTAGGTACAGCAAGATGTAGCTAATGCCTCTCTACAATACTCAGAACAAAGAATCAATGATCATGCGATATTCTTGCGACAAATACAAGAAAATCCAGCCGTCGCCTCGATCAAAGGAACAGACGAGGTCTACAAGGCACTAGAAAAGGAAAATAAAGACCTTGAGCTGGAGCTGAAGTTAGAGCAATCTCAGCGCAGAGACCTAGCCTTGATGCGAGTCCAAAGAGAAGATGAGCTGGTGAAGGAGATAGCTGAACTCAAAGGAGTTAACCAGCTACTGAGAGAGGGAAGGGTGGGAGCTCAAGAAGAGGCAGGCACTTTGGAGCAGCCTCAAATAGAAATACCCTTAGTGTAATTTTCTGAAATAGAGACGCAGTCCACAGTAGAGCTGAGTGGTGAGGAAGATTTTCAGGTAACCATTATAGAAGAAGACACAGTGCCCATGGTCCATCTCTCAAAGGCTGAAGAAGATGCACTGAGAGAAAAGATTACACAAGAGGTAGATGAGCAGTGGAAGGCAGCGATGGATTGGCAATTGAGAGTTCTTCACTCTGTCAATGCTACACAACTCACTCCCAATCAAATCAATGCGCAATGGCACCAACAATCCCTGCCTTACCCTCTGATAAAAGTGGAGTTACTATAGGTAAAAGAAAGGCTTTACACAGACATGCAAGTTGAGGGTGCAGATAAAGACCACCCAAAGTGGAGGTTGAGCTGGCTGAACAAAAACCCAAGATACTTGATTTTGTTCACGAGAGCACCTATGGACCTGCAAAAAGATCCGACTTTCTGTCATGTACCAAGAGTAAGGTCTCGGATAGTACATGATGCACTACTCAAGAAGCAACAAACTTGGCTAAACTACCTCAGATTGACTACTCCAAAAAAGGGACCAGCTGATTGAAGAATACATGGTGAAAACCCTAAAGGGCGCCATGTCATTCTTTAAAAGTCTACCAGATTTGTCACATGCTATGCTATATAAGATTTGCTGAATGCTGCTCACATGCATCGAAGTGTTCAATGAGCCAGAACAAGCAGCCGCCACGTGGATGTCATTCCTTGTGGGTAATAAAGGTTTGTGCTATGATCTCAGTGGCCAATCTTCCGAAGAAGTCCTCTATGGCTTCTATGCCAGATGCATGTTTCTATCTTCACACAATATGCTGGCATTTGAGGAAGCGTTCTACACGGGATTCTTCACTTGGCGAACGAAGATATTTGCACCAGGTGATCAGCAATCTGACATCAAAGTTTCTAGGCTACTCAACATTGGAGCTGAAGAACAGAGTAACTATGCAGTTTTTGCAAGTGCCAGATAAAGAAAGGAAAATCGGATACCAAAAGGCACTAAGTGCGCTTAAATACCACCTCGCCAGCCCCGCCAGCCCGAAGACTACTTCAACCCATAAAGCTGTGTCAAGGGACGACACAAGCGAGGAGGGGGGAATGTTAGTAGCAAGCTAACACGGATACCATTTTTTGGAGTTCTCATTGTGATACATTTATTATTTTGATAAATTGGGAATATTATAACTCCTATTTTCTCGAATAAACTCTATTATTAATGAGTCGGGGATACAAGCTTCTAGATTGTATTAACCTGTCATTACCCATCTTTGGTAGAACTCCCAGATTATTAGTTTTAACCACCAAAAACCTTGGCTAAGGTATAAAAGACAATTTTTGTAAGTTATTCTTAAGTTTTGGATAATGAAATACACAGCATGAGCTAACGACACTCACTCCTCTCCTTCTCGCGCTTCCTACTCCCTTACCGGTTGTCACATTGCAGTCGATTTTGTTGCATGGAAATCGCAGGTAAGAGCTCTATGCATTGATGTAAACACACCACAGTATTTCATAGCTTTTGATGTCGCCGACCCACGGCCTAATTTCATCATAACTAGGAATTTACACTTTCAAAAAAAAAACTAAGCATAGACGGTGTATTGGGGGCATCATTGCTAAGCATTTAGATGCATTCTGGGTCGAAAACGACTAGGTCAAAAATCCACTACTGTTAAAAATTGCAATTTTGGAACTTGACCTAAAGTGGGGTTTGAGACCATAAGCGTGTGTGCTTAGGTCTTATAAACATGTCCTAGAAGTTTCATTATGTTTGGATGTCATTTGATATTGTAATGGACGTGATTTGTTTGCTGATGAGCGATTGGCTTTTGGTGTTTTCAGTCACTTGAGTGTAGCTTGAGTTAGATGCGAGTTGTTACTTGTTTTCCGAGAGATTGACAACCTCTTGTAGCCTCTATGCACTATTCAAGTCAGCTTCATCCCATGGATTGACAATTTAATTGTGGTTCTCGCTAATACTGCAATAAGATAGGATGGTGAGGTTAGACATGCATCCCACACCTTGTACATTCATGTTTACAGAAGAGGGTATGCAAGATGAAACCTAACTAATGGAATCCTCTGGTCATGCACATCCTGCGAACAGGCTCACAAAGGTGACATAGAAAACCCCCTAGACTAAGACTAGGACACCCACATGCCCCACAACTGACGGGTTAGTGAGTGGTTAGCTCAGAGTAGCCTCACGCAGACTAGAGATTGAGACAAGCGGAGGTCATACTCTTAGAGAGGAGTAGACTTGTCTGCTATCCAGAGAGGAGGTGGAGATTGACGAGCAATTTTTTTGGAGATGTAGAGCATATGAGGACATCAGGGGTAGATATGAGGCTCTATTCATATGGCAGCCCACTCTTAGAGAGATCATGGATTTCAAACACAGTGCCAGTTGGGCCACTTCTTACTATAGATACGACGACACATAGAGGCATTATTGTATCTCCACATAACATTGATGGGAGCTAGATAGCCACAACTCATAGAATTGTTTCAAAGGACCACAGCTCCACGACTGTAGAGAGGAGTCACTCGTGAGCAACGGAGACGAGCCATGCTAGGCGACAACCTCGGGCTATAGGATACACGGCCCAAAGTCTCCACCATAGATAGATCCACGAGATCCATACCGGACATCACCGAGCCAAGGAGGAGCAACAAGCAAGGGGTCAATCAATCTAGCACCGCTCATTTGACTTTTCCTTTCCCCACACCTACCCATGTATCATATCCTACACCCCCATATTAGTAGAGGATGGAGCTAGTTAGCTAGATGCATCTTCTCATGATTGTACTCCCATGAGCACAAAGGCATGCATATACCCCCTAGTGATAGAGCTTCGTCCCCCATCTAGTGTACTTTCATGGATCCACCCATATCAAATATTCTTTCACTCCAATATCAATGGTTTTTTTATTTCATTTTGTATCATTTGTCCTCTTCTGATAGATGGAGGACATACACCCATGTATATATGATTTTTCTCATGAATCGATTTTGGCCTGCTATAGACAATAAAAGTCTCTCTCTCTCTCTCTCTCTCTCTCTCTCCACATGAGAGTCCAGAACGGAGTCTACCGAGGATCCATGCCTTCCATTTGGAGTTCTTCCATATAGGGAGCACCCGCAAGCATAACACACAAGGATCAGGAGGGGTGGCTATACTTTTCAGATAGGGACTTCAAAGGAGGATACAAGTTTTTGCACGGGACCCACAGGCCCGCTACATTTGGATTCATTTTGAGCTATCACAGGATAGGATCATCTATATTTCCTTCTGCTACTTTTCCCCCTCAGGATCCAGATTTTCCACTATAGAGATAGAGAGCAATGGGGAGGAGAGACCATCACCCCCGGGGAGGTCACCTAATAAAAATGTAACCTATCACGTGAGTTCAACAGAAGGGTATTTAAAGTTCTTGAAACTTTACCAAAATATATATACAGAAGGGCATTATTTTTCAAATTTGAAAAAAATTTACAGATTTTAAAAGAAAAGGTTACATTATATTCTTAACAAAATTCACAGATAAGGGGTTTTACAAACATGTCTTGAACACGCGTGATATGGTAGTTTTACACATAGTGAACCCCCCTGAGCCATCACCATATACACGCTTGTCAGAGGAGATTATGGAGTACCCTACACTTGCAGAAGTCTTCCTTATGGGAGACTTCAATGGTAGAACATGCAATGACCAATGTGAGACATATAACATAGAGGATCCAGCACTCCAGGAAATCCAAGAGGACGCGACCACTAGAGGCTCAGTAGACACAGCTTTCATCATAGAGTATGGTCACCACTTGCTCAGATTAGACTCTGAGAATCATCTCATGATGTACAATGGGATGGCACAGTGGCCCACCTCGGGGGGATTGACATGCATACCAGATGGAGTTGCAGATGGCGGAGGGAGAATTGTGAACTACATGGGATTAAGAGAGGCCACCCACCTACTTAGCTCCTTAGCCATCCCACCCATACCTATTGGAGCTGATCATTCCTTTCACTCTCCTTCACTCGAGACACCACACCCTCTATACCCATCACATGCACCCCACACACCGATACATTTCACACATGAGCTAGTACCTCTATACTCGACATAGGCAAGAAGGGACTCCTTTTGCTCCACATCATTACCCATGCTCACCACCCACATCACATCAGCTCTTCATACATCATCCATCAGCTCTTTCCCACACACCACTCACACTGGAAACAACCCCCCCCCCGCCAAGGGACTTGGCCATAGAACCGTTGGTATGATGATGAGTGCAAAGATCTCTATCGTAGATTGTGGGCACAGTGGGCCCTTGGAGAGGTTACTAAGTGGGAGGTTAGATGCCAGATGAAGACACTCACACACCAAAAGTGATGAGCTTTCGAGGAGGCACAGGAGCTAGAGATGTACCGCCTATTCATGAGCATGGACAATTCCACAACATGGTGCGCACTACGAGAGCCACGATCGACCACCCCCATAGAGGATCCACAGAGATGGCATGACTATGCTGAGAGACTCTATGAGGTGACGGAACAACCCCCCATTCCACAGTCACCTGAGCCTCGACCCACGAGCTCTTATTTATTCACAATAGAGATGGTTGAGAAGGCCATCAGTTGCCTACAACACCACCGGTCTACATACCATGTAGGTTTGCAGGGTGAGCACCTCATCTACACAGGCTCTACTAAAGCCCAATTAATTGCACACGTATTCAACTGGACTATAGGAGAGGGCTTCCCAAAGGAGTGGACTAGGCACACCATCATGCCCATTCACAAATCTGGAGACACCTTGGACCTAGGGAACTACACGATTATCATGATTGGTCATACAATGGCCAACCTATATGGAGCAGTACTTGAGGCTGAGCTCGGCTCTTATGGATAGATTGAGGGCCTTCGAGCTCCCAGCCAGGCAGGATTCAAACGGAACTTCTCTACTATCGACCATATCTTTGTACTACGTTGCCTCATTGATGGGGCAAAGCCTACGGAAGAAGAAGCTCTATTATTGCTTTATGGATTTCCGCAAGGCCTTTAACACAATTCCACGGAAGAGGCTCTACCGACAACTTCAGAGCTTGGGGGTGCCATTAGAGATGATATGGGCTATCTACACTCTCTATGAGAGGGTCATTGGGCATGTTCGATACCCCGATGGACTCTCAGAGTCTATTACTAGCACCATAGGCGTTAAGCAAGGATGTCCCCTCTCCCCGACATTTTTTGGATTTTACATTGATGAGATTTCCAACTACATTCTATGAGGAGAAGGGGCAGGAGCTGATATGGCAAGTACTCCAGTTCACATTATGCTATATGCTGATGACATTGTTTTGATTTCAAAGTCACCAGAGGGCCAATAGAGTCACTTGAGCGCCTTGGATGAGTTATGTGTACAAAGAGGATTGATAGTGGATCTTGAGAAGACCAAGGTCATGATCTTCCACACCTCAAGATCAGTGCAGCGAGTAGCCACATTCACAACATCAGGAGGGCTAGTCAAGGTGGTCACCTCCTACGTCTACCTAGGAGTCACCTTCACCCTTCTCTATGGCACAGGGGACTACTGACAAACTCACTCGAGGATATGCAGCTCTAGCCATGCTAGAGAGACAATGTTATCGGGCACACTTCTAGGAGACTCACACGAAGGGGTGGTTATTTGACACATTAGTCACCCCAGCCTTGATGTATGTAGCAGTAGTTAGGGCACCTGGATTGACAGCTGGTCAGTGAGCACGGATTGAGCGACCGCAGATATGTATGATTTCACACTTGTTTTGGGGCAATTAGTCAATGCCACATGATGTCATCAGAGCAGAGCTAGCCAGTTCCCCCATGGTGGTGGAGGCACTTTTCCAGACTGTATGTTTTATCCAAAGAGTGAGAGAGCTTTTGCCTATGATGATACCAAGGGTAGATACGAGTCACTATTCAGAGGGCAGCCTACTCTTCGAGAGATCATGCACTCTAGAGATCAGAGAGATCTCGAGAGATACCTACTAGAGATACAGAGAGACACTTTTGCAGCCACCATAGACACACAAATGGGGGGGGAGACAATCACAACTTACAGATTTTTTCTAGAGGGCGACACCTCCCCCACTCCCAGACCCACCGAGGTGAGTGACTCTCCAGTAGGCTGAGACACGCCAGTGTAGACAACGCTTACGCGCTACTGGATGCCAGCCCCCACGGCTCCACCGTAGACAGATCAAGGATATCCACACCCGAGAGCGTTGAGCTACTGAGGAGAGACTGGCTCAGATGAGAGGCAACCCTGCAACTTTCATACGAGCAGCCTTGGCACCAGATCCACCCATGTATCACATCCTACACCCTCCCATTAATATAGGATGGAGCTAGATAGCTTGATGTACTCTCATGATTGTATAGCATATAGTCATGCATATACCCCTAGACGTCTTGTATTAGTCTTTTGTTTCATTTGTCTTTTCGATAGACGGATGACATACATACCATGCACATTTGATTTGTCTCATAGGCCGGTTTTGGCATGACATAGATGTTAAAAATCAATCTCTCTCTCTCTCTCTCTCTCTCTCTCTCTCTCTCTCTCTCTCTCTCTCTCTCTCTCTGTCTCTCTCTCTCTCACAGGTTGGAATACGCTTAGCAGGAGCTAGTGCGTGTGCATGCCAGTGCATTTGGCGCCCTTGCGAAGGTTGTGATTCAGCACCCTGAAGGGGTTTCTCATTGCCATGAGCAAACCCTATGGGGTTCCGTGATACCAGGTAACAGGAGCTTACCCGATGAGGCTGAGCCCTCGGGGTTATTGATAGAATTTCTTGAATATATTTGCAGTAGACCTGGGACAGTGTGCACAACAGGTTGCCATCGCGTTTAGCTAGTGCTAGTTGGAGCAATAGAACCCCATCAATAGTCAGCAGTTTCACTAAACACGAGCAGAACTGAGGGCCTGCGCAACAGGGGCCATTACGATGGAGGTCATGAGTGCTTCACTAGTTTGCAAGTCCCGTATGAAGGCGAACATCATGCTTACAAACAAGCGGATAAGATGAAGGAATGGAAAACAGAGATGGAAGGATCGTGGAAGGAGAAGGCCAACCTTCTTCAAATGTTCCTCAACGAAGGCACGCAATGGAAGAAGAATAAAGAGGACATGCACATAGTGATACAAGCACTTAAGGTGGATTCACAAGCACTCAAAGAAGAGGTCTCAGCCCTCAAGTGAGAGCTTGCTGATAGAGCAAGCAATGGACTAGAGGAAGGTCAATTTCAGCCCTTAGTGATAGAGGAAATCAAGGTCATCAAGGAACAGGTACGGATGATCAAAGAGGAAGAGAAAAATAATTGGGCAAAGAAGTCTTTGTGGGTGGATGTAATCACAAAGACACACAAGAATGCAGATGAGGCCGAGAAATGGATAGAAGTCGCTAAGCAAGGGAAAGGGAAAGGGAAAGAAACCACGTCTATCCCGACTCCTATAATCATCAACATGATTTTAGAAGAAGAGCAACAAAGGAATACTAGAGCTTTGCACATAGGAATAACCGGTCTAAAAGATCGAGATGATGTGGAAGGGGAAGTCAAAGAACTTCTCTGCATGATGGGTAGTAATTATGGATAGTGAGGCTACTCATACAAAGGCATGGAGGGTAGGGAAGAATACACAAGGAGATGGGGAGACTTCAAAAGAAAGAGCTCTAATCATGCGCTTCCCATCCATGGAGGCAAAGAAGGACTTCTTGAAGAATGCACTACACTAAAGAAAATGGGCATATTCCTTGGAGATGACCTCACACTCACACAAACTGCTCATATGAAAGAAGTTATGCCCAAGATAATGACAACTCGAGAGAAGGGGAAAGTGGCCTTCTACAAGGATGGATGAGTGGTTGTTCAGGGGTAGTGCCCTGCATGACGGTGTGAGACCTGTGGGACCACACTCAGAGTGGCTACATGGAATTGTAATGGATCTTTGTGCCTTGATGTAGGGGCCTTTGAGGATAGTTTCACAGGGAGAGACATAATTTGCTACTTTGAGACGCATCATGCCCCGGGGCAGTCCATGCCCCATGTGAGCAGATACAGATGGGAGACAACTTGTAGACAGGAGACTCAATCATAGCACAAAGGACGAGGTTTGGGAGGAATAGCAGTCTTATTCAGGGAGGAGTTATAGTCTCTGATACATATAGCTCAGAGGGATGAGCATGCTAGGTACCTGTGGGTGAGACTGAAGGCAAAGACGAGCAATTATCTCTACATTGCTATTTGCTATCTCCCTCCTAGTACGTCAGTAAATGCATCACATAGAGGAAAATCCCACTTCTTTATTATAGATGATGCTATATGTAAGTTTTCCAGAGATGGAAACATTATTATCTTGGGGGATTTCAATGCTAGGACTGACCATCACTAGACAGTATTCTATGATACCTCAGAGGAGTTGATGCGGGAGCTTGATATTACAGAAATGGGCCTATCTAGATTATCACACGATGAGGAGCACACTGAGTATGGCATATACTTGATTAATATGGGGATTACACATGGATTGGACATTTTGAATGGCCTACATAAATTCCCTGCAGTTGGTGGTTTTACTTGCTTTTTGCATCGGCATGGCGCTAGTACAATGGATTATGTTATGGCTCCGCCAAGACTCATTCCTTTCTTTTAGGATTTTGTGGTGGGAACTAGGCCAGTTGGGGTAGCAGTCAACCATGCTATCTTGTCTTTCACTCTATCATTTTAGTTCAACACAGCTCCACTGGGAGAGGCCTCCACTCATACTTGGTATACCTTCACGAGGGAGAGAGATCAAGTGAACATTGATGAGATATACAGGCAGTTATGCACTCAGGAGCCAGGAAGACCACTAGATGAGCTCACCCAGATTCTAATAGAGACGCTACATGATGCAACATCAGAGGCATATCCCCACAGCCAGCCTACACTGCCAGCCTACACAAAGGCAATTTGGGAGCATGCCTTGGAACAGTTGGTATAATGAGGAGTGTAGAGAGACGAGGATCAGACTACAGAGAGAGGTGCTCATGGGTACTACTACACATAGACAATCATAGATTATCTTCCACCGTCTAGTGCAACAAAAGAAGAGGGCTTACCTATCTCAATTAGAGCATGATCTATATCAGTTGTTTATGAGTCAAGACTCTAGTGAGGCATGGAGGCTTTTCAATGAGCATTCTCCACCGCCAGCCATCACTTCCACAGAGACATGGGGGGAATATGCTACATCTCTCTATATAGCATTGGGGTAGCCACCTTTGTCTGACCCTCTAGAGACATGCCTAGAAACATGTACTTTCTTTACTGGTAAGAGGGTAAGGAAATCCATTGACAAGATGAAGACAAGAAGAGCACAGGATCATGATGGTCTGGTAGCAGAGCACTTTATCAATGCCAGAGATATTCTTGCAGAGCCTCGTACTATGATGTTTAATAGAGCCATGTATGAGGGGTTCCCTGAGACTTGGAGTATGTCCACTATTGTGCCTATCTTCAAGTCGAGAGATCCTATGATTCTTAGGAATTACCGAACCATCATGGTTGGTCACACTCTGGCTAGGTTATATGCATCAAATCTTGAGCATGAGTTGAGTGGATGCGCAGAGAGAGGGTATACGGGCAGCTGGACAGGTAGGGTTCAGGAGAGGTTTCTCCACTCTTGACCAGATGTTGACACTCAGGGCCATTATTGAGGAGGGTAGACACCATGGCAGGAGGATATATTGTAGCTTTGTGTATTTTTGCAAAGCCTTTGATACAGTTCCACGAGCCAAACTCATACGCAGATCGGAAGACATGGGGGTGCCCACAGGGATGATCTGGGGGATCTTAGCTTTATACAGGACAGTGGTAGGACATGTACGCACTACTCAAGGCATGTCTGACATGGTTCACTCCACCATTAGGGTGAATCAGAATTGTCCCCTATCTTCGACTCTCTTTGGGATATATGTAGATGTGTGTTCAGATTATGTACATACAGAGGGTGATAGAGGTGCTCAGCTTGCACGGACATGGATTCTGTTGCTATTATATGTTGATGATATTGTGCTGATCTCCAACTCTACAGAGGGAATGCAGCATCATTTGGATGCATTGCATGTATTTGCACAAGATAGTTATCTGTGAACCTTGGTAAGACCAAGGTAATGATGTTTAACACCACGGCGCAGTGGGTAAGGAGGTTCGCCCCCACTTTTACATATGATTAAGAGACTGTGGAGTATGAAGATACATAGACTTATCTTGGGGTGGTTTTCAATGGTCCAATATTTTCCCTGAGGTGTGCAGCAAATACGTGATTGACCAGAGCCTATGCAGCATTGGGGAGACTCGAGAGGATATGTTTGCAGGTTCAGTTCCAGGAACCTTGGACAAAGCTTTGGCTCTTTAACACTTTGGTCACTTTGGCAATGCTGTATAGAGTGGAGATATGGGGCCCCTCAGTTGATCATCATAGAAGAGCTGGCAGTAGTGATGGATGGAGATGTACGGAGAAGCCCTTGGTGTCTATGATTTCTCGGATGATTAGGGCCAAGGCCTTAGTACCACATGACATTTTTAGGGCAGAGTTCACTGCTCCTCCATTGATAATGGAGGCACTCACTCAATCAATTTCATTTATGCATAGCACTTGGGCTCTCCCTAGAGACAAATATGCTCGATTAACACTAGAGTCTTCGCAACAGCCCCGCAACAGTTGGCATTGCAGGGAGATAGATCATGTTGGTATGTAGAGTGGAATCTTGGTTTCAGTTACATGGCTTTAGTATGGACTGATTACCCCCATTTCAGTACTCTCTAGATGCAGCCTCCATCTCCCTCACTAGGTAAAAGATTACCAAGCTCATGAGAGAGGACTTGATTCAGTTGGATATGAAGAGGACATGGATACATTTTACACATGAGCTAGGTACAAAGATGAATTTCTATAGAGATCATCTTCTCCAACTCATGGCGGATGGTTTTGTGATCAGAACACGATACATGGATACTCATCTATCGCATAGGATACGATGTGCTATTGGTCAAATACGCACATCCTCACATCAGCTAGAGATAAAGATAGGCAGATTTAGAGGAGTACCCGCTGAGTCATGATTTGTCAGGTGGGCCAAATAGAGCCAAAGACAGAGCTACACTACATATGTCACTGCCCAATATACTATGAAATACAAGGTTGCTTTCACTGTCTATTCAGAGAGGGTTTTGGGCCACTTTCTAGAGTCATGAGATACCAGGATCAGAGATGCCTCGGATTATACTTACTAGAGATTTGCAAACACAGAGAGGACCTCTTGAAGAGGAGCACAATGAGAGAGATCCAACGACAACGGAAGTTTACAGATTTCTTTCGGTCATAGACAGAGGAGTTCAAGCAACCCCCACAACATGACAACACTAGAGGCACTAGAGGCATATTTCTTGATCAAGCGATAGAGTTGGGGCTCTCCCCCCTCCCACCACAGATGAGGGGGTCCTCTTGAGATTGATCCAAATTGCGATAGAGGATCCATACCATTTTGGCACGACATAGGAGCCGTCCGGGATACTAAGTGATAGAGTTGGGGCTCTCCCCCCGCCCACAGATGAGGGTGTCCTCTTGATATTGATGCAAATTGCGATAGAGGATCCATACCATATTGGCACGACATAGGAGCCGTCCCGGATACTGATATATATGTATATGATGCCTCGACTGTCAGAGAGCTCCATTGCATTGTATCAGCTCACCCTTAGTATTTCCCATTCCCTTTGTATCAGCTTTCACCCCACCCCTACCCACTATTTTCTTTCAGTTCTTTGTACTTTTTGTACCTAGACCTGGTATTAGATTCACCACATGTAACCTTTTGGTCTCATAGGTCATTTTGGCCTTTTGAAGATGTTAATATTACATTTCATTTCATTTCATCTCTCTCTCTCTCTCTCTCTCTCTCTCTCTCTCTCTCTCTCTCTCTCTCTCTCTCTCTCTCTCTCTCTCTCTCTCTCTCTCTCTCTCTCTCTCTCTCTCTCTCTCTCTCTCTCTCTCTCTCTCTCTCTCTCCCCCCCCCCCCCCCCCCCCTCTGCTGCCTCGCGCCTTGCTGCAGCTCGCTCCCGCTCCGCTCGGGGGGTGCACTATGTAATCATGTTAATGTATAACGTGAGTTGAAAAGGAGGGGTTTTAAAATTCAAAAAGTTTAGGCAATTTAACAGAGATACATTAAAATAAGGGGTTTTAATATTCAATTTTGAAAAAAAATCCTTAAAAAAGGGTCATTTTATTCATTCATACATGTTAAAAGAGGGGTTTTTTTAATACCCCATGAACACACATTATATAGGTCGCTCCCCCCCCCCCCCTTTGTTGCCCTGCCACTCTGCTGCCTCGTGCTCTGCCCCTCTACACCCGCTGCCTCGCACTCTCCCCCCTCTTCACCCGCTACCTTTGCCCATCTCTCACTGCCTCTGCCCTGCTACTATGCTACCTCGTGCTGTCCCCCTCCGCTGCCTCGCGCTCCCCCCCGGTTGCGTAGAGAGAGAATCCTAAAAGTCCCAAGATGAGGAACTAACGCACTCGACAAGTGCGTGGTGGCACAGGAAAGCGTAGAGAGAGAATCTTGCTCATTTCTTCTTTGCATTTTTGAATGGCGTCCTCCATAAGGTCCTCCTTTCCATTTTGTTTCCTCATACCTGAAGGCCGTAAAAAAGGGCGGGCGGGGGGGGGGAGGGGAGGAATTTTAAAATTTTCCCCCCTTTCTCTCTATGCGTGTAGTTTTTTCTCTCCCTCTACGCGGATAGGGATTCTCTCTCTATGCATTCCCTATCTACTTTTTCTCTCTCTACGTTTTTCATTTCGCTCTCTATGCTTTAATTTTCTCTCTACGCTTGAAAATTCTCAACTTTCTCTCTCTACGCTAGGGCAATTTCTCTCTCTACACTTGAAAACTTTTAGGATTCTCTCTCTACGCAATCGAGGGGAGCGCGAGGCAGCGGGGGCGTGCAGAGGGGGAGAGCACGAGGCAGCATAGTAGCAAGGCAGAGGCAGCGAGAGCAAGGCAAAGGTAGCGGGTGTAGAGGGGGGAGAGCACGAGGTAGCGGGTGTAGAAGGGGAGAGCACAAGGTAGAAGAGTCGCACGGCAACAGGGGGGGGGGGGGGGGGGGGAGCGACCTATATAATGTGTGTTCATGGGGTATTAAAAAACCCCTCTTTTAACATATATGAATGAATAAAACGACCCCTTTTTTAAGGATCTCTGTTAAATTGCCTAAACTTTTTGAATTTTAAAACCCCTCCTTTTGAACTCACGTTATACATTAACATGATTACATAGTGCACCTCCCGAGGGGAGCGGGAGTGAGCTGTAGTAGCAGGGCACGAGGTAGCAGAGGGGGGAGGGGGGGGGGGGGGGGGGAGAGAGAGAGAGAGAGAGAGAGAGAGAGAGAGAGAGAGAGAGAGAGAGAGAGAGAGAGAGAGAGAGAGAGAGAGAGAGAGAGAGAGAGAGAGAGAGAGAGATGAAATGAAATGAAATGTAATATTAACATCTTCAAAAGGCCAAAATGACCTATGAGACCAAAAGGTTACATGTGGTGAATCTAATACTAGGTCTGAGTACAAAAAGTACAAAGAACTGAAAGAAAATAGTGGGTAGGGGTGGGGTGAAAGCTGATACAAAGGGAATAGGAAATACTAAGGGTGAGCTGATACAATGCAATGGAGCTCTCTGACAGTTGAGGCATCATATACATATATATCAGTATCCGGGATGGCTCCTATGTCGTGCCAATATGGTATGGATCCTCTATCGCAATCTGCATCAATATCAAGAGGACCCCTCATTTGTGGGCAGGGGGAGAGCCCCAACTCTATCCACTATTAACGCACTTGAAAAGTGCGTGGTGGCACAGGAAAGCACGATACATACACTTGAGGATCGTGTGAAGGCCCAAGATGAGGAAATCGCACTACTCAAGAAAGAGCTTGCAGAGGTGAGATCGTAAAATGTCTTCGAAGATGGAGAGCTTCAACCCTCGGTAATTGAAGAGCTTAACACTATTAAAGAACAAGTGTGGGCCATCAAAGAAGGTGAGGAGCAACAAAAAGAAATGATGACCTCATGGGTAGATGTCATCACAAAGACCCAAGAGAAAAGCAGAAAAGGCCGAAAAATGGATCGAGATTGTGAAGAAAGGAAAGGACAAGGAAAGAACCCCCACCCCCACACCAACCATCATTAACTTGACACTAGAAGAGGAGAAAAGGAGATGCCCCACTAGAGACATGCCAGGAGACATTTTCTTTCTTTACTGTCGAAAGGGTAAGGAGAGCCATTGACAGGATGAAGACAAGGAGAGCACATGATCATGATGGTCTGGTAGAAGAGCACTTCATCCATGCCAAAGATATGCTTGCATAGCTCCTTGCTATGATGTTTAATCGAGCATGTATGAAGGCTTCCCTGAGACTTGGAGTATGTCTACGGTTGTGCCTATTTTCAATTCAGGAGATCCCATGATTCATGAGAATTATCGCACCATCATGGTTGGTCACACATTAGCTAGGCTGTTGTATGCATTCGTTCTTGAGCAGGAGTTGAGTAGATAGGCAGAGCAAGAGGGCATACGAGCACCACGGCAAGCAAGATTCAGGAGAAGTTTCTCCACTCTTGACCATATTTTGACACACACAGCTATTATTGAGGAGGATAGACACCATGGCAAGAGGATCTATTGTAGCTTTATGGATTTCCGCACAGCTTTTGACACAGTGCCAAGAGCCAGATTTATACGTAGACTACAGGACATGGGTGTTCCTACAGAGCTGATATGGGGTATTCTGGCTTTATACATGACAGTGATGGGGCGAGTATGCACTGGGGTGAAAGCATGTATAAGTGGTCCAAAAAGCGTTGTCTTAGACACTCCTCTTTAAAGTAGTTTTGGGGATCTTTTGAGTCTACATTTGATTTTTGGGGGAGGAAACTCAATGATGAGTAATGAAGATGGGGGGATTTTTTTTAAAAAGAGGGGTATGCATTTTTTATCACCCCCTTTAGTTCTTGGACGTGTTGGATGTACGAGCACCCAATGTGTCTCCTTCTCTGCGTGGGCACAAAGCATATAGGTTTAAGGTATTCTCTGTGCGTGGTTTTTGCATAGAGCAGATTGCCTTTCTCTTCTTCTCTGTACGGTGTTTCTGCATCACATTCCCTTTCTTCCTCTACACGCGGTTCTCTGCTGTGTATGCTTAGTTCTCCATCTCTCTCTCTCTCTCTCTCTCTCTCTCTCTCTCTCTCTCTCTCTCTCTCTCTCTCTCTCTCTCTCTCTCTCTCTCTCTCTCTCTCTCTCTCTCTCTAAGGATGGAGCCTTCTCGCCAGTATGGTGTGTGTCAGTGTCTGTGACATGTTTGGTCTTGTTGATGCCTGGGCTCTTCATGATCTATATTCATGTGTTGAGCTCTTTTTCTTCATGTTTTCTTGATCCCGCTCCGTGCCCACCAGTAGAGAGTCGAGAAGATTTTCCAGAGCAGTTAATAGGCTGCTTACGTGATTATTGGGTGGCAAAGAAAAGGGAACAAAGAGAGAGGCAAAGGCAGCAGACTTTCTGTGCTGACAAGCTGAAGGATGTCCAGCTCAATGAGAAGCAGAAAAGGAATATTCTTGGTGCCATGTCAAGGCCCTGTGAATAGCAGACACAAGTATTGACAACCAAACTCTAAGGAGAGACTTTTGAACAGTTACTCCAACAACCAGTACTTTGCAACCTGCAGAACTCGGCACATTCTATACAAAGAGCAGTTCTTTCGAACATTCGCAACACCTTGTCGGAAGTCAAGGTCCCACACCTAGCCATGGAAATGCTTTTCAAGAGGGCAACAGTGATGGCATGCATTAATTTGAGGGACAAAGTAGATGCATGCCCCTTTACGGATGGAGCACTTGCAAAGTCGTTGGGCATACACAAAAGAAACATCCATTTTGCAGATGTACGACTCCGTTTGGAGGATGAGAACAATTCTTTTCCAGTCTTAGCATGTCCACGGCAAGCTCATCATTCTACAAACATCAAAGAGGACATTAAGGAGGTTGTGTTTGGTTTCTGGACAGTAGAGACCTGAGTCTCTCCGAACGAAAAGGGCATATGCCAAAGGCGTATCAGTACAAAGGCTGTTCTTCTGCATCCCTTACATTTGATGGATCAACCTCAGGTATTATCAACCACTTCCAAGTACTATATTGACTAATGTACACCACTGTCAAGCTGTCACAACCACAATCAAACTGTAAAAAACCACTATCAAGTAGTATAGTGACCACTATTCACCACATTCAAGATGTCAGAACCACTAACAAACTGTAAAAAACCTTCAAGAACTAAGGAAACAATAAAAAAGTGGTTGAATCTCCCTTCAAGTACTTTGCAAAGCAGTTAAAGTACTGGTAGTGATTTAAAGTACTTAAAATACTACTTTCAACCACCTAAGTGTGAAAGCTTGTACTTTGCAAAGTGCTAAAATAGTTTGTCACCACTTTAAAGTATTTAAAAAACCACTTGCAATCCGCCAAGTGCTTAGGTGAGCACCTATGTAAGCGCTTGGAAGTTTTCAAACCACCTGAAGGTGATACAAAATGAGAAACAAACCACTTAATGACCACTTTCAATCTTTTTAGTGGTTTTAAGTGCTTCAGGTGGTTTGAAATTTGTTAGGTGCTTAAGTGAGAACCTTGAAGATTTCAAACCACTTGAAATGATTGAAAGTGATTTGATGACCCTTTTCAATCACATTTAGGTGGTTTTAAGTGCTTCAGGTGGTTTGAAATCTGCCAAGTGCTCAACTGAAAACCTATGTAAGCACTTGGAAGATTCCAAACCACCTGAAGGTGATTGAAAGTAGTCATCAAACCACTTGAAAGTGGTTTGATAAACTATTTCAATCACCGTTAGGTGGTTTTAAGTGATTCAAGTGGTTTCAAGTAGTTCAAAGCCACTTTCAAACATGGAAAACCACTTCTAAGTGGTTAATGTTCCTCTTGAATGCTTTTAAAACCCGAGATTTGGGTGTTATCCAACTGAAGGTGATTGAAAGTGGTAAACAAACCACTTGAAAGTGGTTAAATAACCACTTTCAATCACCTATAGGTGGTTTAAAGAGCTTGAGTGAGAACCTATGTAAGCACTTGGAAGATTTCAAAGCACCTGAAGGTGATTGAATGTGGTAAACAAACCACTTGAAAGTGGTTTGATGACATTTTTCAATCACCTTCAGGTGGTTTAGAGTGCTTCAAGTGGTTTCAAGAAGTTTAAATCCCCTTTCAAACATGCAAAACAACTTCTTAGTGGTAAATGTTCCTCTTATGTGCTTTCACAAACACGAGAGTGGGTGTTATAACTTGTAGGTGATGGTACCAAACATTTTGGTTATTTGTTGTCACATTATGTGTTTATTGCCTATTTTTTGTGCAGGTGGAATTTTACAGGCAGTTTCAAGAAATGCATCCACCGGTGCGTATTTTGTTGAGATGCTTTGAGAATTTGAATCTCTTTTCTGTTTGAAAATTGCAGGACCGCAATACCTGTTGCTGCAAATATCATGTGCAACCTGTCTACTTGAAACATGCTTTCAACCAAATGCGTCAAGGTAGGTTTGGAGTACATGGAGAATCTTGTCACTGTGCTTATGATTTTTGTGACCCTGTAGTTAGTGGCAGTATATGTGTGGCTGCAAAGTCAACATTTGAGAGTCTCACAACACTATGGGATTCCATTATGTGTCCTAAACCAGAAACTTCCATGTTTCATTTACACATCTTCTTGATAGGAAAATGCAATCAGTCTGGTGCCAAACAACTCAAATGTTGTCCTCTTGAAGTACACAATGACAACTTTCAGGTGGCTGCAAAGGTTTTTGTTGGTGTGGAGACACAATCTATACATGAAAATGGCCAGCACCACAGAAGGAAAGATCTTGTTATTCAGTAGATTGGGTGCTCCACTTTCATTTCATTCATGAAAGACAAGCTAACCAAGTTTATCAAACATAACTACATCTACAGATGGTAGGCCAACCAATTCAAAGAGTGTCTATAGAGTTTTCCAAGTGATGTCATTCTTTATCGTGGACTTTGCATAAAATTACATTTTTAAAATTCTGAATGAGATCCAATCCATGCACTGGCATTCTAGTAAGGTGAGCATTTTGGTCCACATCTGCTATGTGCGCTCGACAATGGGCGACGTCATAAAATTTCTCCATTTTTATTTATCCGATGACAATGTGCATGACACATTGTTTGTTCAACACTGCTTTCTTTTGCATGACCGGTGGTTGAAGGACCAGGGTTTTTGTTTAAAGCAACACTGGTATGATGGTGCATTATCACAATTCAAATCACGACGGCCTTTCTTCTTTGTTGCAAGGTTTTCTTAGCTTACTGGGCTTGAGATGATGCACAACTATTTTGGGTCAGGTCATGGAAAAGGTGAACATGACGGTGCTGGTGCAGTCATAAAGAGGGCATTAACCCATGAGCAATTGAAGGTTGATGGACACCCCCTGTATAATGTAGAAACAATGGTCAATTACCTCACTCTAATGAACAATAGGAAAGACTGTTGGTCATCCGCGAACAAGTTCGATAGGGTCCTCTGGTAAATCAAGGTGGGTGATATGCTGAGAGATATAGAATGGGATTGCAAGAAAATCAGTGGATCACGTTCGATGCGTTGTGTGAATGGTTTTGCTTCAACAGATACGACTGCACTGAGGTGTAAAAATCTGTCCTGCTTCTTTCTTGCTTGTGTGCATGGTCAATGGAGAAGATGTGCAAACAAAGCTCACGTAGAAGCATGGCAGATGAAGATGTTTCAAGTGACGAGGAGATTGATGCACCTATGTATGTTGGCCATCACGATGATTTGAGCGATGCCTTACGAGTGGGAGATAACTTTGCAGTCAACACTGAAGAGGAAGACTCTGATTTTTATATATTGAGGTGTTGCACGGAGAAGAGGGTATCCACCACGACTCAGAAGTACGTGTGGCACAATCAGATAAAGAAGAACTCCTTTTATGTTGAGGGGCACTTTTATGATAAAGTAAAGCGACACTCCGATCGATATGTATTATTAGATGATAGGCCTCCTGCTTCCATGTACTCGCACTTAGTTCAATGTCTTAAGTTCCCCTTGTATCCTGAGAGAAATGAGCCTAATGTCTACACTTTGAGTGATACCGTGTATGAGCACATCTACAATAGCATGACCTCTGATAGAAAACCGATTTGAAACACATTGACCTCATAAAGTATAATTGGGTACCGCTTTCTTGTATCTGTTCCTCAAAAACTTATGTTCCTTTTCCAAAAGCTGAAGCATTTCTGACACTTTTTTATTCTTTTGAGTACATGTAGCTTAAAACTTGCCATCCAATTGCAAGTGCTTTAAACTACCTTCAACCAAATTTTACAAAAAATTAAAGCCATTTAAGCCACCGAAAAGTTGTAAGGACACCCTTATATACGTAGTTTTGATATCATTGACCACCTACAAGTGCTCAGTAAACCACTATCAAGTGGTTCAAAACCTTTTCCAAACCACTTTCAAATCACTTGCAAGTGGAGGAGAATTCCTAGCAAGTGACCTAGAAGTCCTTTAGAAGTGCTTTAGAACCACTTGGTTGAATACGTAGTGTCGATCTCATAAACCACCTACAAGTGCTATCGCAAGTGGTTCTGGACCACTATCAAGTGCTATCTTAACCACTAGCAAGTGCTATCTTTACCTCTGCCAAGTGGTTCAGAACCACCTGCAAGTGCTATCTAAACCACTAGCGAGTGCTATCTTAACCACTAGCAAGTGATATCTTTACCACTGGAAAGTGGTTCCTGACCACTGGAAAGTGGTTCAGAACCACCTGAAGTGTTATCTAAACCACTAGAGAGTGCTATCTTAACCACTGGCTAAAGGCTTGTGTTCTAGATGTACACTTCAACAATCTGGCTAGCCCCAAGAACAAACCACTCTGCAAAATGGTACACATAGTGGTTCAAATTGTTGTCTTGATTCACCTTCCAAAAGTACAACATGTCCACGTTAGGCAGGCTTGGTCCCTCTCTCTTGTCATGAGTGACAATAAGCAGATCATTAATATTAATGATCAAGGAAGGCCTATTATCCTTTGAAAGGTGAGGGACACGAAATTGAGTTACTAGGGGTGTCTCCCAATGATCAAAGTGCCCCAGCTCTTCTTGAGCACAACGCTGGTGCCCAACATTACCAACAATCACTTGTATTTTGCTACAATGCCCAAAAAACCACACCTAATAAATTGTAGTGAAGATTGACACCATGAGACAAAAAAAAATTCTTATATTCAAAATAAGTAAATAGCACAAAAAGCACATGGAACTTAAAGTTTTCAATGTGCGCGGGTTTTGGCAGGGGTCTTGATTAGTATTTTTCTTTGGATCTCGATAATGCACTCCTTCCTCTTGTTGTCGCTTGTGTTTCTTTCTCAGGGTATCTGCAATTACTAGTAGTGTCTCCACATCCTCTGTGTCCTCCACTTTATCCTTTGGGATCACAATAAGGTTTAGGGGAAAAAAACCTAAATCTACTCGAACAAAAATGAAACACTACCTATATGCACTTCATTACCTTCCTGGTTGTTGGTTGAGACCTTGCTAGAGTCATGTCCAATGGTTTTCTTGCCATGGTTCTCAACCACGAAAGTTTCAACCTCAGGGTCCTCACTCTATCCCCACTTTTTACAACAGCCTTTCCATGTTGAAAACCCTCAAATAGCTCTATATTGTTCTCATCAAGTTCAGACAGTTCTATATTGTTCTCGTCAAGCTCAAGCAGACAAGAACTTTTGTCAGCATTGATTTTTACAAAGAAAAAAATCATGTTAAGGGACTTATCTCATGACAAGTGGATTGAAGCCGAGTATAATGAACCCACCCTCCGACTCTGTGTACTCAATTCCGAGTGCCGAGCACTTGGCAATTTCTGGAATCTTTATAGTGCACTCTGCTATAGTGCCGCAGAGAACTCCAAAGAAAAATGGGTGATATTTGTGTTGACATTCCAACAAGAAGAACCCTGCCATGTGGTTAGCTGAGAGGGGTTTCCCACATTCAACACAGTCACCCCCAATACACACAAACGGTTTCAAAACAGAGGCTTTAGTCGGCGGTGAGGGGACAATGATGCCTCTACCCTTTTCTTGGATATATTTGATGGTTGTATCCATAAATGCTCTTTGAGATGTCAAGCCTTCTAATTCAAATTCCAATGCTATATTCCTTTCCTGCCAACCATAGCATAAACAACAGCGGAGAGTAAGATCAGTTCATGCTTGAATGGACTTCAGTGCACAAGCTTGAATGCTTTTATTCAACTTCTTCTAAAGAATTCAAAGCCAATAAAAAAGTGCTTGACAAATCTTATCAAAATGCTTTCTAGTCATTTGTTACCGCTTTCCGACGACTTGTTTAGCACTTTTTAACCACCTATTGAGCACCATTGAGCACTTCAGAGCACTTTCTAACCACCTGGTCACCACTTTCTAAGCACCCAGCACCACTTTCAAAGCACCTAGTTACCACTTTCTTGGTACCAAAAAGCATTTCAAATCACTTCCTGACCACTTATTGATAAACAGTAAGCACTTAAAGCACTTGGTTACCACTTTCTTAACTAAAAATCATTTCAAATCACTTTTTGACCACCTATTGATCAACAGTAAGCACTTCAAAGCACTTTCTTACCACACCTAGACACCACTTTTACTCCTTGTGAGCAGTTAAAGTACTTTAGATTGCACATTCGTTACTTGAAAGAACTTTGAAGTACTTTTTAAGCACCATACAGTATTGTGAAGCACTTTCTAACCACCTCGCTACCACTTTCTTTGCACCATAAACCAAAACTACCACTTGGTCCAAACTTCACAGAAAGCAGTATAGAGCTATATCAAAGCACTTCAAAATACTTTGAAGGACTCTTTCAACACTTTGAAACACTTTTTTACCACCTATCAAGAATTTTCAAGCATATTGTAGGCACCATTGAGCACTTCAAAGCACTTTTAGGTGCTTTTAAGGCATTTATTAGCACTTTCTAGGGACTTGTGAGCACTATAAAGCCTTTTCTAACCACTTGGTCAGAAATTCCTACTTCAAGTAAGCAATTTAGACCTATCTCAAAGCACTTCATAACATGAAGCATATCTAGTCTTAACTCCAACCACTTGGTCAACACATTCTCCTTATCTATTGAGCAATTTGAATTTATTACAAAGCACTTCTAGGCACTTTTAGCAGCAAGCTGACTTGCAAGGAGTCCAAATCTTCTTTAAGCCGCCCTGAATCAGTATTGACACCTGCCTTGGATAGCATCTTGGTGATAGTTGTGACCTCTACCTCTTTGCAGTCTATCGCCCGTGGATCTGAATCAAGTGAGGTCTTGAGCACCTCCAACTCCTTGTTTAGTTGGTCCAATGCCCTATAGAAGTCACTAAAAGCAAAAAAATTCCGTTCATTTCTAAGCCACAGGTCCCTCTTTTCTTGCAACTGCACTTTCACCTCGCCCAACAGCCTTTTTTGCTCATTCTTCTGGCCACTAAGTCCCTCCGCCATACTAAACCCCAGCTGAATATACATTGGCGTCTCTATAGCCCGAAATGGTTGAAAATTGCTTGCCGACATTGTTGGTATTGATGACAAGGCACCGTGACAGGTAGATGCTTCTATTTGAGTGACACCTGTCATAGTCGCTGCAAAACTTGTTGATCTTCCACTCCAAACCCCCTTTTTGCATCTTGCAGTTTTCAAGGACATTGCCACCAAACCTTGCACATGCAATCCGATGTCTAGTCGGATCACTCACTATTGTTGGACACCTCTCATACACGAAAACTCATGCAAATTTTTCTAGGAGCTCACCATTGGATGGGGTTGCTTGATATACCTTCTGGTACAAAAATTGGCACTCGTCAACAAAATCATCCCTCACATGGTTGAGAAATACTAGCTTTGTGCTTTTCTTCTGCAGACACTTGAAGACACTCAGCCACTCCTCATCGGGGATATTTTAATCTGTGGGATCTTTAGGCAGCTTCCCTTCTAGGCTGAGGCCGTACTCCTCATGTAGTTCCTCGGCCGAGAAGCAAAATCTTGATAGCCGCAGGTACTCCATTGTTGCAAGCACCAGAAAACAAAGCTTGTTCAAAGCACAACTTTGCAAACACTGAAGCAATGGAAAAAAACAATGCAAAACATACACATGCATACCTTTTGATGACTTTGTTGACAGCTTGGAGTTGGATGCAACGCATTCCAGAGTGCCAGGTAGAGCCTTTACCTCCACTTTTGATGGACTTTTTTTTGCATCATGAGCTCATTGGTTGGAGGGGTTTGATCTTGAAGTTGAGGTTCGAACATTGTGACCTTCCCAATCTTGTGCCTTGGTAAATCGTGTGCAGGTGACTTGATCTTGCAGCCTACAGCTTGATTGTACAGTAAAGAGAATGAGCTTACAAGCATGCAGAGAAAGACTAATGCCTACAGCTCCAAGTGCTATAGTATAATGCATGCAAACTTGACTTTGGTAAAGCTAAAAAGCAAAACAAGACATGCAAATTGTTTATGAGCACGGATGGCGACCTCTGTTTTTGAAAAGGATGCATGTCTTATGAGAACAAGGAGAAAGACTAATGCATGCATACCTGTAGCTCTAAGTGCTACAATATTCATGATGCATGCAAAGCTTCACTTCAAAAGCATCAAAAAAATGGCACATGCAGACATGGAAACCTCAGCAGTTCAAAACGGCAGTAGGTTAAGCTTCTTAGTCCGCCAGAGCAGAGGCGTGAGTGAATGAGATGTCTGCAAACCTCAGCAGTAGGGTTTACCTTCTCAGTCCGACAGAACAGAGGCGAGAGTGAATGAGACAAGTGTTTGTGTGTCGAAGCTCAAGGAGAGCACCTGGAACGCGGGAAAACATTGACGTCGACATCGTCCTATGGCAGGTCACATCACGCATACCTTGAACTGATGATTGAGATGCCCCTCCCTACAATCAATGGCCCCTTCCAACTACTAAGGCCATTAACATTTTAAAGTCCCCCTTTTCTTTTTTGAATTTATCACAAATTCCTTTTCAAAGTAGTCTCTTGGTGGTACCCAAAAAGTGAAATGGTGGTACCACCAATACATGCTTAAACCCACTACTGAGGGAATGTTTGACATGGTCCACTCCATTATTGGAGTAAAGCAGGGATGCCCCATATCTCCGACTCTTTCTGGGATGTATGTATGGGGATGAGTTTTTGGACTATGTAGAGCATCAGGGAGATAGAGGAGCTCCGCTAGCAGGGACATGGATTCCGTTTTTACTATATGCTAATGATATTGTGTTGATTTCTGACTCTCTAGAGGGGATGCAGTGCCATTTGGATGCTTTGCATACATTTTCTCATGACAGTGGATTGTCTGTCAACCTGGGGAAAACCAAGGTTATGGTGTTCAACACCACACCACAATGGATCACGAGGTTAGCACCCACTTTTACATATGTCTAGGAGACTGTAGAATACACATATGCATATACTTATCTTGGGGTAGTCTTCGGTGGACCGGTGTTTTCACTAAGGAGAGCATCAGAGACTAGACTGACGAGAGCATATGTAGCCTTCAGAGGATTGGAGAGGATGTGTTCGTAGGTTCAGTTTCAAGAACCACGAACAAAGGTGTGGCTTTTTGACACTCTAGTGACTTCAGTTATGCTCTATGGAGTTCAGGTATGGGGACCCTCAATAGACCACCATGGGAGATCTGGAAACACATATGGATGTATATGTATGGACTGGTCTCTATGATCGCTCGGATGATTTGGGCTAAGGCCTCAGTGCCGCATGAGATTATTTGAGCCGAGCTAGCCGTCCCCCCCCTTGTGGTGGAGGCATTGACTAGATCAGTATCCTTTATACATGGTTTATGGGATCTCTTCAGGGACAGATACGCCTTGGAGTCATCTCGAAAACTAGTGCTACAAGGCAATACAACATGTTGGTATGGACAGATGACAACATGGTTTCAGTCACATGGTTTCAACATGGATAGATTGCCTCCATTTCAATACTCCCTGTCTCTCACATGGACAGAGATCACCAGACTCATATGCCAGGATTTGATTCAGCTAGATACCATGAGCACATGGATACAACCGACGTAGGAGTTGGGCAGGAAGATGGCCTTCTACAGAGAGCATCTTCTCCAACTCACGGAGGACGGTTTTGTGACTAGGCCTCCATACATGGATATGCATTTATCTCATGGGATACGGTGCGCTATTGGGCAGATACGCACATCCTCACATTAACTTCAGATCGAGAGTGGCCGATTTTGAGGGGTGCCAGTAGGGGCCAGGATATGTCACCTATGTAACTTAGAGCCAAGGACAGAGTTTCACTACACATGTCATTGTGCGGCATACTATGAGATACGTGGCCGCTTCCACTGCCTGTTCAGAGAAGGTTTCAGACCATTTTCTAGACTCATGAGATTACAAGGATCAGAGATTTCTCGGATTGTTCCTGCTAGAGCTACACAAACCTAGGGAGAGCTTGCTAAAGACATCAGGGGAAAGACGGTCTCAGAGACGAATCACATATTTCTTTACACTAGCCAGGGGAGAGCCAGAGGAGCCATCATCATAGTAGATCTCAGGGCCCACCCACACTAGAGGTACGTTGCTTAACCGAGCCGCTGAGCTAGGCAGATCTAAACGCCCGTGACCTCGAGGGGTCTCCCACCATCGACGAAGGCTGTAGTAGAAGATACAGATCAGTCTAGCTCGACATGCAAGATGCCCAACCAGAGTATGACCATGGAGGAGGTTGATGAAATTCGACAACGATCGATGAGGGGTTTCATTTCAACCCCCCCCCCCCCAAAAAAAAAAATCTCGTCTCAATTCCGAATCAGCTTCAAATTTATTTCATATTTTCTTTTTCCTTAGTGTTTTAGTGTTAGTTCTTTATAATTTCCATACCCAGACATGTTATCAGATTCACCAATTGTAACTTCTTGGTCTCATATGTCATTCTGGCCTTTCGAAGACGTTAATATAACATTTCATTTGATTTCATTTCTCTCTCTCTCTCTCTCTCTCTCTCTCTCTCTCTCTCTCTCTCTCTCTCTCTCTCTCTCTCTCTCTCTCTCTCTCTCTCTCTCTCTCTCTCTCTCTCTCTCTCTCTCTCTCTCTCTCTCTCTCTCTCTCTCTCTCTCTCTCTCTGTCTACCCCACCCCCATCACTTTACTCAGTTGGTAGTTTCTTAGTTTCTTTTTCAATCTTTTCAGCTCAGGCATTGTATCAGATTCTTTTATTAGATACGAAATATGGGAAAGTGTTTGAGAAAGTAGAAAATACTCCAATAATTCTCTTAGGTAATGGGATTCTTTTTTAGTATAGAACGACTTCTTTTTCTAGCCGTGTGTTTGTGCTACATTTTTTCAGTGCCTGTCCTTATATTGAGGCAGATAGTCTGGGTCCTTTTTGCTTTGTTGTTGGTTTGGCCTTAGAAGGTGGTTTATCGTCTTTAGGTTATGATGCTCCGAGTGATAAAGATAGAGAACTTCTTTCAGTTCATAAGGAAGGCCTCATCTATTTCTCTGTAAGGCGGATGTAGGTGTTACAGACTATTATTCGAGAGTGAAAAAAGAAACAAAATGGGAAGAACTGTTAAGTAAGAGACTGCGTTTGTATGAAATGGTCGGTAAATCTGTGGCTGAGGACCCGATACTATACATTTCCCTAGACCTCCAATTCCAAATGAAGAATGTGTGTGTCTTCCCGAGTGGACGTTGCTACCTCTAGATTATAATAATGATTTTAGACAATCAGTTTTAGAAGACATTATAGAGGAAAAGGAGGCAGTAGAGGAAAAGAGCAAGGAGGGAGTAGATGAAGAACATGGAAGTAAAGAAGAAGTAAGTGAAGAGTAAAAATGTCTGATCTGAGACATTTCTAGGGCTGCAAGCAACCAAAAAGGAAACGAAAAAATATGCAATGTCAAAATTACTCCCGAAAAATTATAGTTTAGATGAAATGCTGGAAAAAAAGGAATTCATCTACAATTTTTATATATCATGGCTAAGTATAAAAGAAAGTGAATTAGGTCCGAGAGGTCGGGCAGAAAAGGTGAAAGACAAATATTCAGCGTGTTTTAAAGCATTACAATTAGATAGAGAGAATTCTCATGTTCGGTTAAAATGTAGTATATTTTGGTTAAAATTGGGTAAGTATTTACAAGAGAATATTTGGCGAGATTTGATCAAGCTGGGGGGCTATTCCATAAGAATATGTGGTTAAACTCATTAAATTAGGACTATTACCCTCTGTTGTTATTTAATATCTTCTCTCTCACACACACACTGCTAGGGATAGTGTGTTAATATCCTTGTGGTATTATCTACTGGAGACTAATTGGCCTAGGGATCCTTGGGTGAATAAATGGAGTAAATGCAGTAGGTGATATTTTAGGAGGTACCTTAATTGGCACCTAATACTTCGTATCTAACTAAGTTTTATGACGAAAGGCGGGCGGCTTGGCTTTGCTAATTTTTCCCTCTTCTGTGTTAAACTGCAATGGCTCTCTTGCAATCTGCGTTTTTGTGCTATCTAAATGCTCTCCTCCCGTCTCTTTTATCTCTCTATCTCTCCATTCCCCCCGCTCTCTGTACGAGACTATGATGCTGTTGAAGTTGGGCGCGCCTCACTACTTTGAAGGAATGTGGCCACTAAATGGAGCAGCATTGCTGTATCGTCTTCCTCTTGAAGTTAGGCCTGCCACACAGCTGTAAAGGAAAGGCCTCTGGCTCCCAAACCTATAAAGGTGAGCCTTCATGCTCACTTATCATTGTACTGTGTGAGCGTGTGAGTACTTGTGTGCATTGAGTTTGTAAGGGTATTTCCTGCAAAGGGGTACCGTTTAGTAATTGGCTATATGGCTAAGGGCAAAGATAAGAAGTCTATTGTAGAGTTGGCTGCTCCTACTCCATCTCAGGTGACTTATGGATTTATTATGGGCTACTGTCCAATTGGTATGGTGTGATTCACTTGATGTTATAGAACTTTTCCTTATGCATGTACTGTAATGTTACTTCTACTGAGCCTTTTATGGCTATGGCACTATTGGTTTGTTTGCCTGTTGGATATGCGTTCAATTCATTGATGAATCATAAAGAAGTGCACCCGTTTGTATCTGTGACCATGGTTTGTGATTTCCTTTCAAATGTAGGGTTTTTCTGTCAATCATCTATATGGTCATATCATAGGCATGGGTTGTTTTAACATTGAAAGAAGGTAGCCATCTGCAATACTCGATGAATTGCTTAAAATTGGGATTGAAGCTCCTCTTAACTCTTGGTAAATAACCCTATATGGTAAGGTTGACCTACTTGTTGGGTGAGAAAAAACGGCCTGGCATGTACAAACAGGTCATTAGCAGGTGCTTGATTGTTACCTTGAACCTTTTATTAGGTTAAATTATGTTGATTGAAGTCCTTTGGAAATACTTGGTAAAGGAGCCTACTTAATAGGATTGACCTACCGATGGGTAAAAAACCGCGACCTGGTACTTTGTTTGTTTAAAATGAACTGTTGCAGCAAGTATTTGACTTTTGTAGAACTTCTTGGTTGGATACAAAGCTTACTATTCGTGCTATGCCGGATGGGTATTGTGTCCTTTGAAAAAAATTCTCAACTTGGTCGTACATGGTTTGAGCGTCTAGGTTTGGTACTGAGCTTACCTTTCTTGTTTGATTATGGGCTATGCCGTCTAAGTATCATGATCCCTAGAAAATTTGCTCAAACCTGGCCGTACATGGTTTGAGCTACTAGGTTAAGCACTGAGCTTACTATTCGTGCTCAATTAAGGTCTAGGCCGGATTAGTTTTGTGATCCCTTGTAAAACTACTCAACTTGGACATACTAGGTTCAAATAGTTGGTTGAGGGACAGGGTTATGATTGATTATGGCCAAATATGATTCAGAGTGTGGTTATATAATGTTGTGGATTACGGTGGATATTGTTGAAAATCATTCGATCATGAAACTGTAAGTGGTGTCTTATTACATGGAGAGTATGGGACATGGTGGCTCTGTTCACTAGCTTTTGTAAGAATTATGGTACCATGTAACATCCCCTCTATATGTTATATATGTTTAGGGGAGTAGCTCTTATACTTACTACCTTACAAATGGTTTCAACTTTGTCTATGGAAGAGTAGAACTTACTTACTAACATCTTTTTATGTTACATGTGACTCCAAAGTATAGATTGACTGCACGTATGAGCACTGTCACTGACCCTGAAAAATCGTGGCAATTAATGCCAAACTCTGTAAAGTCAAGAAATAGGTTTATGTGGCCCACTACAAGGCCAAATTACCCCATATAACTCGTCTTCGGCCTTATCTCATGAGAGCTTGCAAAACAAAAGAAGCTCCAAATGGTGTTTTTTCCCGTGCAAATAAAACTAGCTTTGAATAATTGTGTAGCTTCACCTTTCTTAGGACTCACTTTGGTGGAAAATTTGAATGCATACCATTTTAGATTGTGCATTTGTTGCGTAAAATTTATGCAGAAAATTTTGTGCTTTCGTGCAGTAACCGATTGGTGCTCTTGTAGTTTTTAACTAATTTGGGGAAATTTTCAACTTATGTTGGATTATGCAATTATAGCACATGCTTGTTATGTGGCATTCTACCTGTTTACAATAAACAATTGTATCAAGCTTAGTCAATGGTTCTTGTTGAGAGTAATCGGCTTTCCCTATATTTTCATTGTCTAAGTTTAGTTAAATAGTAGTTCACTAGCCATTGTTGTTAAGGGTCTATGGAATATTACAATAGGTAGCAAGGTTTGCAACACTTTATAGGCTGCTGGAGTAGTGGCACATGATTTTAATATTGTTGTAATGTGTTGTAGAAGCATTGTCACCTAATCATAGTGCATTTTAGTGGCACGATGGAGATGCAAAGGCTCATCCCTTTGGTGTATCATCTACTGCAAGGGATGCATGAGTCATACTTTTGAACATATGGATGAGTTCATATCTGTTATTGGAGTAGGCTTGGATAGCACACTACATGTATCTTAGGTGATCACAGTTCAAAGATTATTTAAATGAGATAAAACAGTTTGTGAGACTGTATGGTCATAGGTCTTACAGTTTGTTTGTTTGTTGTTCTTATGTGAGTTAGTAATATCATGGAGATATAGCTCAGTCGGAGATCTCTAGCAGTCTGATGCTTTCACTTCCGAGTTCTAGGAAGGTCAAAAAGTCTTGTCCTCACAATTAGTTTGGCCTTCAGCACAGTCAAAAGTATTTGGCAATTCTACACCCAAAAGGATGTTAAAGGTGAAGCAAGATCACAGATATGCAACTATACATTTGAGTGCTAAATTTATTGGTGTACTTGTAAGATCTGTGCCAGTCTTAAAATCCATTTGCGCAAAATAGGAACACAAGGGCATCAATTACTAGTGAGCATAATCTTGTTACAGGTGTTGTATACATGTCAAGTTGGAAAGAAATTGGTTCTAAATCTTCAAGCTCCCAAGTGACAACTTCACTATAAAAAGGTGATAGTGTTAAAGGCACGCTTGAAAAACACAGTTTTGAGCTCAAACAACATACAAGACCAAGCCAAGTCTTGCAGGCTTTATGATTTTGGAACCCTTGAAAATTTTTGTTGATCATGCCAACATGGTCATGTGATAAAACTTGACTATGAACACAATTTGTATTAATTCTGATGAAACTTTTACATCGACCAGTAATTATTAAGAGCGCATATAAATCTAGAAGAGAGAAAGAGGAGGCGCTCACAATGTACAAGAACTTGGACTTGATGATAAGCTTAATATTGATTACAAGACATAATACTTTATTAAGAGAGCTAGATACAAGACTTGGATTACATGACTTGAGTACAAGAGAACGCTTGATTGCAAGGACAAGACTTGAACATAAGAACTAGAAGAGGGATTTCCTCATAGGAGGCTCACAATTGGTGTTGGCAAGACTGAGGGGCTTGTGGCCCAAGACCCCTATTTATACTAGTGCTTGAGGAGGTTAGTTGAGGAGGTTAGGACTTTCTAGGTTATTCTTGAGGAGGTTAGAATCTTCTAGAACCTTCTTGATCCTTCTAGTTCTTCTAGAACCTTTTGGATCCTTCTTCAACTTTCTAGAGCTTTCCAGAAACTTTGAGATTCTTTCAGAATATTCTCCAAGCTTCTAGAAAGTTCTTGATCCTTCTAGTTCTTCTAGAACCTTCTAGATCCTTCTTCAACTTTCTAGAGCTTTCTAGAAACTTTTAGATTCTTTTGGAATTTTCTCCATGCTTCTAGAATCTTCTTGATACTTTTAGAACCTTCTAGAATCTTGTAGATCTTTCTAGATTCTTCTAGAGCCTTCTAGTGATGATGTAGGCGATGACAAAGGTGATGATGCAGGCAGGACTGACTCCCAAGCATCCATGACATTACCCCCTCCTCTAGCGACGAGTTCCATCCATGACATTACCCCCATCCATGACATTACCCCCTCCTCTAGCGACGAGTTCCACGAGGAGGAGTGGTGTTCCTTGACTGGGGCTTCCATGGATGTTGTTGATGGAACTCTTGGACTTTGAGAGATGCATGCTGAAGATTGTGTGCTGGTTCCCAGGTTCGTTCACTGACATCATAGCCTTTCCAATGCACCAAGTACTGTAACATGCCATGCAAAACTCGAGAATCTAGGACTTTCTCGACCTCATATTCTTCATGTCCTTGAATCTCAACCAAAGGAGGTGGTTGCAGGGCTCTTCTTGGGATCTTAGATGTGTGACAAGGTTCTAGGACTGAGACATGAAAGACCGGATGGATTTTCATGGATGAGGGCAATCGGAGTCGTTAGGTGACTGGATTGACTTGACACATAATTTTAAACGGGCCAAGCCTTCGATAATCAAGCTTTTGATAGGGACGGGATGAACGCAGATCACATCGTAGGAGCCACACTTTATCCCCTTCTTTGTATTTTGGATGCTGCATGCGATGGAGATGTGCACTTTCCTTATACTTGGATTAAGCTTCTTTGATATGAATTGTAAGTTCTTTGTGAATTGCATATAATTGTTGTGTAAGATGAATAGCAGCTGGATTCTTGACTTGATAGTGTTTGTGGATATCCTATTTGGGATGTTGACCATAATTAGCAAATAATGGAGTGTGACGGGTGGAGGCATGCAAACTGTGATTGTAGGAAAATTCTGCTAGCGGTAGGAGTTTGACCCAATTATCATGGTGATAATTGATAGTACAACAGAGATACTGTTCAAAAACTTGATTTACTCTCTCTGTTTTTCCATCACTTTGTGGGTGATTGGCTGAGGAGAGGTTGATTTGTACTCCGAGTAGCTTGAATAAGCTTTTCCAAAAGCTAGAGATGAATTGTGGGCCTCGATCAGAAACTATGTAATCTGGTAATCCGTGATAGCGATAGATATGCTGTAGAAAGAGTTTTGCCATACGTTCATCGGTGATAGTTTTAGTGGTTGGAATGAAGTGTGCCATTTTTGTAAACCGATCCACAACTACTAAATTGGAGTCAAATCCTTGTAAAACAAGGGTAGCACTACAATGAAATCCATGGATATGGATGACCATGGTTTGCTTAGAATGGGCAAGGGATGGAGTAACCCATGAGGATGATGACGAGAGGCCTTTGATCTATTGGAAGTGTCACAAGTGCCTACCTACTCCTTGACAAGCTTCCACATTTGAGGCCATCAAAAGTCATGGGAGAGAAGCTCAATTGTCTTATTAACCCCAAAATGCCCTGTTGATGGAAGATCATGCCGTTGTTGAAGTACCTCCAAGCGTTGTTGGTCCTAGTGGAATATAGAGAAGACCCTTATAGTAAATTAGTCCATCAATTTCTTGAAAGTCCTCATTAACCTCTTTTCCTTGTAGTTGTTGTCTAATATTCTGAGCAAGTGGATCTTTGGCAATTTGCGTCTTCACCTTAGAAATAAAAGTAAAATCTTCAGAAGCTTGGATCATGGTGGCGTTTAGCTTAAGCTACTCAGGTTTCAAAATCACTGACTCTTGTTGATCAAATGCTGCATCGCCTTCTCTAGGTGCAATGTAGGATCTTCTTGATAAGGCATCTGGGTTACCTTGTTGATGGCCAGGTCTATAAGAGATAATAAAATCAAACCTTGATAGGATACCACTCCACCTGGCTTTGCGATGATTCAAGACATGGGATGCCGTGAAGTATTCCAAATTCTTGTGATCTGTATAGACAGTGATCTTATGAGGAGCTCCTTCAAGTCGGTGATGCCAAGTGTCGAAGGAGTCGATGATTGCTAAGAGCTCTTTGTCATGGATTTCATAATTGATTTCTGCAGCTGAGATCTTACGGGAATGAAAAGCCACTGGATGTACTCGACCATCCTCTCCTACTTGGGATAGAATAGCGCCAATGGCAAAATCTCAAGCGTCTGTTTCTAGGATGAAAGGCTTTGTAGGATCTACGTGAATTAGAATGGGTGCGGTCGTGAAAGCTTGCTTGAGAGTCTGAAATTCTTTCGCGGCCTCTAAGTCCCAGACAAACTTATTATGGCCTAACCTTGTGAGTGTTGTAACCACCTTGGAGTATCCCTGCATAAAGATACTATAATAAATTTACAAATCCGAGAAAACATTGAACATCTCTTACCGAGGTGGGTGTCTCCCAATCAAGAATTGTTTGAACCTTCTTTGGATCCATGGAGATTCCCTTTTCAAAAATTACATAACCAAGAAATTCCACCTTAGATTGATGAAAAGAGCACTTCTCCAACTTTGCATATAACCCTGATGCACGAAGCTTTTCAAGCACTAATCATACATGGTGCTCATGCTCTTCTTGATCCTTGGAAAATATCAAGATATCATCCAAATATATTACCACAAATAAACCAAATACTCCCGAAAGATATCGTTCATTAAAGGTTGAAAAACAGCTGGTGCATTTGTGACACCAAATGGCAAGACGGTATATTCAAATTGGGCATACCTTGTACAAAAGGCTGTCTTCCACACATCACCTTCTTTGATTCTCACTAGGTTGTAAGCACCACGAAGTGCTATTTTTGTAAATATTCTTGCCTTGCCAAGGTGCTCAGGAAGCTCTGGGATCAAGGAAAGGGGATAGCGATTCTTGATGGTGATCTTGTTCAGGCCCCTATAATCCACGCACATCTGGAGAGTTCCTTCCTTCTTTTTTACAAAGAGTATTGGAGCTCCTTTTGGGGGCTTTGAATTGTGTATGAACCCCTTGGCAGGATTCTCATCAATATTTTTTGGTAATTCTACCAATTCATCTTGAGATAGCTTGTATATTGGGCCAAAAGGGGGTTGGGTTCCCTCCTAAAGCTCTATAGCACAATCATAGGGTCGATGCTCCGGTAAGAGGTCTGCATTCTTCTTCTCAAAAACATCATTGCAATCTTGATGTTGACGTGTCGGTTGGTGTTGCAAATATCAGGAAAGTTGGGTACTTTTTGGCTGCACGCATGAAGACCTTGGCTCCAAGATATATAGGCCTATTATGCCTTCCCTTCTTCTTTTGGACTTTTCGTGGTTCAATTCTCCAATCCCTCCAATCGATGTCAGGATTATGTAATTCAAGCCACGATATCCCAGTAACAATTGGACTACTTGGGCTTTGGACTGCTTGGGCTTTGTATAATATTGAATGCTATTCTTGAAACATGCTCCTTCAATGTTACTTCTATGGGGCGAGTTTCATACCTGGCATCCCCTGAAGCGAGGGGATGACCATCAATGACTTCTATAGTTGTTGGATTAGACTTCTCCACAAGTGGTATGCCTTGTTCTTTTGCAAATTCTTTGTCCATGAAGCACACTGTTGTGCCTGAATCTACTAATGCTTCACAATCCATGTGCCTACCCGGCATATGGATCTTGACTGGTGGCATAAAACTTGAAGTGGAATCAGTGGAAAGAAAGAGACCTTTTTTTGCTTGTCTTTTGTCCAACCAGTCGGTCTCTATTGGGGTTGGACATCTATGTTTTCTGAACACGTTGAAGCCATTGCACCATGAACCTTTATCCTTCTCTTCCTTGGACACTGTTGAACAGTGTGGCCTTGCTCTCCGCAATACATACATACGCCATTAATGCATCACCTTTGCTTCTCCTGGGCTGAGAGAGGTTGAAACCATGTTGAATCAATTTGCATGGGCTCAATGCTTGATTCATGGCCCTGTTGAGTTGTGTATCCATTATGTGTCACTTCTGTTTGGGGTCGCAATGGTGCCCCAAGACGCCTCTCTTGTCTCCTCTCAAATAGTCGATTATCACATTCTATTGCTTGAGAGATGAACTCGCTTAGTGTGTGCTTTGGCATAGTCAATAAAAGATCTTTTACGTCATCATTTAATCCCCACTGAAATTGGCTAATGAAATATTCCTCATGCCAAGTCAGATCACAAGTGAGCTGTTGAAATTCAGATGCATATACAGCTCTACAGGTCTTGATCCTTAGTGGAGATTTCTAAGTTTGGTTTCAACAACCCTTGATCTATCAGTATCCCAGAGAACTCCTGCACAAAAGCTTCAAAGTCATGAAGGAGAGGAGATTCTTTTTCAAGTAAGGGAGCAAACCAAGAGAGAGCCGTACCCGAGAGGAGGGTCCCAATAAGGCCTACTTGAGAGGCATCATCTGGATAACGCTCTTGTTGCATTCAAATGAAGAGACGCACTTGTTGGAGAAAACCTCTAAACTTTGATCTATTCCCATCAAATTTTTCAGGCATGCTGACCTTCGGCTCCTTCTTATGTTGTTGAGAATAGCTGGATCTTGTAGCTTGTGCTTGATGTGTGCTTGTCTCTTGAAGCTCTTGAATTTTACGTTGAAGATCTTGCAACACCGGTCCCAAGATTAGGGGTTGCCCTGCTTGAAGTTGAGTGTTACTCTTGCAAAGTTCTTGTAACTGAGCTTGAATGCTTTCCAATGCGTTGATGACACCTTCCATCGTCGGCTCCATGATGGCTTGAGAAGATTAAGAGATGGTAGTCTTGCCAAACTCTTAAGAGTGCGTATAGAGCTAGAAGAGAGCAAGAGGAGGTGCTCATAGTGTACAAGAACTTGGACATGGTGATAAGCTTAATATTGATTACAAGACTTATTACTTTATTAAGAGAGCTAGATACAAGATTTGGATTACATGACTTGAGTACAAGACACGGCTTGATTGCAAGGACAAGAATTGAACATGAGAACTAGAAGAGGGATTTCCTCATAGGAGGCTCACAACTGGTGTTGGCAAGAGTGAGGGGCTTGTGGACCAAGACCCCTATTTATACTAGTGCTTGAGGAGGTTAGTTTAGAAGGTTAGGACTTTCTAGGTTCTTCTTGAGGAGGCTAGAATCTTCTAGAACCTTCTTGATCGTTCTAGTTCTTCTAGAACCTTTTGGATCCTTCTTCAACTTTCTAGAGCTTTCCAGAAACTTCTAGATTCTTTCAGAATCTTCTCCAAGCTTCTAGAAACTTCTTGATCCTTCTTGTTCTTCTAGAACCTTCTAGATCCTTCTTCAAATTTCTAGAGCTTTCCAGAAACTTCTAGATTCTTTCGGAACCTTCTCCATGCTTCTAGAAACTTCTAGAATCTCCTTAGTACTTTTCGAACCTTCTAGAATCTTCTAGATCCTTCTAGTGATGATGTAGGCGATGACACAGGTGATGATGCAAGCAGCAAACTGACTCTCAAGCATCCATAACAGTAATGGGGCTAATTAGTATCAAGATGAAGCTCAAAGATATGAAACAATTAGTGTTTTTTCTGGCGATAGGGCAGACTGCTACATATAAAACTATGTATAAGTATCAAAGCACTACTGAGAAAATGGATTATAATCTCATCTTATGAAAAATGATGTAATGTGTGTGGGGGGCAAAGAGCTATACTTTTTTGTTATTTACAAGCTTCTATCAAACATTGTACTACTTTTTGCTTATTGAGAAGGTCAATTGCATGTTTGTACTCTACTCATGATTCCTTTAATCCCATCTCATCTCTCTAGTGTTTGAGTTATTCACATGTTTGAACAAACTCAATTTTGTGATTATGGATTTGTGGTTGAGTTATGTTCAATTTGTGTAGGAGATATGGTCACTATAAGTTTTTTTTAGAGAAAAGTGTGAGTCATAGATTAGAAAATTGTGCTTTTAATTGAGTCATAGCTCCAATTTAGCATGATGATGCAGAGCTTTTTTTTGTGTTTGGTTTGTGTGTTCTTGTTTGACAATGATTCATTTTTGCATGGTTATAGATTAATGATCGTTATTGTCAAGATCGAAAAGAACCTGTATTGGATTGCAAAATTGTCGTTGTAGGTGGAAAATAAAAAAGGAGAACATCTACATCATTTGTTAGGAGCATAAATGAAGCATTTTCAATGTCACAGTAGCTACATGCAAACTCGAGTTGTGTTTGTGCTCTAACTTTTGTAGCATGTCCCTAGACTAAAAAACCATAGGATTGTTGGATGTTCGGCCACATGACCTACAATCAATTTATGATCATTTTCAGCATCAAGTTACTTTTTAGATCACATTGCTCTGTTAGAAGGCCTAAAAAATTAAAACTACATACACATTTTGACATTGGTGTGCGAAAAACATAATACATGCAACAGAGATCAATTTGTATCTCAAATTGACAAATTTATTGCAATCATTGCCCGGGTCAAAATTAATCTATCTACCACCAAGAATCTTGTTTCCTAGCAATGGGTAGAACCCGTTTGAAACACTTCAAAAATCCCAAAGCCTATGAAGTTCTGATCGGACCATTGTATTCATGAGGCCCCAAGATCCTCAAATAGACATATTTAGATGGTAAAATTAGACGAGTACTAAGTAGGGAGCTCCTGTTGCCAGGATTACAAAAAATCTTTGCAAATCTATTGTGTCTCTCACAGTCCTTGTAAAGTTTGCACAATCGGGACAAAACGTTAACTTGTGTTTTTTAATTGGAATTGGCCCACTAGTTATCTCCATTATGAAAAATTGCTTATGAATGAAGTGGTTGCCTTTACGAATCCGGTGTCAGCATGTCTTCTTCTTGAATGCAACACCGTGCCAACATAAGGTTTATGTTTAAACACCAAACCTTAGTGTACTTATTCTAGAATCTGCTTAGATTCTAGAGCTAGTTGTCTACATATGTGTAGAGAGAGGTAGTGTGCACATCCTTTTGAATTGATTTTTCCCATTGTGGGAAACTTAGAGGTAATATTTGGAAACTTTGATTCTACAAGTCTTTAAATACCACCTAGAAAGCAACTTGGAGACCTTTTGGCATCTCCATGAGAGAGAGAGAGAGAGAGAGAGAGAGAGAGAGAGAGAGAGAGAGAGAGAGAGAGAGAGAGAGAGAGAGAGAGAGAGAGAGAGAGAGAGAGATTTGACCTATGGAACAACTTGAGTACTAAAATATTGAAGGCTATGTGCATCATGGAAGAAATAAAGGATCGTAAGGTGTAATACAACATAATTGTGACAAGTCGATAAGATTGATTCATAGATTGCTTGCCAAATGCATCTCTCTCTAGTATGCTATATAAGCACAAGTAGCTCTACATTAGATCTCATTGCACCTGCCGAACAACATCTAGGAATCCATATTGCACTAATTAGGTGTATCTCGTCGCTTCGAAGATGACGTCATATATGGCATCCATTTACGTTGTCTATCTCACCGTTGGTAAATATTTCTTTGATGTTTTTAGTGCATCATTTAAATGGGGGAGATCAAAGCACTATAAAGGAAACATCTCAAAAGAGTAGTGCAAGATTAGAAGACCTTCTAGGGGGAGGCAATGTGAAGAGAAGATGTATGCCAAGTGTAAGAGCATGCAACAAAAGAAAAGATCACACATAAAATGAAAATGGATGTAGCTCTATAGGAGGAAATGCATAGCGTTTGATGAGTGTGTATGTGTGCTTCATCTAGAGATGTTTCGGTTTGTCTTAATGCATGTGTGTGCACATAATTGGATTACGAACATGGATATAGCTCTACAGGAGGAAATGGATAGCGTTTGATGAGTGTGTATGTGTAGTGCATCTAGAGATGTTTGGGTTTGTCTTATTGCATGTGTGTGCACATAATTGGATTACAAACATCCTCTCTTAGGAATGGAAAGTTAAATGACTCCTTTGACTCTTAAAAAAATAGAGGTTCTATTTTCTCTCTAAGATCCCAAGCTTTGAAAAGCTTAAAGCTCCAAAAAGCATTAACATCCTTATTTAAAGCATCATTTTGAGCATAAAAAGTAAAAACAAAGACCTAGTGTGAGAGGACTAGGGAAATGTGCCTCCAAAATTCCACCCTACCGTATTCTTATATAGCCTAGAGTGTTTCCCTAAGACTGCTATATATAGGAACCCCTTTCCATGTGGCATTGATTTGGCCCCAAGCCTTTAACTCCTAGCCTTAGACCTTAGGATAGAGGTCTTATCTCATCAACATGCTTTTCATACTGATCTTGTGCTTATTGAACATTTTGAAGAGAAGCTCTTAGCATATCCATATGTTCAACTAAAAATTCTTTCATGTATTGACGTTTCTCAGTTGCCAACCAGATCGTAACTGGTGAACTAGGTTAAAAACCATACATAAGCATGAATGGATTAGTTTTGTAGTCACATGCTTAGCGCTATTGCAAGAAAATTCAAATATGGCTAGATACTCTTTCCAATCAAATTGATTTTTGCTGACATATGCTCTTAGCATATCTTCTAGCACCACATCAAATCATTTTGTATGGCCTTCCGTCTTAGGATGATCATCAGTACTCAGGTTGAGTTGAGTGTCCAACCTCTTTAAAAGAACCCTTCAAAAGTGGCTATTAAACTTAGGATCGCAATCATTGACTATGTTATATGTCTAGCGATAGTTCTATTATCCATTTCTACCACTATGTTTGTGACTCCCAAGTGAGGTCTTGCCATGAAGTCCTAAAAAAATTCAATTACAATGCTTACTCCTACACCACCATAAGGATTCCCTTTATAGTTAATTCTTTGGTAATGATCGGTAGGGTCGCAATAGACTCATGAGGTTTTGTCCCTAGTTGCTGACAGAGTTTTCATCTAGGTTGGGTTGTGGATCCAAATGTTCGTGCTTAACTAGAATCGTGTTGGGCCTAGCCATATGCAAAAATTGTGGTATCCTGACTTTTGGTTCTATTCCCTTTATAGTTAATTCTTTGGTAATGATTGATAGGATCGCAATAAACTCATGAGGTTTTGTCCCAAGTTGCTGACAGAGTTTTCATCTAGGTTGGTTTGTGGATCGAAGTGTTCCTCCTTAACTAGAATTGGGCCTAGCCATATGCAAAAATCGTGGTATCCTGACTTTTGGTTCTCCATTGAAAAATCTTCAAAGAGCTAAGAATACCTTGGGATGTCACATTTTATACATTATAGTAATTATAACTCTAAAGGCGATAAAATACATTTAATTGGCAACATTTAATAGCATTTTTGAGCTTCAAGTCCTTGACATGGAATTGGTGACGATGGAATCTCTAGGTCGGCAATAGGATTAGGTAGCTCCTAGTTAAACACTCTTTCAATAGGAGAGTTGGTTCTTGGATTTTATTGATCTATGTGTTTACCCTAAGAGATAAGGTTAGCCAACTCTAGAAATATCCCATGGCTATATCAGTATTGGATACAAAAACTACCGCGCTACATTGAGTACCAAAAGGCAATCTCAATCCAAACACTCAAACATCCTACTTACTACAAGAAATAGGAACATCTTACACTAAAGACATGCTCAACTCTATCAATCACCTCAAGAGAGTGTATAGATTACAATGGCATCTAAAACAACCACATTCATTCACCTCCATACACTAATCTATTTATGTCATTGAGCATCCAATGACCCTCTTTGTATTCGCACATTGTTGTTTCAGATGCCATTGTAATTTGTACACTCTTGAGGTGATTAATAGAATGAGCATGTCTTCAGTGTAATGTTCCTATTTCTTGTACTATGTAGGATGACTGAGTGTTTGGTTTGAGACTATCTTTTGATATTCTATGTATCATGATAGTCTGTGTATCCGGTACTAATATATCCATGGGCTCTTTCCAGAGTTGGCTAACTCAAACTCTTAGGGTAAACACACAGATCTATCAAACCCTACAACCAATATTGACGATCCTATTAGGGAAGCTCTATAGAGAGTACCAAGTATTGAGAATTGCACAAACAATCAAGAAGGTCCCAATAACCTAAACACACAACAAAGAAAAAAGCCGGTGGACCTAAGAAACATGTTCTGGAAGAAACTAGTGAGGTTGATAGGGTAGCACTCACTCAGGACCTCAGACAAGACTCACTAGGCAAGAATATCAAGGAGTTGTAAGAGAAAAAATTCTAGGTGCAATGCTGCTAAGAATCACGGAGGACACTAACATGATTAGAGATGTCAAATAAGTTATAGATGAGCAAGTTACAGGCAAGCTAGTCTATGAAAAAAAACACGCATTGATCATGCAAGACAAAATTTTCACATGGGTAGCTACGGCACTATGCAGACTAGGGTAGGGTGGAATCTTGAGGAGATGCATCCAAACTACTGAGTGAGTCAATTTGCTCAAAGAGGCTCATCAAGGGTAACTAGGTGGACATTTGCAAAGAGAGGAGACATCCAGGAAATTTTTACTAGCAGGGTACTAGCGGGATTCACTATTCAATGAATCCCAAGAATGGTCAAAAGGGTGGGACACATGCCAAAGGATGGGAAGACCACTGCCCAATAACATTACACACCATTCAACCACTAGCACCCTTTATGAAGTGTGGAATTGACTTCATGGGGGCATTCAAAATATGTAAATTATAAGTACATAGTAGCTGCTACTTTGCGACTACCTACATCACCAATTGGGTTTGAAGCTAAATCCCTCATAGAAAACATGGCCAAAAAGACAACCAACTCCTATATGGATATATCATTAATATCCAATGGAACTAGTCAGTGATCAAGGCACGCATTTCATATATGAACTAAAGGAAGCACTAATGGAGGTATTTCATACCAAGTATCAGAAATGTTGAGAGCAATAATAAGATCATGAGAAGAATACCAAAATGGTGCTAACAATAAAGGTGATAGGTTAAGGTGAATTAGTAAGAGGGGCATGCATGGCTAATTATATATGATTAACCCACTAATAGAAGTGTCACATGGTTAAGAGAGAGAGAGAGAGAGAGAGAGAGAGAGCTAATGCAAATGGAGCTTGATTAATTCATCACATAAGTGTGTTTACAAATCCTCTTATATAGGCACTACAAGTGTTGTTTACACACATCCAAAGGGCACTTTGACTTCACCAAAGGTTAAGATACTAAATGAACCTTGACCCTTTCACATGACCTTTCACATAGGCTTTAGAGAATCACATGCACACACATAAACTCACATGGATCATCACATGGGTGTGACACACATGGATTACACATAGGATACGTACATAATGAGGAGGTTCAAACAGGAGGAGATGCTACAATGCTCGCATCCCAACAAAGCTCCCCTTTGGATATTGTTGCAGATAACACATAAGATCTAAGTACTCACACAAACTGCCTTGCTTAAACAAAAACGAGGATAATGGTACACAAATTTTCCTCCCCTTTAGAATTTAACAGTAGGGTGTAGGCACACAAAACCTTTCCTCGCACACATCAGGGTGTAGGCACACACAAGCCTCCCCTGGCACAAAAGGGTAAGCACACATAGGTGGCACATAAACTTGAGTGTTGCACATATACACAGGGTTATTCTCATTTGTCCTTTGGAGGATTATGTTCCCCACACAAATCTTCAAGTTTGTAGCTGTCCTTGTCCTTCTTGTTGCTATGGGTTGTTGTTGTGTTTGTTTATTGGTTTTTGTTGTTCTTTATGTGATGTTCCTTTTTGGGTCACATGTGGTGCATCATCATAGGTGAGTGATGCCTTAGTTGGCATATCATACATATCAAAAGAGCTCAATGTGATAGCCCTTGAGGAAGGTCTTACCGCTTTCAATGCGGTAGTGTCTAGTTCTCTCACACTACCGCTTTCAATGCTGCAGTGTCTAGTCCTGCATAGGTGTCAAGCTACTGTGTAGCCTACAGACATGTGTAGCGGGTGTTTCCATAGTGTAGGTTCCCGTAACTTAAGTGCACTACAATTGGTCATAATACGTCAAGGGATGTCTCCATGAGGAGTGAGGTGTGTGCCAGTGTGAGCAATCACAACCCCAACAATCCTCCCCTTTCTGATTGTAAACACCAAGTCAAATTGTCCTTCTAGTGGGGTCTATGTCTCCCATCTAGATAGGCTCATAGAAATATACCTCCCCCAGAGCTATGTACTAGTAGGGTATAGGTATATGTGTCTATGTAGTGTATCTCCCTGGAGATTTGTACCAGTAGGGTGTAGGTACGTATAGCCTCCCCATGGAGAAGTGTACCAACATGGTGTGTAGGTTGTCAAAGGTGTCACCTCTCCTAGAGAATTTTACAGTAGGGAGTAGACCAAATACAAATTTTGGTGATAAAATATAGAGTTTGTGGTGCCGGAAGATCATCCTTGGTACAAAATGTGCTAATGTGTGTATGTTGGAGGAGTACTTCCTCCACAAAATGTTGTTGTTTTTGCATGCACTATTGCTAGCATCACTTTGTTGTCTTCTTGTTGTCATTGGTTGTTGTTGTATACTCATTCATGAAGAAGAAATGCTCTTCTTTAGTCTTACTAAACACGAGAATGTCATCGAGGAAGACAATGACAATCTGACCAAGATATGGACAAAACATACTATCCATAATGGTCATAAAAGTGTCCGAGCATTAGTCGACCCAAAAGGCATGACTAAAAATGCATAGTGGCCAAAATGAGTGCAAAAAGCAGTCTTTGGTATATTTGCTAATTGTATTTGTACTTGATGGTAACGAGAGTGAATGTCTATTTTTGTAAAATACCAGGCTCCACTTAGTTGGTCAAATAACTCATCCACCCTTGGGAGAGGATATTTGTTCTTTATAGTTATCGTGTTTAGTCCTTGATAGTCTACACACGTGTGCATAGAACATCCCTTTTCTTAACTAATAAAAGGAGAGCAGCCCACGGTGAAGAACTCGTTTTAATTAAACCACGACTTAAGTAGTCATTAATTTGCCATTCTACTTTCGTGGCTTCCTTATTATGACTTAATCTATAAGGAGGCTTACTTATAGGCTTAGTTCTAGGAATTGTGTCAATACCATGTTGTATTTCATGCTCTGGAGGAATCCTGGAGGTAAATCTTTGGGAAAAACATCCTCATATTGCTTTAATATCTCCTTGAGCTGCTTAGAGACAACATTTGCACGCTTTACTTCACTAACAGACAGTTCCTTATGTGTGTTAGTGAGAGATAGTAGAGCAAGAGCGCGGCATTGAGGAAAGTTCATTGTCACAAGAAATTTTTTCATCATGCACATTAGAAGATTCAAAACGGGAAAGAATGTGAGTCAACTTATAACATAAAAAGGCTTCTTTTATTTCCTGCTTGTCATACAAAGTTTGGAGTTCAGCTGAACATACGAAACGAGACAGTGGCACATCCCATTCTCTCAAAGCAACACAGGATGACCATCAGCAATGAAATGAATAGAATTGTGTTCATAACTTTGAGCAAGCCTAGGCCCCAAACCATGTAACTAGGCCCTACTTAGGACCACATCACCACGAGACATATTCATGACATGGAAATCCAAATTCATTGTATGTCCCCGAATTTCCAAAGGAACATCCTTAACCACTATATCCCATACCTCTTTATCTGGTTCATTCATAAGAGAGACCACATAACGATGGGTACTCGGTGATTCGGGCAACTTCAAATGTTTAACTAGCTTGTAGTTAAGGAAGTTATGTGTATCCCCATCATCAACAAAAACTCGTACTTTATTACCATGAATTTTACCATGCATACGTACTAAATCATGGGGTCCAAATATAGGTTTCAACATAGAAGCAGTGAGACAGCAGTCGTGAGTTGTCTCCATGTGAGAGACTTCCACTTGTGTGTACTTAGGAGCGGAGGTGAGAGGTAGAACTTGCACCATGTGCATAATTTTTCCTCGATCAATCTCCTTTCCCTTTCCATTATTCTTATTTTTATTAGTGTCAAGACACTGGGGTCCTGTGAGGTGGACACAAGTTCCATGATGTGAGCAAGGTCAAGGGTGGTGGATGACCTAGCTCGGGGGGCTCTATATAAGGAGCATGGTTGGGAGGAGGAGGACATGGTGTGCAGGCTTGAGAGGTTGCGATAGAGGGAGAGGGATGTAATCGAGTCAAATAGCAAGGGGGCACTCCTATCAAGCCCTCAAGAAATTCGTTTCCTCCACCACAGACCTTTTCCAAAAAAGAAAACCTTTCCTCTTTTGGAAAGTTCCCCCCTACTTTTTTTGGAAAAATACTTCCAAAATCCACGGTTACCACCTAAAATGAGCTATTTGTAGAAGCTTTAAGGGAGCATGCCTAGAAAGAGAGGAAGAGACAAAGAGACCACCTAGGCACTGATACCAATGTAAGGCAAGCGCAGTGTGGAAAATAACCTCCCAACCATGCTCCTTATTTGAGCCCCCCAAGCTAGGTCATCCACCGCCCTTGCCCTTGTTCACATCATGGAACCCGTTTCCACCTCACAGGACCCTTGTCTTGACATGGCACTTGAGTCAATGATCTAGTTCTATGCATAGCACTCATCAAGAGATAGTACTGCATCTGGAATAACATCAATAATGAAAATCAACACATGTGACAGCATCGGCACGTCAAAAACAACCTCAACAGGTGGAGACTTAATGACATTGATCTCCTTAGACTTCATGTTGCACTTAGGAGGATCAGACTTCACAATGTCTTTACCTTTGTCTCTTTTCAAAGTGCGACAATCTTTCTTCAAGTGTCCTTTCTTAGCATACTTAATGACATTGATCTCCTCAGACTCCATGATGGCTTTACCTTTGTCTCTTTGCAAAGTACGACAATATTTCTTCAAGTGCCCTTTCTTTTGACAATGGTAGCATTCTACATTCTACATGTCACAATCATGTCTCTTGCTACGAGCATTCTTGTGATCTTGTGAAACCACTACAACTATGACCATGGTTTCTTTGCGTGTCACGATCACCACCAGCCATATATGCATCACTATGCCCACTAGTGTCAAGAGAGACATAGTATTTCTTTTGTGAGAAAAACACTAGTAACATCATTGAAAACTAGCTCCTACAAGGTGTGGAATTAGTAATGGTTGTGTTGAAGGTATCCCATGATGTGAAGACAAAGAGCATAGCAAGAAAATGGCTTTATCTCATCATCAATGTTAAGCCCCTTGAATGTAAGCTGTGAAAACTCACTATTAACTTATTCAATGTGAATTGACACCGCTATCGACTTTCATGTTCAAACGCATAAGTTTCTTCATCAGAAAAATCTTGCTCAATGCACTTTTACCATTTCATGCTAAACACAAAGATTATCATATATTTTTTGCAATGGTTTTCCCCATAAATGTGAAGATGATAGACTTATCAAGGTGCAGGCAAATGGTCACCATAGCACGCTTATTGATATCATTTCACAACAATGTATGCATTCTCTTTTCACTCTTTCAATGGCCTTGAAAGACACTTGTTGACCAAAAGATCACCCATGCACTGCTTCCAAATGGTGAAGTTTGTGCCATCAAACTTCTTGATGTAGTAATCATCTTTCTTAAAAGAAGAAGCAACCATATTTGACAAGAGAATGCAACCAAGAATTTATGGAAAAATCTTTGATAGAATTTTGGCAAAGTTCTCTTTGTAATGAGATCAACATCTCACGAAAACTTAGTAGTAAATCAATGCCAATGTGACAAACACAAAGTAAAGGACTTGGAAGAAAAGTCCGATAGAATCTCCTCTGTACAGGGAGCAAAATCTCAAACCCAAAAGCACGAAAGAAGCATAAAATGTCACAAGACTATCAAATAGCACAAAACTAATGACTATTTGGTGCCAAAAATCTGCCAACATGGCATCAAAAGCACCTAAAACTACCTCTACACATATCCTATGACAAGGCCATGATAAGGGCATCTTTAGCAACCTGTATCACCGAAGGTGACTCATACATCCAAGAACACCCTAGCTAAAATAAAACCTCACATAAGGTCCTCCAAAAGGTCAGCAAACACAAAGATTATCCACAGTATCGGGAAGGGCTCTTTCAAACGGAGTCTCAAAAACGGTCGGGTAACTACCAAATCAAGCCAAAATAGGCTCCACAAGAATGTACATAGGTAGTATCCACAACTCAACGTACATAAGGCAAAATCACTGCAAAGATGCTAGATATGTTCATAAAAGTGCCTACAGTGTGCAAGCAATAAATGGATCCCTGCGGGAATAATGCTCTCAAAAGAGCTTACAGCACTAAATGGATGGGCTTACAACACTAAACATGTGCCATCACATGCATAAACTATACGCATAGAACTCCCACTAGAATCAAAACGATGCAAAACCCATGTCAATTTTTTGTAGACCATATGAATGTAAGATATCTAGAAACTAAATATGGCTAGCCAAAATCACTCTCAAGATTCATAGAGAGCGTAAATAATATATGAATGCATAAACACCGCGGTCAATAGCAAGCACAACCCCAGTTATAGTGTCAATGCAAAGAACCATGCTTCAACCAAAATAATGACCATCCAAGGGCAACTCAACCTATAATGTTGATGCCAAATCTCCACCTTTGAACAACATGCTCGGGAATAACCGCTCTACTCCATTAGCGCATAGAGCCAAAAAATTGCCGCGAGCCGTAAAATGCATGTCAAACCAGGTCCATCAAAGAAATGCCGAGGGATGTTGTGGACATTAGGAAGAGAATGGGGTCTAGGAGGGCCTCTTTATTTGGCAGTTTAAGGAAGTCAAACCTTTAGTATTAAGAAAGTAATCAAAGGATAGTTTTTGAATTAAAGTAGGAAAAATGGCTAGTTTATTTGAATTCAAAGTTTCCCCCCAAAATGGAATTTAAAATCTAGCAGGTAAAACCATATCATGTAGCATATCTATGGAAAGAGCTTGACTCGTAGATTGCAAATCTATGATCTCCACTCAATTAGAGATCATATGTGGGAGTTATGAAAGGCCAAAAATCATAAAAATTTCCACCTCCTTTCTGGGGGGAAAAGTGCATCCTTTGACCACTCTTATGCATCTCTTACACACCCATCATTCTTGCACACATGGCATACACCTATTCGTCAAAATGTTAATCACCTCCATGCTCATGGCAAATAAAGAGGCCTTCCTACACCCCATCCTCTTCCTAATAATAACGATCGATGGTGAGGTCGCAAAAGAACAATGGTTGAAGTCCATATTCCAGATGTCAAATATTGGATTTTTCCAAAAAAATAACATGTGAAGTTCCTCTATGCTTGAGACCAAGGAAGTCATCGAGGTGCGTGAACACCCCCTAGTCAAGATATGGGTTGAGGCTAAAATTGATTGGCTAGCCTCAATAATTATGGTCTATGAGAGGAAGCGGCTGATTTTGGCACTATTGGGTCGAGGAAAGTTTGTTACCCTCCCTTCTACTGCTAATCCAGTAGCTCCCGTACGCTCGTATGTAGCCACCGCTGATCGAGCCTAGCTTCTGACTAGGCCTTCTGTGACTGCCACAGGTTGAACTCAATGCCCTTGATTGGGTTGGTTCACTCTGCAGGTGTGGATGCTTCCTATCCTCCTGAGCGAGTTGAGTAGCTCTTACTGTTTGGCTGGGTTGGGCTATTGTTCTTGGCATGCACCGGCTCTGTTGCTACTTGCACTACTGCCAATTGATTGGCACAGGTTCTCAACCAGCTCTGCTTGGTGTTGCTTGTACGGGCCATCATAACCAAAAATGGGAGATGCTGGTTGAGCTCAACTCTCGGATTTCTCACCAGTTGCATCAAGCTCTCTCTTTGAATTTGCTACAGTGCCAAGGTCTCTCTCTGTCATGACAAGGGTCCTATGGGGCAAGGCCCAACCTAGGGGGTCAGGGACCTAGGCCAAGGTCCGGCTGGACCAGTGCGGACTGGGGATCCGCTTAGGGCAAGTGCTAGGAGCTAGCCTATATAAGGGGCGATAGGGAGGAGGATCCTAGGTTCAGTTACCCTAGGTCTTACATTGGTATCAGAGCTCAGGGGGAGGGAGGAGCTATGGAGGAGGAGGATGATTACGGAGGAGGAGGAAGCCTTGCTCCGATGATTGCATGATCTCTCTCCCTCTCTCTCTCTCTCTCTCTTGGGTCGTGGGCAAGCCCTCTTGCATGCGGAGGACCAAGGAAGAGGCATGGCCGTGGGCACTGTCCCCTGCAGAGCCGAAAGGGGAAAGCTGCGGGAACGCCTGCTTGCAAGGAGGTGGAGAGATCAAGGCCAAATCTTTGTCGTGGGCAGACGCCCTTGCTAGGCGAGAAGGCTGAGGCCTCAAGGACGCGGGCAATCCCGCTTAGCAGGAGGAAGGGGAGTCGACCTCCACCATCTTGAGCGCGGATGGTGTCTCTAGCTTTGCACGGAGCTGCTGAACAAAACCCATAACGGGCGCGAGGCTCGGGGAGCACCACAGCAGGCAAGGCCAGCCTTACTTGCTTAGCGCAGGCGGTCGCCATCGCTGCAGATAATCTTTGTGTTTATTATTATATTTTTTGTTTAAAATTTGGGCTACATGCGGCCGCCCACGGGCGCCCTAGGGACACCCTTAGCGGGCCCTCCCATGGTTTGAAGCGGGAAGCCTTGCCGCCATCGTCGCGTTAGCAGGTTGGGCATGATGCATAACTACGCAAGGCATGGGCATGTGCCTAGCTATGGTTGCAGAAAAGCCACATGGCCAAGGATAGCCACAAGGGGGAGGATATCGTGCATGCAAAGGTTGTATGCTTGGTTTTTGGTGATTTTTGTTGACGTAATCCTATATCGGCAAAGATTGCATGAGTACAATACGGCAAATGAGATCCAACCTCGAGACTAGAATTTGAAATGAGTCCCAAAGCGGGCTACCACATTGATAATACGGCTTCATCTATACACGAGACGTTTCAATCATTACTTCAAAGTAGTCTTGACGAGAACATGGTCCTCTACAAGAGAATTTTCCAAGGCTTCAATTGCTATTCACAGAAGATCGACATTACCATCATATTAGTGTTCGGCAATAGATCTACCTTCACAATGATTATGAATACTTCAAACTGTTGGCAAGGTAAGGCCTGAACACGAGTATAGAGCTACTCGGCATGGCCGCTTACCTTTGGAATTTGAACTTTGGATGGGGCAAGGCTCTTAGGCAAAGACGATCTTGATGACCGGTTTCAAGATCAAAGCAACTCGAACACCTCGACCACTGGTCGAAATGGTTGATAATTGTTCATCATTGGGACAACAAAAGCAAGGCTCCGTTCAAACTTCGATTGTTCCGGGGGCAAGGCACACTGCAAGACACATTGGCTACCGTACTTGACAAGGTACGCAATTGATTTTTTGTTTATTCAGCATGTGCTTCATATCTATGGTTTGCACGTTGTAATGGATGTTGTACACTACGTTGTACCATTCAACACAGCACATTATTTGTGATTGCTTGACAAGGTTGATTTTCCTTTGCTACCACATCTGTCTGTTAGCAGGAGTCTCCGTTAGCTATGAGCACAGAAATTCCATAAGTACTTATGTGAAGCAAGGCTTCAATTTCTACATCTTTCATTGAAGTTGGCCACATTTGGCATATGCTATGAGCATACACAATGGGGAAGGAATAGGCAAGGTTGGGCCGTTTTGGACTAAGTTTTTCTCCCAACTTTCATGACAGTTGGTTGCAGAAACAACGACTAGGTTAGCCAAGTTTAAGTTTTTCCTGTTTCTTCCTGTTTACACTTTACTTGGCAATTATTGTCATTGTGCAAAGCAAAGTGCTTTGGCACTTTTATAGGAAGCACGGCCTTCGAGAACTGGCAAAATAGGGGATATCAGCTCACCGAATCCCTACCAGTTTAAATTGTGCAAGATACTTACAGTTTTGGTTCTCACGGTTGAGGCCATCACTCTACGCAACGGCTTACCATTCTTTATGCAAGGCATGCTAGTGACGTGAATTCAATTATGCCGCTTCGTGTATTACGCTTCCGCTAACACACTCGCAACTCTGTCAAGGACAGAGTACGGATGGATTGTTGGTTGCTATCAACACTCAACACTACTAAAAAGAACCTAAAATTTTGTCTTGGCATAGAAGTGGTGGATATGAGTCGACACACAGGTCGACGGAATGCTTTGATCAGAGGCATTCTAATGTGGACCATGCATGACTATCCCGGACTAATAGAATGCTCATGTGACTTACACTTAAACTCAAACACTGTAAATCTTGGTTTTTCTCAAGCTTATCTATTATCATGTGTATACATGCAGGGCTTCAAACAAGCGGATATAGAGCATGTATCACATGTGGACCTAGACTGAATGCACGTCGGGCGTCCTCATTGAAGAAGCAACGCTACTCTACATAGAGGAGAGTACAATTTTCTTGAGGTGGATTCAACTAAGAAATGGACTGACCTAAGAGACACTTTCGTACTACTGGAGCATTGTGAACAAGTAAGTATGTAAATAGTTAACATCCAATTTTAGAAGTTATGTGCTTGGAAGCTCTCATGTAAGTTATGTGGCTCTGGCAAGTGATATTTCATCCTACAAAGTCTGCATCAAACTGGTGGTACGTCATAGAGGTAGTCTCTCATAGTGCACGGACCCTCATAGTGCACGGACATATGAAGGCTACCATGTGCCAATCACAGCGGCAGCAATGGAGGAGATCGGAGAAGATGCTCAGTCAGAAGCCGTTGAGGTGGTGCCAGACGAGCATCAAGCTGCTACTCTCTATGGGGTGCATGGAGAGGATCTACAAAATGAAGCGGAGGACATCTGTTTAAATGGAGAGCTCTATATAGATATAGGAAGTTATGCTGAGCTTTGTGAGGATGTTAGAAGCTAGACACACCCTACGGAAAATGATTGCTCGGCAGATTATTATTTTTTGTAATTATTCATTTATTGAGAAACCAGACATTTTACCTTGTAAATATTGGGGCTTACAGAAGTTTCCAGATTGTATCCCAATTTTGACATTTAGATTGAGTAGATGTTAAATTGGAACATTAGGGTTTGAGAATTGTAAGGTATTTATACCACTTTTTGACCTTAATGAAAAACCTTTTTTGTCATTTAAAAAAGTTTGAAGTCTGTGAGTGAGAGTACTGTGTACGAGAGCGAGTGAGAGATTCATCTTGTCGGAATTGAGTGCGGAGAAGTGCAGCGTGTTGCCCTCGACGAGAGCTACGCGCCAATACCTACATTGCACGCTTATGGTCCGGTTTTGCAAGCTCCATCTACGAGCTTCATCTGGTGATTCGGTAAGCATACGTTGTCTGATTTTGCATTGTAGCATATCCACGCATTCACATTGAGTAGAGATACACATTAGGCACTTTAGGTTTCGGAAATGACAACCTGTAAATTTTGGCCAGACATCCTACGTGATTTTGCACCAGGTGTTTTGGGTTGGGGTTTGGGTTCATAGACCTTATGGGTTCATAGACCAGGTGTTTTGGGTTGGGGTTTGGGTTCATAGACCTTATGGAGAGCAACCTATTGGTGTTAGTAGGGTCTCCTTCAAGTTCTGTGGTGTTTCGAGATTGTTTGATGGGTGTTCGGCTCTAGAAAGCGTTGTAGGAAGTTTCCTCTTATGCACTCTTGAAGGCTGTAGCTTAGACATGGGGTAGAGACCTCTGTAGGGATTAGTTAGGAGTCGGTCGAGTGTAGGTTGACACCCTATGCTTGCTTCTACGCGCCTGCGGGTCGAGCTTTGTCCTTAGCTGACAAATCTTGTTAGGTGAGTTCTCGATGTGCTGATGTCTGTCGCGGCGTATCCGTCGGCGCCGTTGTCAGGGACGAAAACCTTAGGTAGGTGACCAAGACTAGTCCTTGAGGAAGGGATTCGTGGCTTGACAAGAGTCTCGTTTTACATTTAGATCGGATCAGAGGGTGGAGGGCTCTCTAGGTCTTAGAGGGAGTCTGGGGAGTGTGTGTCTGGCCTAGATCCTTCGACATAGGTAGATTTTGGTATTAGTTGAGTTGAGAGTAGGAGTTGGAGTGGTAAAAGCGGTGAGAGGAGAGCTTGAGAGTCCAGAGATGCCAGGAAGCAACCAAAAACACCATTATCACCATTTCACATGATGAGTAGGAGTAGAGTAAGTAGGACATTATGATTCAGGATCTAGAGCACTTCATGCATGTATACTTGCTTGTTAGATTCATCACAAGGTTGTAAAAGACGCAAAAGTGTGATTGAAAGCTGAAGTGAAGTCCAAAAGTTACTGTGAGTGTTTCTGATAGAGCTGTAGAGCAATAGAAGCATTTCTGTCAGGAAAAAATTTAATTTTAAGCCAGGAGACATTCTACGCGTAGGATGTCTACAGGCTAATCTGGTGGGAATTTTGGAATTTTGAGTTGACCAGTGTGTTCAGAAGGTAGGTTTTACCCTATTTTCACCTGGAAAGTGGAAATTTGACCATATCTTGACAGGATAAGACCAGATAGACTTAAATTATCAGATATCCTACCCAAATTGTGCCAAGGCATTATTTTAAGACCAAAACCATAGGGTGGCTGCATGAACATGATCTGCATGATATATTGAGTGACTGAGAGAGGTTTCATCTCATTTGGGGGAGAAAATTGGGTTCTAAGCAGACTTTAGCACTTTTGGCTGAAAAAGGCTAGAACATCTAAAATTGGGGACTTTTGAAATCCAAACCAAAATCTAAGCATACCACTAGGTTGCTGACATCAAGGGGAAACTGTGGATCAAGTTTGGGGTCAAACAGGCCAAAAAGACATCCTACGCGTAGGATGTCATCTGTGTGATTTTGCACTCCAAACTTAATTTTGAGCATACCAAAGTGATCAGCACCTCAAGAGGGGTATGTGCTTGGCATTTGAAGTTATTTTGATGAAAAAGACATCCTACGCGTAGCATGCCTAAAGCAAGAAATTGAAGCCAGATACTGATTATGGGCCTAGCAGGGTGTTGTATAGCCTCAGGCAAGCCTCCTAGTCAATTTTGGTCCAAATTGGAGTTGAGTAGACTGATCAGACCAACAACAGGTTGTTGCAACAGATTTTTGATCCATTGACCAGCTTATAGGTGTCCAAATCAAATAGTAAAAACAGTTGTGGACTCAAGACATCAAGGGGAATCTATAGTGCAAAAATCCAAGCAAAACAGAGCAGGAGACATCCTACGTGTAGGATGTCTACTGGGGCGTAGAAAGAGAAAATTTGATTGAGCTTATAGAGTGAGGTTTCATTTGGCTTAAGGGTTCCAGAACTTCTTTCAGAAGTGATTTGGACCTTGTTTGACATTTTTGATGGAGTAAAGGCTGAATTCAGACTTTTCACATAAATTGACCAACATCCGAGGAAAGTACATTTCCAGATTAGCAGACCTAATCCAGAACATCAACAGTGTATAAAATATAGTAGTGGTTGAGGTTAACTCTCCAGTTATACCAATCATTACTAAAATCACCTCTAGCGGTTAAATGCTTTGATTCAATTGCCGAAATTAAACGCTTGTGTACAGGTATATTCAGCAGCAAAGCAACAAGTTGTGAGGAGACTGATCCTTTGCCAGGTGAGTGGTTAGATTTGTGATAAATTGCATTGCTAAGTTTGATGAATTTAAGATCAGGAAGATACATTTTTAGAGACCAAAAGGTGGCAGGTGACCAAGGTAGCTTAGTGTCCACCGAGGAGAGTGTAACTCAGGCAAGGCTAGATCCAGTAGCACCGATTATCGAGGAGGGTAGTGATACTGACACTTCATCAGACAAATCCTTCTTCATGATGGGTAGTCAACAGCTAGGAGGTTTCACCTATGAGGGACCAATGCCAGGAGGAAGAAGCTCCCTAAATCCATCGAATGATTCCAAGTTCACTGTGATCTTCTTAGAAGGAACAAACTTGAGGGGAGCCCTAGTTTATTCTGACTATCGAGGACGCAAGTGTATTTGTATTAAAGAAAGACCGGCTCAGAGACTGGAGATAATTCGAGTTTATGATGATGGAGATAGATTTCGAGACGAAAAGGGGAACCACTATTTGATAGTTAGTAACCCTGAGGATTACAACCGATATGGAGATAACGTGGCAAAGGGGAAAATGGTTTCAAAAACTCAAGAACCGCCTCCAAACATTGATCGACCTGGAGCAATTTTTATGTATGATAAGAAAACAACCAGGGTTTCAACTTATAATGAGAATGTGGAAATTTACAAGCATGTATGAGAGCGAGGGAATAGTCTCTTACTTTCGCTGCAAAGAACCATACCCAAACGAGTTAAACAAAGATAAGGTTCTTTACTTATTCTCCTATGAAATTGCTATGGGGAAGGATATCGTTTTTGTTGATAGGTATGGGCAAGAATACCAACGTATTCTCCCAGAGGAGGTAGAAAAGGCAACAGTTCCAGGAGCATCAACATATACGCCCGATGAAGTGCCAAGAGCCACCTACACCCATAGTAAGGCTACAAATCCCTTTTCAGAGGAGTATGACACGACCTCACATTCCACCCGACCGCAGACATTCAACAACCAAAACCAATGAGCAACTTAGCCATCATTGCAGGCATGGCTTCGAAAGAGTGCAACATTAGAACAAGACCGAAATCAAGATGGTTATCAAGCCGCACGGGGGCTAAGGGATTTACAAGAACCTCCACTCTATTCACAGTATCAAGGAGAGAGTAAGCCAAAGACTCAAGGGTCAACAGAGCCTGGAAGACCACCCATAGAACGAGTTCAAAGAGATGAACCATCTCTTGCAAGAACTGTTAGAAATTATGGCTTAGGAGCACCATTGGGAGAGGAACCAGCCTACTACAGAAGACCATAGGAGGTATATAGATTGGGACAAGGAGATCCAATGATGAGATTTGTAGACCATCGTAGAATTAGACTTTCTCAAGTGCAAAAATGGGTAAACAAGAAATACATGGAAAACAGAGATCCGAAAGATCATGTAGCAGCCTTTGTGCGTGTAATTAGAGCTGAAGAGGTGTTAAACTTCCCTACCCAATTTGCAGGGTTTGGACTAACCCTAGAGGATGACGCTGCTACTTGGTTTGACTCTGTGGAGCATAGAGACTTTGAGTCTATGGAGGAGGTGTTTGACGAGTTTATCAAGGAATTCTCACAAAGGGGGATAGCTCATAATACCGTCTCACAAATCCATAAATTCAAACAGAAAGACGGGGAATCTGTGGGAAAGGCAGCCCTACGACTAAAAAGATATGTTAAGTTCTGCCTTGTGGAAGAACTGCCAACTCAGTCCGGACTGATGCTTATATTTATCCAAGGACTAAGGAATGCAGATCTCTAGAAGGACTTACATATGAAGAGGAGCACGACGTTGAATGAGCTAACCAAGGAGGCTCTTTACCTTGTAGACAATTGTGCGGTCTACAAAGAGGGTGAGTTCAAGGATCTTGAGGATGATTCATCCTCACAACAAAGTGAACGGATTAGTACTGGCAGACAAGGTAAAAGAGCAGTTAGATGCACTTCTAAAAGTTTACAAAGTCAGACTCAAAAAGAACCAAACCCAAGAGCAAAGATAGATGACTTATCCATACAGAGGTTGGAAATGTGTAGAAAGATGATTGAAATAGCTCAATCTTTAATAGAAAACCCGCTTGGTAAACCTGCAAATTGGCATGAAGTACCAACTCCAACCCCTATCAAACTAGCTTTAGAGGAACAAGTAGAAACAAAGGAAATAATCGAGAATGCTTATGAGTCTAGGGGAGAACCTATCATAGTTCCAAATACAAAAGATGAGGCAAGTGAGGGGTTCCAGCCTAAAACATTGGTAGAAATGGGTAAGGATTGTAATGGTCTAGATTATTTGTGGAAGCAAATCTGTGAGGCCAACGAAGCTAACAGGGTGAGTAACCACATGAACAACACGAGAAGAGAGAAAACTGAGATCTTACCTCCTATTGAAGAATTTGAGGCAAGATCACAAATGAACTTTGATATACATTCACAAGGGGGAGACCAGGGATCAATAAGTTCGGGACATAGCCAACCAGACTCGTTGAAAACTCTACCCTCTTACCTAGGAGAGTATGAAGCCAGGAGTGAGGTGAGAGTAATCCCGTCTCAAAGACTTTCTTCTAACAGAGTGATGGATTCACAAGGGTTGATTGAGTTATTGTCCATCCCTATGGCATGCACAAGCACATTAGCCGAACCCCTAAGGTTACGACCAAACATGTGGACCACAGTAGGCAAATGCCTAGAAAAATTTGGAGTGAAAGACCCCACCTCGAAGCTTCAGGAAGGAATCAGAGAATTGGACAGGCCTCAACTAAATACTAGGCCAGTACCTTTAAACAAGGTTGGAGAGTATTGTGAGGGAGAAGATGGAAACACCACGCTACCAGTAGAATTCCAAGGAGTAGTTTCCAAAGCTATTCTTGGCAGTGGAGCAGGAGTTGCTATTGCCACCAAGGAGATCTGGAAAAAATGGGGAAAAACAGCTTTGAGAGCTACCAGAATGAAATTGCAACTGGCAGATTGGTTCATGGAGAAGCCTCTAGGATTCTTAGAAAAATTGATTGTCATTTCATGCAGAATTGAGTATGAGCATACATTTGCAATAGTCGATTTCGACAAAAAGAACAATTATGAGATCATCTTGGGAAGACCATTCATGCGACAATTAAAGATGGTCCAGGATTGGGGTTACGACCACATATACCTCAGACATGGTGAGACAACAACCAAAATTCACTTGAAAGACCATAGTTACAAGTATGTGAGCCAGACACCAATGGAAGAGTTTGTTTCAGCTACATTAGCAGGATCGGAGCTCCCAGCATGGTTAGGGCAACAAAAAGAGCTATGGATGTGCGGAGCTTCACATTGTGGGAGCTTAAAAAGAGAGAAATGTGTCTTAGAAAGAGCGATTGAGGACAAGGATTATATTCCGGAACCTTTTCCTGAAGATGCCTTGGAACCTCTGGAATGGGAACACATACTAGCAACATTGGATGTCTGTACCATTACTGATAGTCCAACAACAAAATTTTGCGATAAGGATGGCTATGATGTGCTACCCTATTATATGGTAAGCCTTATACCAGGAGGAGATGAGATGGTAGAACCACCAGAACAAGAAGAGTTTTATAACTCCTCTGAGCATCTGGAAGTAAATAACAATGCAGATAATGAGTGTTCAGACAACTCAAGTAAGCGCGGGGAGAAAACAGAGAAGATCAAGTTTTATGATGTTGCTAATCAGCACCCTATACGCCAGGAACGCTATAGGAGGAAACGAGCAGAAAACAAAGCGAGAGAGAACCTGATGCCCAATATAAAAGATAAAACTCACTATCTGATGCTTGTAAAAGCAGAGGATTGTGTAAAAGATCAAATATCAAGAAGATTCTCAAAAGTTCTAAAGGAAAGAACGCGAGAGGAAATAAAACAAGTATGAAAAGCTAAAACCGAAACAAAATCACAAAAATCCCAAAAGTCAAAACAAGAAACAACAAAAGACCCAGAGTGGACCAAACTGGAGCGTAAACAGAAATATCAAGAACTGAAACGGTCTTTACGAGAGCAATGGACTACTGAGGGAGATAGTGATGGTAAAGGGGAGTCTGAAAAGGGAAACATAAATGTACCATCACATTATCGAAAATTCACCATCCAGGACAGAAAAATCATAATGACACCACCAGTCAGGGAAAGAACAAACCAAGAATCTTATGACGGGCTGGAAAATGAAAAAAGGATAGACCTCGCTGAACCAGGTGAGAAGCCTCAGCCAGTCTATATTGCAACCGATTTAGAGCCTGAAGAAGAAGAACGGCTAACAAAACTTCTCAAGAAGTATAAAGATGTGTTTGCATGGTCCTACAAAGACCTCAAAGAAGTTGATCCATCGATATATCAACATACAATTCCTTTGAAATCAGATGCCAAACCTAGCAAGCAGCGTCCTTATACATATAATGACACATTTGCTAAATGAATCAAAGAGGAGATTGACAACCTGATGGATGCTGAATTCATCTATGAAATCGAACATACAGATTGGGTGTCATCCATTGTGGTTGTCCCCAAGAAGAACGGGAAACTGAGAGTGTGTGTAAACCTCAAAAAGGTAAATGCGCTACCATAAGGGACAATTATCCCTTTCCAATCACATAACATGTACTTGAGAGGGTGGCCGGGAAACGGGCTTATTCCTTTCTACATGGGTTTTCAGGATACAACCAACTGGCAATTGCAATAGAGGATCAACACAAAACAGCGGTTGCCACAGAATGGGGAATTTATGCGTATCGTGTTATGCCTTTTGGCTTAACTAATGCCCCAGCTACCTTTCAAAGGTTAATGATGCATGCATTCAAAGAATACCTGAGAATATTCTTAAAAATATACATGGATGATCTTTGTGTACATTCTCTTCTACGAGAGGAACATATTGACCATTTGCAAAAGGTATTTGAAAAATGCAGAACATATCAAATCTGTCTTAACCCGAAAAAGTGCATTTTCATGGTTAGGCAAGGCTGCATCCTAGGACACATAGTCTCAATAAATGGCATAACCACAGACCTAGACAAAATCAAAATTTATCGTAGACCTGCCCAGGCCTACTAATGCAAAACAAGTACAATCCTTCATGGGACACTGCGGGTATTATCAAAGATTCATATATATGTACGTAGTCATCGCACAACCTCTGTATCGTTTGTTAGTCAATTTCGACTGGACTGAGGAGTGTGAAACTTCATTCAAAAAGTTGAAGGAAAACCTTGTATGAGCACCTGTACTTAAAGCACCGGATCGGGAAAAGATATTCCATGTTCACATTGATGCATCTGCATATGCAATTGGGAGTATTCTGGCTCAACCTGGAGAAGGAGCAATGGATTTTCTAGTGTGTTATGCAAGCCAACAGTTAAACAGTGTGAAAAAGAACTACACAACCACCGAAAGAGAGGGGTTAGGAATGATTTATGCTGTAAAGAAATTTCGGCATTATTTGCTCACAAACAAATTTGTGTTCTTCATAGATAATCAAGCTCTTTTGTATCTGGTAAATAAACCATGAAATACTGGGAGGATTGTATGTTGGTTTATTATATTGCTAGAGTTTGATTTCACAGTGGTGGTCAAAAAGGGTAAAACTCATCTATGGGCAGATCATCTTTCAAGGATACACAACGGGGAAGCTCTTGAAGGAGTAGATGATGACATACCAGATGCTTATCTTTTCAATATTGAAATGATACCCAAATGGTCTCAGGAAATTGTTAGCATTCTTTCCTTTGGAGGTAGGTTTGATAACACAGAACACAGATCCAAACAACAAACAATTCGACAAAAAAAAAACTTTCAGTTGATTGCAGGATTGCTGTATCATCTAGGATCGGACCAGATTCTACGAACATTGTTCACTACAAGTATAAAAATCACCGGCCACAGTGAAAAGATCAAGGTTACCAACTCAAGAAAAACAAGTATGGGTAAGGAAGGATAGAAATGACATGGCAGACAAACCACAATACAATGGAGGAATTCAACCAAAGCAGATTGCTCCACCAAAAACCAAGGGAATAAAACAAATATGGATCCCAAAGAAAATGCTCAGCAACAACTCAAATACGACTCGCATTTGAATTCCGAAACCTAAGCAAAAGGAACTCCCTTCAGTACAAGCAACATCGGAAGGCAAAAAACTACATATGAAACCGGAAACCGACTTATGTGGGTACCAATTAGCAAAAAAACACTGGAAACCAATGCAGTAGCAATAAAACTACAAAAATCGGCCAAGACAAGCTACCAATGGAAAGCAAAAGAGACAAGGTCTACGACCAATTGGGCCACGAACATTCTCTCCAAGGAGACAACTACGGCCATAACGACAGTAGCGAAAAGCAAGAGACTTTTGCAAGAAAGACAATCAAACAGAGAGCAATAGAGTTACAGCTTTTACTTGTAAAGAAAATAGGAAACCTTGACGGCGAATGCCAATAAGCATCTTGCTTATACCCTTCTCTTGCACAGTATTAATTTTTCCATGCATTGACCGAGTATGCATAAAATAGGGCCACATTACACGGCCAAGTATTGGCACAATTTTTTTAACCCATGCACGGCACATACTCCGAGGCGATACCATGTCGTCCGGGAGGACTCCGGCTAGGAGGGGGAGAGGCATTCTCAAATGCGGACCCAATGGCAGATAGAGAAAAAAAGGGCATGTTTTTCGACTATTTTTAAGGGTTGTTGTTTGATTGTAAAATTTTCTGGACTAACCCAAGTATATATGTCCTTATACAGCATGAATCTACAAGTATATGGGGCCAAGTGCCAAATCAAGCCCTTAGGTGTGTGTATATAAGTAAAAATAGCCATTTTTTGGGTAAAATATCGGTAAAACGGAGAAATTCGGCCATAAAAATTGCATGTGAGTGTATATAATGTTTTGCGGTGATCTTTTTGATTTATTATGATTTTTGGGAATGTTCTCGGATTGAATTGCTATTTTCATTTTAATTTTAGTAATTTTCGACAGAAAAACTTCAAAAATACAAAAAGCAGGTGAAAAACGGTCGTAATGAAAAACAAAAAATATGGGGATGATCAGTGACTATAGAACAACCTATGGTACATTGGGGGTGCAATTATGAGACTGGAGCGGAAAGCATTTTTTGGCCAGATTTTGACCGAAACATCAAATTTTTTGCAAACTGAGCAAATGGAGTCCAAATGAAGAAATTTTTGAGCCTAAACCGTATCTCGCAAGAAGTTGGGAGCACATGTCAAATTTCATGAAAAATGGTTCGGGGACCCCCATTATAAGAAATTTTCACTTCATTTTTAGCTCATTTCCATTATTGACCTATGAGAGAGAGCTTCTGCCACCTAGAGCGAACGGAACTTCCAACAGCTTCTACAACGCGCACGACTACCCGACGGGCTTCAGACATGAGAGGTAGGCTCACCACCTTGAGCTTTTCGCGTATGTTTGTCGTTTTGTCGCAAAAACTAGCGTAGGGTTCACACAGAAAGCGGGCAATAGAGACCTACAAGTAGAAGTGACCACCTAACGGCTAACCCAAAAGCAATGAGACTTCATCAGCATCTTACCCTTGCATAGGAGACCAGTCTTGGATGCCCAAAGGCAGTAGAAAACCATTGGGAAAAACCCCAGTTCCTAGAGCCCCGCAAGAGGCCACCAAATGGGAAATCGGCGGAGAGGCGCCCAAATGCTACCAAAATTCATGGGTAGGAGCCTCTCAACATGCTCGACAAGTCTATGTAGCCCACATGATCAAAAGGTGACCCGAAGCGGCACTAAACCTCAGAAACGGCATCAGACACACAAAGCGTCAAAAAGCTCTCGCGGCCAAACCGCATGTCTATTTGCCACCAAACTTCACGAGCGGCTTTCCTAAACCATCAACAACCAAGTCCTATGGTGGTAGACCACCACAAGTCATCGAAGACGTGTAAACGCAACCACGGGTGCTTTTAGAGCAACAAATTGCCAAACGGAGCTCCAGTGAAGCCAAAATCGACAAAAACCATACGGCAAGGATCCCCAAGGGATTGAGAAGCTATGGAGACCAACATCAAGAAATTTCACGCCGAAAAGCACTCCAAAAGTCAGAAAACGGCTCGGAGGCTTTGAAATCCACACAGGGAGTTATTTTCTATCCATTTGACTTTTTTGTTGAAATTAGGCTGAAAAGGGACTCAGGGGGACTAAGGGCAGGCATCAGTAGGCAGTTTCCATTAAAAAATCATCAGGAGACATCCTACGCATAGGATGTCTCAAAGCCATGTCTGGGCACAAAACCCAACATTTCTCATCACACACATTTTCTAAATAGCCTTTACATGCTAGCCATCAAGTTTCATCACAATTGGACCAAAATTGACCTCATATGTATGAAAAAACGCAAAGTCAGGGAATAGAGGCAATAATGGGCCATAGACCTACCAAAACTTGTCCAAATCACATGAAACTTGCACAATACATTCATGAGCACCTTGCCAACCAATCTGTGTGGTCACCTGCAAAAAATGATGGAGTAGACATCCTACGCGTAGGATGTCTATTTGACATTTTTGGCCTACAGAGGATGTTTTTCCATTCCAGATCTTTTCATATCACCTTCAAGAGCTCATATATCAAGTTTAAAGCCATTCTAATCATTTTTGACCCCCAACACCTCCAAGATATACTTTTTTGAGCCCCAAAACACTACACAGGATCTTACCCACACCAAATCTTGTCCAAATCAAAATCCAAGAGCATGGCCATGTTTCACATGCCAAGAGCTACCCACAGAACAAATCTCAAACTATTTTGATGAAATAGACATCCTACGTGTAGGATGTCTCCAGCATGTTTTTGACCTTCTGTGCAAAGAATGACATCATGGGAGCCATTACCATGGTGCAAGGAGCCCATATATCAATTTTCAACCCATTTGGATATCATTTGCCACCTGTTGTGGACATTCTACCCAATTTGTGAGCGTAAAGCCTGAATCTGCCCAAAAATCCACTTTTTGATGCTCAAACCCAATTCCAATCATATAGCCATGTTGTACAGGCCAAGGACCACTAGCCTGCCAAGTATCACCAAAATCTGATGAAAAAGACATCCTACGCGTAGGATGTCTAAATGAAAAATTTTGGCCAGAATTGCACTGTGAGCACATGCACAGTTTCCCAATTTTCTTTTAAGTTTTATTTTCAATTTTCAAGTCATTTGGATAGTTAAAACTTAGTTTCTCAGCTGATATGGAAAAAACGCTAACTTCGGACTACTGAGTGCAACAGGATCTATGGCAGCCGCAAAGTCACCGGGAAAGAAGAAGAGGATAACCATAAAAGATTACTTAGAAGAGGTGGAGCCATTTGTAATCCCAGAAGGAACTCTAAAGCCAACCAGCACGTGGATCCAAGAGGACTAGCTAGAGTCAAATGATCTAAAGATCTACCAAGGCGTGTTCAAAGACACGGAAGGAAATGTAATAGAGCTACCCATACTACCGCGGGAGCTCAATGAGTTTGTCAGAAGCAAAATGGCAGAGCACCTGGAGAAGATAGATTTCCACAATTATTTTGAAGCTGTGCCAGCAGGAATTGACATAAAAAGTGTATGGGAGTTCATGACTACAATCAAAGAATATGGAGTGGTCAGAGTTACGGATCTACAAGGCAAGCCAGACACGGAGATTGTAATCACAGAGAAAGAAGTGGCAGCTGCACTAGACCTCTCCAACAAAGGGGATAGTGTAACCAAAAGAAGAGATGAAGTAAAGGTGTACATAGAAAAGAAAGGCAACTACACCTTTGAAGACATTGCCAACCCTAAAGTGGCAAGCATGAGTCAATTGTAAAACCAGTACTTCCATATGTGTACAAAGCGGCCATAAAAGTACAGAATGCCGTCGGGAGCAATTGCCACAACCTTCACCTGGGCAATGCAGAAAAGCAAGCCGAAGGTAATCAACTATGCAGCTTGTATACATGACAATCTGGCGAAGATGGGCAACAAGAACCCCACATACATTGTGCCGGGTGAGTTAATCACTAAAGTGGTTTATGGGGCATTGCACGCCAAGGGAAGATGGCCTGACCCTCCATCACAAAATGACTGGCTAAGGCTCAAGGAAGATAAGGAAGAGGAACAGCCCAAAGAACCAAGGGTTTCCACTAGGTTGAAACGCTGGTTAGAGACCGTGCAAGAGGAGCAGCCAGAGTTGAAGAAAGGAAAGAAGGAATCTGTACAAGTGCCTGTCAAAGAGACGAAATCACAAAAGGCAACACGGCTAGAGCGGCTGATGGAAAGTTTCAGAGCCAAAAGAGCCCTCAAAGGAGATTTGAGCGAGCTATGGAAGCCGTCTCTAGAAGCAATGTTGGGATCATCCCGAAGGGTGCATAGAGAAAAATTTGAAGACTATATTAAGAACTTTGAGATTCTGGATGCCATGGCGAAAAATATCCCACATGTACCATTTACAGAAGCAGAAGTGGAGGAAGTCCGACGGCAATTGCTAGAGGAGCAGGAAGGCCAAGAAAGAGAGAGGAAGACAAAGGCAGACAGGGATTTCAAGAAAAAGCCGACAACTCCACCGTCCAGCCCTGAGTCCAGCCCACCGCCCTCACTACCTCCTCATAGCCCTCCACAAACTCAACAGAAAGAGGAGCAAGACAAACCTGAAGATCAAGAAGAGTCAAGGCAAGAACAAGATCAAAAAGAAGAAGCTAAGCCTAAAAGTGAGCAGCCAGAGCCAAATGAAGCAAGGTATAACACATTTATAGACCTACTAGCTATTGGATATTCAAAAGAAGAGGCTACCATAGTCGCATTTGACTTGGCAAGCACAGGGCCTAAAGAACAATTGCAAAGCCTGGGGTTAGTGGAGCTTAAACAGATGGCCATTGATACAATGGACCTGCAGCCACCCACCAATGATTGGGATGTGGTGATAACCAAGCTAACCGGGCTAAGGGCACAGTTGATGGCCACAAAAAGTGAAATGGCTAATCTCAAAGCCACTGAAGTGCAGATAAAGTTTGAAGTCGACACTTTACAAAAACAAAGTCAAAGGCATATAGAGAGAGAAGCAGAGCTGCAAGCCAGTCTGGCAAAGGCATTGCAAAGATGCCAGGAGATTGAAAGAGAAAATTAGGCAGCAGCTCAAAGACTGCAAGGAGCCAAAGAAGAGTACAGAAAACTCAGCAAGACATTGACAGATGCAGAGAGGGAAAGGGATAACCTAACCCTACAACTTGCTGAAGAGTCTAAAGAAGTGGAAGCAATGCAGAATGCCAAAGAGAAGGCAGAAATAGAGTAGGAGGCTAGCTAGGATGAGGTCATTGAGCTCAAGGACCATCTTAAAGTTAAAGATCAAACCATCCAGCGGCTACGTGCATCTCCTGCCAGAGTCAGAGCTACTAGCTCAAGTCACACCACTTTAGAGAGTTTGATTTATGAAGAACAAATGAAAGAGCTCCAAAAGGAGTTGACCTTAGAGAAGAAGCAAAGATTGATGATGGTAGAAGGGTCAGTGGTCATGCAAACACGCATGGAAGAAGAGCACAAGGCAATGTAGGATGAGCTGGAAAACATCAAGAGAAAGCTCGAGGAGGCGGAGAAGATCAATGCCGATTTGAACGACCTCCTCGTGAATATGGGAGAACAAGATGAAGCAGAGAAACAGACATTCCAAAAGCAGATAGAAGAGCTGAGAGGCCAGCAGGCAGAAGAGGAGGCAAGCACAAGGCCAGCAACCATGGAAGGAATAGACTTAGAAAATGTGGCAGATCCTGTGGACACACCCATGCAAGAGGAAATCCTTGTAGGACCCTCTCAAGAGCCACAAGATCTAACACAAGAAGAAGAAGAGAAGTTGTGAAAGGCAATAGAAGCGGAAATCAGAGAAACGGCCAAAGAAGCCTTGGAATGGGAGCAGAGGGTCTTTAAATCCATGACCATTCAGAAGATAGATGCCAACAACCTTCGGCGTGAATGGCTACAGCCCTCTCTCCCATATCCTTTGCTAAAGTACAAAGCCGCCACAATCAACAAGAGAATTAGAGAAGAGCCAACAGTGCCACTGTACACAACAGACATCTCCAAGCCTGAAGGGGTAAAGTTGATAGTTGACTCCTAACCCAGGTAGAGAAAGGCATGGCTGATGAAGTATCCACAGTATCTAATCCATTTGGTAGAGGCACCAAAAGTCATCAGAGATAACCTAAGTTTCTGCCCTCTACCAAGGATGAGGACGTGGAAGGCCCATGAGTTACTGCAAAGAAGCCAACCCACTTGGCTAAACTATCCGAAGCTGCCAGGCTTGAAGACAGGCGAGAGAATAAGTGTTCAATACATGGTGAAAATAGATGTACATACAATAGAGAGGATACATACAGATGTACATACGATATGTCTGGTCAGCCTTCCAAGGAGGTGATACATGCATTGTATCAAAGGATCATGTTTTCGCCATCCTATCATCTCCAGGCCTTTGAAGAATCTTTCTACACCAGCTTCTTCACAATTAGCTCTGACATACTCGGCCCAACACTACTGGCTCAACATGCAGGATAAGAGTCACTGCTCAAGATGCGAGCCCGGGGCGGTCACTTATCAAACGATTCCTATATCACGTGTGCTCAAGACGTTATTATTAATACCTCAATATACATACTATATTTACACTACCTACCTATTTAAAAAACCCCCACCCCCCTCTGTATGTATACATTTTGATACATTTTGATCTTTTAATAATCCTCTCCGGTTAACTCACGTGATAGCATACACATTCTAAAAAGTGACCGCCCCGAGGATGCGAGAAACCCTAAGATGAAGAAGCAGATCAACAGCCATGTTGCGGACGACATGAGCAAGGAGGGGGGGAGTGTTAGAAGCTGGACACACCCTATGGAAAATAACTGCTCGACAGATTATTAATTTTTGTAATTATTCATTTATTGAGGAAACCAGACATTTTACCTTGTAAATATTGGGGCTTACAGAAGTTTCCAGATTGTATCCCAGTTTTGACATTTAGATTGAGTAGATGGCTAAATTGAAACATTAGGGTTTGAGAATTGTAAGGTATTTATACCACTTTTTGACCTTAATGAAAAGCCTTTTTTGTCATTTTAAAAAGTTTGTAGTCTGTGAGTGAGCGTACTGTGGTACTGTGTACGAGAGAGAGTGAGAGCTTCATCTTGACGCTACGCGAGCATCGGTGGTCGGAATCGAGTGCGGAGAAGTGCAGCGTGTTGCACCCGACAAGAGCTACGCGCCAATACCTACATTGCACGCATATGGTCCGGTTTTGCAAGCTCCATCTACGAGCTTCATCTGGTAATTCGGTGAGCATACGTTGTCTGATTTTGCATTGCAGCATATCCAGGCGTTCGCATTGAGTAGAGCTACACATTAGGCACTTTAGATTTCAGAAATGACAACCTGTAAATTTTGGCCATACATCCTACGTGATTCTGCACTAGGTGTTTTGGGTTGGGGTTTTGGTTCATAGACCTTAGGGAGAGCGACCTATTGGTGTTAGTAGGGTCTCCTTCAAGTTCTGTGGTGTTTCAAGATTGTTTGATGGGTGTTCGGCTCTAGAAAGCGTTGTAGGAAGTTTCCTCTTATGCACTCTTGAAGGCTGTAGCTTAGACATGGGGTAGAGACCTCTGTAGGAATTAGTTAGGAGTCGGCTGAGTGTAGGTTGACACCTTATGCTTGGTTCTATGCACCTGCGAGTCGAGCTTCGTCCTTAGCTGACAAATCTTTTTAGGTGATTTCTCGCTGTGCTAACATCTGTCGCGGCGTATCCGTCCAACAGAGGATGAGAGAGAGACCTCTTAAAACCATAAATATTGTATTTAAACAATTTTGCTTCATTTTATAATATATTGTATTCACGTGTTCTTTTTTCCATTTCTGTCTATATGTATCATTGCATCATTGTATTTAATGGTCTTTGCGTCCACTCCACGTACGTATGCTCTAAGTATGTTCTCACAAGAAGGGACGACGAGCACTGTGCTCAGAGTGCGATGGAGACTGAAGTTGCAATCGCGAAGGTCTGCTCAATATAGATGCTGCTCATCCCACTGCTAGATCTAGGTGATGGGGTGAAAGAGACACTAAGAAGCACTACTATTGCTTCTCAACGTCTCTTTCACCCGATCAATTAGATTTAGTGGTGGGAAAAGCAATCTATGAGCAGACCTTCGTGATGCAGCTTCAGTCTCCATTGCACCCAAAGCACAATGCTTTTACAAATTCACAGAAATTCAACAAAATCTCTCTACACAGGAATCCCTCCCCCTTTACGAGTCCTCTCTCTCTTTCTCTCTCTCTCTCTCTCTCTCTCTCTCTCTCTCTCTCTCTCTCTCTCTCTCTCTCTCTCTCTCTCTCTCTCTACTTGTCCATGTTTTCTTCTCTATTCATTCAATATTAAGATTAAATGTTCGTGTGTTTAATGCAGGTATGGATGATGATGAGGTTCTTTCTTCTTTGTCACCCCAGTAGAGACAGTGGTACGTGGAGCGTCATCGCTCTAGAGCACCATCACGCGTGCCTACTTCTTTAGCATCTCCCTCTGTTTCGGAGCATTCAACACACTCCAAATCTTCGGTGTCGACGAGAAGATCTTCACACTCGTCTAGGCACCGACGCTCTAGTGGTGACGGCGGCGGTTGTTGTGGGGATGTTGCCACTGATGCCTCGACGCCGTCTCGTGTTCGACAAAGCTCTTTACCATCCCCTTCTTTTATCGCCCCCACACTAGCCGCGGCATCGCCATCTATACCAGGTTTTGCATGGCTGACGGTCGTTCATAGCAGCCACACACCACTAGCTACTCCTCGAGGAGTCACTCCAGTCGTCGACACTCCTCGCTTGGGGGCCAGACTCCATTGGAGACACCTGACGTCCGTACCCCCATCGACACACCGCTAGAGACTCCTATCAGGACACCCAGATTCACACGTCATCGGCGAGAGGGCTTGCCTTACTCCGTCGACTTCAGCGGCGGCATCATCTTGGATGATGAATGCAAGAAGGTGATCTTGCACATGCGCGGTCTTTGCTCTCAGGTGTTTAGACACTACATACTAAACACTTGGAGTGAAGTACCAAGTGATTTTAAAGACAGAGTCATTAGCATATTGTATGACGAGTTTCCCGTTTCAACACGGGATGACCGCTTTAATGAAGACCTAATGAAGGTTCGAATGCGCGAATGCTGCAAGCACAAGCATTCCGAAGTGCAAAAAGCAATTAAGCATGGGTGGAATAGACCAAATCGGCTGGCCAAAGAATATTGGAAGAATGCGAAGAAAGCAGCGCACGAGAATTTCGACAAGTGGAAGCAACAAAAGGAGGCAGCCAAAGCACGAGTAAAGGCAGGGAGCTCGCACCACTTGGGGAGCGGCGGGTGGGCATCATTTGAGGCCGATTTTGTAAGTGTTTTCACATTGCTCTTCAGGTTTGATAGTTTAGGGTTTAGGGGTTTTTAAATTCTCACATAATGGATTCTTTGTATGTTTTGATAGTGGTCGATGACAGAATGTGACCCCACACCGTACGAGCGCGACTACGCAGGCAGGAAGGGCTTAAACGCCCTGATGGACATTTTGAGTTCTCGTGGCGGCATGGTTAGTATTAGGGTTTACTCTTTTCTATTTGTTGTATTGTTTTATAAATTATATGTTTATACTTACAAAAAGCTGTCTTTTTTTTTTTGTTTGCAAAATCCGACAGATACGCCGCTTGGACGCGATGAGACGTCTGATTAGACGACGTCACTCTAGCCATAGCTAGATAGCATTAGTTTCCTTTTGTCATAGCATATGTATCATGAGATGACGTTTATACGTCTCTTTGTAACTATTGGAAAACCATGTATATTTTTTCTATAACGACAGTGGTGTTGTAACTATTGCATTTGCAAAGTTTCACAATCAAGTGATTTTTCTTATGATATGTACAATTGTCATTGATTTACTTTCATCAATTTACTTTTGTCTGCTTTGTCACTACAACATAACCCAAAGTTATCGACGCTTTATATATCGACGCCCGTGCCTTTCCACGCTCATATTGACGTACTTACCGTCCGTCGATATACGCGTCGATATCTGTGTCGATATGACTGTGGATATACGCGTCGAAAGGCTAATTTTCCCAAACGTATATCGATGCAGGTATCGACGCATATATCGACGCAGGTATTGACGGAAGTAATTTGGGGGAAAAAAAGCCGAACCCGTGCGAAGGGGCCATTTTCGCTCTCAACGCACGCGTTCTCAGATCTTGGCCGAAACCTACTGCGAAGTATTATGACACTCTTCCCCCCCCCCCCAACCCCCCCCTCTCTCTCTCTCTCTCTCTCCCCCCCCACATCGTGTGTGTGTGTGTGTGTGTGTGTGTGTGTAGGAAAGAGAGAGAGAGAGAGAGAGAGAGAGAGAGAGAGAGAGAGAGAGAGAGCGGTGTGTGTATGTGTGTAGGAAAGAGAGAGAGAGAGAGAGAGCGGTGTGTGTGTGTGTGTAGGAAAGAGAGAGAGAGAGAGAGAGAGAGAGAGAGAGAGAGAGAGAGAGAGAGAGCGGTGTGTGTGTGTGTGTGTAGGAAAGAGAGAGAGAGAGAGAGAGAGCGGTGTGTGTGTGTGTGTAGGAAAGAGAGAGAGAGAGAGCGGTGTGTGTGTGTGTGTAGGAAAGAGAGAGAGAGAGAGAAAGAGAGAAGTGTGTGTGCGTGTAGGAAATTAAAGAGAGAGATAGAGAGTAGTGTGTGTGTGTGTGTAGGAAAGAGAGAGAGAGAAGTGTGTGTGTGTGTGTGTGTACGAAAGAGAGAAGTGTGTGTGCGTGTAGGAAATTAAAGAGAGAGAAAAATGTGTGTAGGAAATTAAAACTAGAGAGAGAGAGAGAGAGTTATGGTTTGCGTAAAAAATTAAAATTAAAGAAAGAAATGAAATGAAATGTTATGTTAACTCCTAGAAAGGCCAAAGTGACCTATGAGACCAGAAAGTTACAATGTGGTAGACTGATACTAGGTTAGAATAACAAAATGAAAAAATAACATATTATGGAATCCTAAACTGTTGGGTGTGGACTAAGCAGCTAAAACAACTAGTTGAAACCATCCGTAGTTCATTAGGTAGTCTTAAAGCAATGTCAATAAACGTCTATGGCAAGTTGTAGGTCAATGGGTTTGAACTAACGTCAAATACACAAGCCGTAGGTCAAATCCGTTTGCGTTTTTTTACAAAAAAACGCAAACGGACTTCGGAAATGGCTTCAATGCCTACTGAAACCATCCGTAGACGATTAGGTAGTCTTTATGCAATGTCAAGAGCGCGTATGGAAAGCCGTAGGTCAAACGAATAGAAGAAACGCCAAATACACAAGCCGTAGGTCAAATCCGGTTGCGTTTTTCTACGAAAAAACGCAAACAGACTTCAAAAATGGATTCTATGCCTTCTGAAACCATCCGTAGATGATTAGGTAGTCTTTAAGGCAATTTCAAGAGCGCATATGGCAAGATGTAGCTCAAACGGAGAAAAGAAACGCCAAATACACAAGCCGTAGGTCAAATCCGGTTGCGTTTTTCTACGGAAAAACGTAAATGGACTTCGGAAATGGCTTCTATGCCTACTGAAATCATCCGTAGACAATTAGGTAGTCTTTAGGCAATATCAAGAGCGCGTATGGCAGGCCGTAGGTCAAACGGATAGAAGAAACGCAAATACACAAGCCGTAGGTCAAATCCGATTGCGTTTTTCTATGGAAAAATGCAAACGGACTTCGAAAATGGCTTCTATGCCTTTTGAAACCATCCATAGACGATTAGTTAGTCTTTAGGCAATGTCAAGAGCGTGTATGGCAAGCAGTAGGTCAAATGGATAGAAGAAACGCCAAATACACAAGCCGTAGGGCAAATTCGGTTGTGTTTCTCTACGGAAAAACACAAACGGACTTCGGAAATGGCTTGTATGCCTTTTGAAACCATCCATAGACGATTAGGTAGTCTTTAGGCAATGTCAAGAGCGTGTACGGCAAGCTGTAGGTCAAATGGATAGAAGAAACGCCAAATACATAAGCCATAGGTCAAATCCGGTTGCGTTTTTCTACAGAAAAACGCAAACGGACTTCGAAAATGGCTTCTCTTGTCATAATAATCAATATCTAATTCTCCTAAATGATTTTCTCATATTAAACTGATCATTTAATGTGGGGAAGTGCCAGGGGAGAAAAAGCTAGAATATTGGTTAAGCTAGCAGACCGGCAAAAGTAGGGATCCAAAGGAGGGAAAATAGGGATCCAAAGGGGGGGCCATCTGCAAAAGATCCATGTGCAACAATGGGCTAAAAAGACCCTAAGGTTCAGCCCATTAAGACTTCCAAAATGCTAAGGTTCCAAAATTCAAAGGTTGTGTCCAAAGGTCAACCATAGGCGAAATTGGATGCTTTGTGTGTAACTAAAAAGTCTTTGCATATCCCTACATGGGAGGGGGCGAGCCCTTCTTCTAGGGGATGAGAGAGAAAGTCACACACACACACACACACACACACACACACACACAGGCTCCCTTTACACAAAGGGAATTAGGGACACATGTCAGCTCCCTAGCCCAGATGCCCACAAGGTGTGTCCAATTCCTATTGGATGGCCTTGGAGGTGGACCGATGAGAATTAGGCTAGAGTAAATCTAGTTTAATTAATTTAAAAACACTTAATAAAAGAACCAATGAGAATTAAGTCTCCTAGAAGACTACTGGACAGTCTCCCAAGGGGTCCAATGAGTATTCAGGAGCCCAATGGCTTGCCTGATTCCTATTGGCCAGGGGGCAAAGGGGTCCAATGAGAGTTTAGTTTAATTATTTAATTACCTAAAGCTCTCACAAAAGGGGAAAGGGGGACACATGTCAAAAGGCTATCACTTATGCTGCTTAATTGTGATAGGCTTGACTTGGGGAGGTCCAATGAGGGCTGAGCAAGAGCAAATAGCAAGAGGGCTCGCCCAAGAGAGAGAGGGGTCTGATTTTTGCAAGGAATTATCACACACACACTCACATAATCTCATGTGTGAAGAAAGACAAGACTATCTCTTCCCAAGCTTTAATGGAGAGCTCATCACCTACTCCAAGCTTGTGAGATAGAAACCTACATCGACACACTCTTGGCTTGTGGATGCAAATCCAACCAAGAGCCAAGCTTCAATGCATGCTCATCTCCTCTACCAAGCTAATTACTAAGCTAAAGCTATGATAATATGAGTGATTATGTGAGGAGATGTACATCTTTCTCGTAAGATACTCCTTCTTCCTCTCAATCTACTCTCATACCCTGCTAGCTCTCACCATCTTTGAAGGTGTGTGAGGTCTTGGGTCTGAGAACGGGGATAATTAAAGTTGTGTTTACTAAGTGTTTTGCTTAGTGCATGAAGCTTTCATCTTCATTGCACTAGCTAGTCTTGAAGGAACACAAAGAATTGTATTGTACAATGTCTCTCTTGATGGGAGAAACCATAATACAAAGCCTTTTGGAGGGGGGACCGGCTCCATGCAAATCCGGTCCTCAACTGTTGTCAATAGCTTAACTTCTCTCTCTTTTGAAAGTATTGTTGATGCTATCTAATTAGGTGTTATGCTTTTTGTTGCTCTCTCCACCCAAGCACTCTTGTAATTCTCATTAGGAATATATTCTAATGAAATGCCCACTATGTTCATGCTAATTTCCGCTACACATAAGTTTTTAGACCATTAAATGTTACATTGGTATCAGAGCACAAGGTTTCTCTTTTCTTGCTCAAGACGGGAGGTCCTCAAGCTAGCTATAAATGGTTGGTATTATTAATTGCCTGTGAGTAAGTAGAATTGGGATTTTTCAGCCTTGCAGTGCGCCTGCCTTCGTGCAGTTAACGGGGCATCACCGTCGAGAGCTATGGTCTTAACAGTGGAGTCCTACGGGGCTTGCCTACAGCTTAACCACTATTGAGCTATTAGAATCTTGACAGGAGCCGGTGTTGTTTTGGTGTCGAAAGACCCTCTCTTCTATTCCTTGCAATTAATGGTATTCGAGCCACGGGTATAGTTGCTTGAGTGCTTTTTCTAAAGGGGTAAAGAGGAGTAGCAACCAGGGCTTGCAGTGCCAAAGTACACCTAAAAAGTTTACACCTAAAAGTTGTTAGAATGGCTGACAATAGTAAAGAGAGTGAAATTAATGTTGATAACTTTGATTTTGCTCATGAGCAAGCTACTAATGATGCTTCAATGCTTGTTAACTATCTTGTTTCTACGCTTCAACAAACCATGGGCAATCCATCTCTCCAAAGTGAAGTGCAATGGCAGCTCCGTGCTCACGGGATTCTCCAAGCTCATCACCATGACGAGAGAACACCTAGGAAGCCTCCTTGTGAGACTCCCAAAAGAGGTCTCTCTCCGATTCGGGAAGAAGAAGAGAATCCATACGAAGGGCTCAAGAATTTACTTCTTGATGATGCATCTGCTTCCCAAAGGAGAACTCAAGAGCCTCCATCGAAGGAACAAGAAAGAAGTGAGTCTCCCGCCACCTCGGTGGAGATGGCTCCACGAAGACGGCGGGCTAAACGCTCTCCATCACCACCAAAGCGGAGAAGACCATCACACTCTTCTCCACGCCATAATTCAAAGAGGGATGATAAAAAGCAAGAGAAGAAAAAGGCGAGAAAGATAACACCCTCTTCTCCATCTTCTTCATCCTCTTCCTCTTATGAAAGTGATGGTAAAGACGACGAAGATCAAGACAAGAAAAAGGCGAGAAAGAGATGGTGCAACCTTTGAACCATCAAAAAGAAGAGGCCATAGGAAATCCTATGCCGCATGGAAGAGGTAATCCAAGCTGAAGAAATTCAAAGAGGGAGGGAAGAGCATCTCTTTCCTTACCTATGATGGTACCTTTGGTGCTACGAACAAAGTCTTGTCCTTTATCCAACAATTTGATGCGGTGTTTGGAGATGAGGGCTTCACGGAGTCCTCTAAGCTATGCCATGTAGCTATGCACTTTCAAAAGTCCGCCAGGCAATGGTGGTCTAGCTTACGAGCCAACGGTGAAGCTCCACGAACATGGAAAGCTTTAAGAGCTTCCATTATGAAGCAGTTTTTGGCCACCGATGCCAAAGACAAAGTACTCACCGAATGGCGAAGCTTAAAGCTCTCTCCCAATGAATCCATCCACAAATATGTAGACAAGTTTTGGGACCTACAACTCAAAGCCACTGTCATCAAAAAGTTGGATTTTGGAGATCAAAAGCAACAATTTTGTGTGGGCTTAACCGAAGAAATGGCGGAGTATGTCAACTCCCAAAGGCCACGTACCATATCGGCGGTAATACACCATACCATGGTGGCCTCACGAATCAATTTCCAAACGGGCTAAAAGAAATAATAAGCCCCCGGAAAACAAGGGTTCCAATGAGCCTAAGGGGAAGGACAATGTCCAAAAGTCTCCTAAGGGCAACTCCAACAAAGCTAAAGAGAAGGGAGTTTACAAAGGTAAGAACAAACTCTCTCCTGAAGAGCTTGAGCGTTATCGCAAGGATAACCGGTGTTTCAAGTGCGGCGAACAAGGGCATGCGTACCGTGCTTGTCCCCAAAAGAACAACCGTCAAGATCCTCCTAGAGCTTCCTTGGTTGAAATCCAAGAGGAGGAGACTCACCAAACTCATCACAAAGGATCTTCTCTATGCCATGCTTGGGGAAAGGTAAGAGAACATGATGCTTTTATTCTCTTTGACCCTGGTTCTACTCACAATTTTATATCTATAGAGTTGGCCACCAAGCTAGGCATACAATCCTACGAGATGGGAGATGTCCTACCCGCAGACAGTGCCTTCAAGGGTCAAGAAGCTTCAGTCACTCCCTTAATCGGGAAATTGAGGCTTCATGTCCAAGGCTATGTGGACAAAGAGGACTTCTTTATCTCTCCTCTCAAGCATGAGGATGTAATCCTAGGGGCACCATGGTTTGACCGCCTGGCTGCCGATGTTAAATTTCCTGAAAGGAGAATCTCCTTTAAGTTCAGGGAAAAAGACATGTATATAGATGCTAAGGAAATGGGTAACACTATCCCCATTGTACATACACCAGCTTTCAACAAGTCAATAAAGAGCTCTATTTCCGTGTACATGATTTTTGTTAAAGATTCTCAAAATGAACCTAATGCTTTAGCAAAAGAAAATAAAAGCAACCAAAAGGAATTAGAGTTATCCAATTTTCTCAAGGGGTTTCAAGATGTTTTTATTGACGACATCCCTTGTGAGCTACCTCCTAAACGAGGTAATGATGACCATGCAATTGAACTTCTTCCAGGAAGTTCACCACCTAACAAACCTCCTTATAGAGTTTCTCAAGCTCAACAAGAGGAGATTATGCGGCAAGTGCATGAGTTAGTTGAGAAGGGCATGGTTAGGCCTAGCTCATCTCCATTTTGTTCACCTGTGCTATTAGTGCAAAAGGAAGACGGCACATATCGTATGTGTGTCGACTATAGAGCACTAAATAGGATCACTATCAAGAATAGGTTTTCCGTTCCACGGGTAGAAGACCTATTTGATAAGCTACAAGGATCGACCTACTTCAGTAGGATTGACCTAAAAAGTGGCTATCATCATATAAGGATAGTTGATCAAGATATTTTCAAGATCTTTACGAGTACATTGTCATGCCTTTTGGCTTGACCAATGCACCAGCCACATTCAACCGCTTGATGGAGAAGCTGTTCCGGCCTCATCGAACCTTCACTGGAGTGTTCTTTGATGATATTATCATCTACTCTAATTCATTAGACGAACACAAGCAACACCTCCAGGTAATATTTCAAGTTTTGAGAGAGAATAAAGTTTATGTTAATCGAAAGAAAAGTGAATTTTTCTTGCAAGAGATTCAGTATTTAGGTCACATTATCTCTCAAGATGGCATCCAAATGGATCCATCCAAGTTAGAGGTAATAAAAGGATGGCCTAAACCAAGGAATCTTCATGAACTAAGAAGCTTTATAGGTATGTGTGCATACTATAGACGCTTCATAGAAAAGTTCTCACAAATTGCAGGACCATTACATGACCTAACAAAGAAAAGCGTTAGGTACACATGGTCTGCTAAGGAGAACAATGCTTTCGAAAAGCTTATCTCTCAACCTGTGCTTACACTACCGGATCTCTCAAAACCATTTGAGGTCCAATGTGATGCTTGTGGTGATTGCCTTGGAGCTGTTTTACTCCAAGAAGGGCACGCCATAGGCTATGAGAGTCGAAGGCTCGACCCTGTTGAGCAAGCTCTAGGCATATACGAAAAGGAACTCTTTGCAGTTCTACATGCCTTAGACTCATGGAAACACTATTTATTGGGGACTCCTTTCATTCTGCGAACGGATCACCAAAGTCTTAAGTACTTCATGACGCAGACCAAGCTCTCCGACAAACAAATGAGGTGGGCAAATTTCCTTTCGCAATTTCATTTTCATATTGCTCACATTGCTGGCAAGCATAATCAAGTAGCTAATGCACTCTCAAGACGGCCGAGAGTGAATGCGGTTTCCATAGCAACTCACAATGATCTATCTTCAATGATAGATGAGTACGCTATTGATTCCGATTTTAGAGATGTGATTTCAGCCCTTGCATTAGGGAAGAAAGAAGAACCATTTACTTTACAGGATGGTTATCTTATCTATGGCAATAGACTACGCGTTACTAACTCACTACGTGAGAAAGTAATGTATGAATCTCATGCTCCACCGTATGCGGGGCATAGAGGGATTCAGTCTACCTTAAAGGGAATTGAAACATATTTCTATTGGCCTACCATGAAAGTGAACATACAAGAGTATGTTTCTAAATGTGTGGTTTGCCAAAAGACAAAATTTGATAGAGGGAAGCAACTTGGATTGATTCAACCCTTTCCAATTCCTAATTCACCATGGGAGAGCATATCCATGGATTTTATCTTTGGATTGCCTAAGTCTATCCATGGGAATACGAGAATATGGACGATAGTAGACAGGTTCAGTAAACAAGCTCATTTTATACCTATCAAAAATACTATCAAAGCCCATCAAATGGCAACCCTCTTCATTTCACAAATTTTCAAGTACCATGGCTTACCAATGTCTATAGTGTCGGATAGAGATCCTAGAATGACCAGTAATTTCTGGAAGGGTCTCTTTGAGAATTTAGGAAGAAGGCTAAACTTCTCTTCGGCCTATCATCCACAAACAGATGGCCAAAGTGAAATAGCTAACCTAACAATACTCGATCTACTAAAAGCCTATGTAATGGAAGTAGATCAAAGATCCCAATGGGAGAAGTACTTACCCTTAGTGGAGTATGCTTACAATAACACTGTACATACTTCCACGGGAAAAGCACCTTTCGAGGTAATTGAGGAAAGATCAAAAAGTCCCTTGCTACTTAAGGTACATGGGAAGATCTTCGCTGCAGATGAGTATAGCCGAGACCTACAAAAGATTAAGGATGCTATCTCTATCTCATAGCAAAGATTAAGGATGCTATCTCTATCTCACAACAAAGGCAAAAGGCTGCTGCTGATAAGCACAGAAGAGACCAAGCCTTTAAAGAAAACGATTGGGTCTCGTTAAAGTTTCCCAAGGCTCGATTAAGGCACACGAAGGGCAAGAATCCTACGGGCCACCAAAAGTACTATACTAAACTAGCAAAAAGGTACTATGGTCCCTTCCAGATTCTTAGGCCAATCAATGAGATGGCCTATCAATGCAAGTTGCCCAATCATTGGCTCATACACAATGCTTTCCATGTGAGCCTATTAAAGCCTTACAAAGGAGATCCACCTCAAGAACCAACTATTGAAGACCCACCGGAGATCGAGGACCAAGAGGAGGTGTTGCAGCCCGAGTCCATTCTCCGACATGAAGACAAGGTACTAAGAGGCGGTAAGACTATCCGACGATATCTTATTAAGTTTAAGAATTATCCTTTTGAAGATGCTAGATGGATGCAAGGCATACAATTAAAGGATAACCTAAACCTTGTCAATGCTTACAATGCTTCCCAAGAGTAAGCAAATGTACAAAATGTTAAAAATGAACAAAGTTTTTTTTGTCTTATAAGACTCTTTTTCTTTATTGTGCACAAAAATGAAGTAGTATGCATGCTTACATCAAGTTTGCGGAGACGACGTCTCCCAAACACCAAGTAGAGCTTGTCACTCTACTATGGAAGACTGATAGGACTAATGTGCAGACATGCTTGCGGCAGCCTCAGGCTCTCAAGCGCCAAATGGACTAGTCATCCATTGTGGAATGATGTCGTAGGGTAACATAGGGATCCTCTACCCGCTAAGAAAAGGACTAATGAATATGCTTTATCTTCTCTACACCATAGTCGACGACGACTATGATTTCAAGAGAGAGGTAATGTCATAAAAATCAATATCTAATTCTCCTAAATGATTTTCTCATATTAAACTGATCATTTAATGTGGGGAAGTGCCAGGGGAGAAAAAGCTAGAATATTGGTTAAGCTAGCAGACCGGCCACAATAGGGATCCAAAGGAGGGAAAATAGGGATCCAAAGGGGGGGACATCTGCAAAAGAGCCATGTGCAACAATGGGCTAAAAAGACTCTAAGGTTCAGCCCATTAAGACTTCCAAAATGCTAAGGTTCCAAAATTCAAAGGTTGTGTCCAAATGTCAACCCTAGGGGAAATTGGATGCTCTGTGTGTAACTAAAAAGTCTTTGCATATCCCTACATGGGAGGGGGCGAGCCCTTCTTCTAGGGGATGAGAGAGAAAGTCACACACACACACACAGGCTCCCTTTACACAAAGGGAATTAGGGACACATGTCAGCTCCCTAGCCCAGATGCCCACAAGGTGTGCCCAATTCCTATTGGATGGCCTTGGAGGTGGACCAATGAGAATTAGGCTAGAGTAAATCTAGTTTAATTAATTTAAAAACACTTAATAAAAGAACCAATGAGAATTAAGTCTCCTAGAAGACTACTGGACAGTCTCCCAAGGGGTCCAATGAGCATTCAAAAGCCCAATGGCTTGCCTGATTCCTATTGGCCAGGGGGCAAAGGGGTCCAATGAGAGTTTAGTTTAATTATTTAATTACCTAAAGCTCTCACAAAAGGGGAAAGGGGGACACATGTCAGAAGGCTATCACTTATGCTGCTTAATTGGGATAGGCTTGACTTGGGGAGGTCCAATGAGGGCTGAGCAAGAACAAATAGCAAGAGGGCTCGCCCAAGAGAGAGAGGGGTCTGATTTTTGCAAGGCATTATCACACACACACTCACACAATCTCATGTGTGAAGAAAGAGAAGACTATCTCTTCCCAAGCTTTAATGGAGAGCTCATCACCTACTCCAAGCTTGTGAGATAGAAGCCTACATCGACACACTCTTGGCTTGTGGATGCAAATCCAACCAAGAGCCAAGCTTCAATGCATGCTCATCTCCTCTACTCAGCTAATTACTAATCTAAATCTATGCTAATATGAGTGATTATGTGAGAAGATGTACATCTTTCTCGTAAGATACTCCTTCTTCCTCTCAATCTACTCTCATACCCTGCTAGCTCTCACCATCTTTGAAGGTGTGTGAGGTCTTGGGTCTGAGAACGAGGATAATTAAAGTTGTGTTTACTAAGTGTTTTGCTTAGTGCATGAAGCTTTCATCTTCATTGCACTAGCTAGTCTTGAAGGAACACAAAGAATTGTATTGTACAATGTCTCTCTTGATGGGAGAAACCATAATACAAAGCCTTTTGGAGGGGGGACCGGCTCCATGCAAATCCGGTCCTCAACTGTTGTCAATAGCTTAATTTCTCTCTCTTTTGAAAGTATTGTTGATTCTATCTAATTAGGTGTTATGATTTTTGATTCTCTCTCCACCCAAGCACTCTTGTAATTCTCATTAGGAATCTATTCTAATGAAATGCCCACTATGTTCATGCTAATTTCCGCTACACATAAGTTTTTAGACCATTAAATATTACATCTATGCCTACTGAAACCATCCGTAGACGATTAGGTAGTCTTTAGGCAATGTCAAGAGCGCATATCGCAAGCCGGAGGTCAAACGGATAGAAGAAACGCCAAATACACAAGCCGTAGGTCAAATCCGGTTGCGTTTTTCTACGAAAAAATGCAAACGGACTTCGGAGATGGCTTCTATCCATACCGAAACCATCCGTAGTTCATTAAGTAGTCTTAAAGCAATGTCAAGAGAGTGTATGGCAAGTCGTAGATCAATGGGTTTGAATTAACGTCAACTACACAAGCCGTAGGTCAAATCCGGTTGCGTTTTTCTACGAAATTACTCAAACGGACTTCGGAAATGGTTTCTATGCCTAGTGAAACCATCCATAGACGATTAAGTAGTCTTTAGGAAATGTCAAGAGTGCGTATGTCAAGCCATAGGTCAAACAGATAGAAGAAACGCCAAATACACAAGCCGTAGGTCAAATCCGGTTGCCCTTCTCTAAGGAAAAACGCAAATGGACTACGGAAATGGCTTCTATGCCTTCTGAAACCATCCTAGACGATTAGGTAGCCTTTAGGCAATGTCAAGAGCGCGTATGGAAATCCGTAGGTCAAACGGATAGAAGAAACGCCAAATACACAAGCCGTAGGTCAAATCCGGTTGCGTTTTTCTACGGAAAAACGCAAACGGACTTCGGAAATGGCTTCTATCCATACCGAAACCATCCGTAGTTCATTAAGTAGTCTTAAAGCAATGTCAAGAGCGTGTATGGCAAGCCGTAGGTCAATGGATTTGAATTAACGTCAACTACACAAGCCGTAGGTCAAATCCGGTTGCGTTTTTCTACGAAAAAATGCAAACGGACTTCGGAAATGGCTTTTATGCCTACTGAAACCATCCGTAGACGATTAGGTAGTCTTTAGGCAATGTCAAGAGCGCGTATGGAAAGCCGTAGGTCAATTGGATAGAAGAAACGCCAAATACACAAGCCATAGGTCAAATCCGGTTGCGTTTCTCTACGGAAAAACGCAAACGGACTTTGGAAATGGCTTCTATGCCTTCTGAAACCATCTGTAGACGAGTAGATAGTCTTTAGGCAATGTCAAGAGCGTGTATGGCAAGCCATAGATCAAACGGATAGAAGAAACGCCAAATACACAAGCCGTAGGTCAAATCCGGTTGCGTTTTTCTATGAAAAAACCCAAACCGACTTCGAAAATGGCTTCTATGCCTACTGAAACTATCCGTAGACAATTAGGTAGTCTTTAGGCAATGTTAAGAGCACGTATGAAAAGCCGTAGGTCAAACGGATAGAAGAAACGCCAAATACACAAGCCGTAGGTCAAATTCGGTTGCGTTTTTCTACGGAAAAACACAAACGGACTTCGGAAATGGCTTCTATCCATGCCGAAACTATCCGTAGTTCATTAAGTAGTCTTAAATCAATGTCAAGAGCATGTATGGCAAGCCGTAGGTCAATGGGTTTGAATTAACGTCAACTACACAAGCCGTAGGTCAAATCCGGTTGCGTTTTTCTACGAAAAAACACAAACGGACTTCGGAAATGGCTTCTATGCCTACTGAAACCATCCCTAGACGATTAGGTAGTCTTTATGCAATGTCAAGAGCGCGTATGAAAAGCCGTAGGTCAAACGGATAGAAGAAACGCCAAATACACAAGCCGTAGGTCAAATCCGGTTGCGTTTTTCTACGAAAAAACGCAAACGAACTTTGGAAATGGTTTCTATCCCTATTAAAACCATCCGTAGACGATTCGGTAGCCTTTAGGCAATGTCAAGGACGCGTATGGCAAGCCGTAGGTCAAACGGATAGAAGAAACGCCAAATACACAAGCCGTAAGTCAAATCCGGTTGCGTTTTTCTACGGAATAACGCAAACGGACTTCGGAAATGGCTTCTATCCATACCGAAACCATCCGTAGTTCATTAAGTAGTCTTAAATCAATGACAAGAGCGTGCATGGAAAGCCGTAGGTCAATGGGTTTGAATTAACGTCAACTACACAAGCCGTAGGTCAAATCCGGTTGCGTTTTTCTACGAAAAAACGCAAACGGACTTCAGAAATGGCTTCTATGCCTACTGAAACCATCCGTAGACGATTAGGTAGTCTTTAGGCAATATCAAGAGCGCGTATGGCAAGTCGTAGGTCAAACGGATAGAAGAAACGCCAAATACACAAGCCGTAGGTCAAATCCGATTGCGTTTCTCTATGAAAAAACGCAAACGGACTTGGGAAATGGCTTCTATGCCTTCTAAAACCATCCGTAGACAATTAGGTAGCCTTTAGGCAATGTCAAGAGCGCGTATGGCAATCCGTAGGTCAAATGGATAGAAGAAACGCCAAATACACAAGCCGTAGGTCAAATCCGGTTACGTTTCTCTACGGAAAAACGCAAACGGACTTCGAAAATGGCTTCTATGCCTTCTGAAACCATCCGTAGACGATTAGGTAGTCTTTAGGCAATATCAAAAGCGCATATGGAAAGCCGTAGATCAAACGGATAGAAGAAATGCCAAATACACAAGCCGTAAGTCAAATCCGGTTGCGTTTTTCTACGGAAAAATGCAAAGGGACTTCGGAAATGGCTTCTATGGCTTTTGAAACCATCCGTAGACGATTAGGTAGTCTTTACGCAATGTCAAGAGCACGTATGGAAAGACGTAGGTCAAATGGATAGAAGAAACGCCAAATACACAAGCCGTAGGTCAAATCCGGTTGCGTGTTTCTACGAAAAAACGCAAACGAACTTCGAAAATGGCTTCTATCCATACCGAAACCATCCGTAGTTCATTAAGTAGTCTTAAAGCAATGTCAAGAGCGTGTATGGCAAGCCGTAGGTCAATGAGTTTGAATTAACGTCAACTACACAAGCCGTAGGATGTTGAAGAAACTATGGAACTAAAAGAGGCAAAGGGGTTTTGCACGCTACATACATTGCCATGTACACTTGGGAGTGCACGTATGTGTCTACCCTTATAAGATTTGACCAATAAACACGAGATTTTGACCTGGTGGTCCCGATCTCTGGACACCTCTGGACCGAGGTGTACGGAGATTGAGCAAGACTAGAGAATACGAGGTAGTTTACATTGTGAGGAGTATATATATTAAAACAACATTCATAATCATTGTAGATGGCAACGTCATCAACTAACATGGAGGAAAAGATTGCATGCTCTGCAAGTATCAAATCCTGCGCAAGCGTAGGATATGTAATGAGCATGTACACAAGTACGGAGAGTTTGCTAAAGAAACCGCACAGAATCTACGATACGACTCTTACAGAACAGGCATTGATTTTCACGACATAGCACCTACATCTGAGAGAGAGAGAAAAAGGATTATGCGTGAAGGTCCGACCAATATAGAGCCAAGGATGGAAGCAGAAAAGGACTTACAGACAGAAGACGACGGCATGGAGGAGATGCTGGATGACTTCTTCCAGACAAGCGAGGAGAACACTAACGAAGCAGCACCAGAAGCCGTGCGCCTATCTCCTGAAGACATGTTGAGGAAGTTGGCACGTCAACCAATTTAGGAAGTCGCCAAAATATCGACGCTTTGTACTTGTCTAGCGTTTTTGAATCTTTAGTCAGTGTACGGGTGGTCAGATGCAAGCGTCACTGCTTTGTTTAGGTACGTAATTTATAAAAGGCATTTTTCGATTGCAACGGTGACGTGCTTGGAGAGCTTTTTAATTTAATGTGGCTTAAACAAGTTGTTGCGGGAGAAACTTCTCCCGGCTGGCAATGAAATGCCCCCCTCCAGGCCAGACGCAAAGCAACTATTGACCTCAGTTGGCTTGGACTACAACAAGATTCATGCATGTCCAAATGATTGCATTCTTTTTCGCAATGAATTCGCAGATTGTCTATCGTGTCCTAAGTGCGGAGCAATGAGCTACAAACAAGATGCAGTTGGCGAGACAATGCCAACTAAAGTGTTGTGGCATTTCCCTATTATTCCTAGGATAAAAAGCATGTTTCGTTGTGGTTCCATTGCAAAGTTGATGCGGTGGCATTCTACGAATAGATCCACTGACGCAACATTTAGGGTGCCTGCTGATTCGAAGGCTTGGAGGCACATTGAAGATCTCGGACACATTTTAAGAGTGAACCACGCAATTTGCGTTTGGGCATGGCAATGGATGGAGTTAATCCATTTGGCTTGAGAAGCTCGTCACGGAGCACTTGGCATGTGTGCCTTATCAATTACAACCTCCCGCCGTGGCTTGCCATCAAGAAGGGTCATTTGATATTAAGCTTGATTGTACCTGGTAAGTTCAAGGCAAAAAACATGGATGTTTATCTAGCTCCACTAGTTGACGAGCTCCAGGAGTTATGGCATGGGATCGAACATAGGAGATGCGGTTGAACCACTAGGACAACAGCATGCAAGGATCCATGGACTTCTTATGTGGACTATGCATGATTGGCGATGATACGGAGAAGCTTCTGGTAATGGTTCTTGATTTACAAAATTCTCGCTATTCGCAAGTACTTTGCCTTGGCCTGATTCATGCTTTAATATATACAGGGCTAACAACGTCGGAATACAATGCATGTCCAATTTGTGGGCAGTCCTTGGATGTGCGCTATTCTGCCTCTCTTCAAAAGACAATTTATCAAGGCTACCACCGTTATCTTCCAGATGGCTATCACTTGTGCGAAGGTCAACTTGGTCGCATCGAATGTCGTCCCATGCATGTACAAGAGTGGCGTCGCCGATGGGAGCAACATGAGGGGCAACTTGTTCCAAGAATGAAACGTTTGTCCATTTTCCATATGTTGCCGTACTGGGGTGATCTACTAATTAACCATTTGCTGGATCCAATGCATATATTCAAGAATGTGGGAGAGCTCCTCTGGAAGACAATCATGGGAATGAAAGACAATCGAGCTTCACGAGATGATTTGCAGTCAGTTGGAAAGATGCCAGAGCTGTTGCCTTTCACCAATGCAGCTGGCCAAATAAAACTTCCAAGAGCGCCATGGGTATTGCTAAAAAAAGAAGAGCGACAAGTTAAAAGGGTGATTTTAGAGTTCAGGACGCCAACAGGATATATGCGATATCTCAAGACAGCATTCACCCGTGACGATCAACTATCAGGACTGAAATCGCACGACTTGCATAAGTTCTTGCAATTCATTCTTCCAATTGCGATCAAGGGGTGTTTAACGGAGGAAGTGCGGACCTGTATATACAAGATTTCAGAGCTAGTGCAGTGGATCTCTTCCAAGGAGATACAAGAGGAATCTATTGCAGTCGCAAGGGCTAACTCCATTGAGGCAGTTTGCATGATTGAGAAGTATCTACCCACGAGCTGTCTAACTATCCAAATGCACTTGCTCGTCCATGTAGTAGATGAGGTTGTAGTGGCAGGTACAGTTCACAGCCGTTGGATGTTCTTTCTAGAGCAGTTCATGAAAACACTTAAGGGTTTTGTTCGCCAAAAAGCGCGTCCAAAGGGGAGCATGGCAGAAGGATGGCTGGTGCAAGAGTCTCTTGTATTGATGAGCGAATTTCTATCTGTTTCTGACCCAGAAATGCCTCGACTGTGGAGCGATGAGGAGAATGCAAGATTGGTGGGAGAGGAGCCACAAAGGCAAGGGGTGCCGAAGAAAATGAACGATGCCATGCGAGAAAATATCATGAAGTTCTGTATACTAAATTCAGCACCGATGCAAAAATGGCTTGAAAGGTACGAAGAAGAGAAAGAGAGACGCAATAGGGAGCGACAGGATTTCAGGCGAAGCCGAACGACTAGAGGTTTACCCTTGTCAGACTATCTTGCTGCTCTACCTGAATTCCCTACAATGGCATGGTTGGACAAGACAGTGAGAGCAGCTCGATAGATCGGAGAACCCTTATCTCTAGAAGAGGAAGAGCTGGCTATTGGATGTGACTGGAAGTATCATACATACATGGCACTGTGGTCGCATGGAAAGCATTTCAGAACACAACAAATTGACAGCAGAAGAAACACGTTTGACAGTGGGGTAATGGTTAGTTTCATGCAAAAGAGCAGGGCTAGTGCCAGAGACACGAATAAGAGCACTAGCAACCTAGATTACTGTGGTCTGGTGTCAGATATCCTGAAAGTAAGCTTCAGGCGGTTTGAGATGTTTTTGTTGGATGTGAAGTGGTTGAAGGTGATTACTTCTGGTCGCAATGCAACGGTACGCAGAGATGGAAACAAACTTGTGCAAATAGATTCTACAAAGGTTTGGACAGATGCGAGCGACACATTTGCTCTCCCCGAACATTGCGAGCAAGTGGTCTTTGTACCGGACCCTCGAGAGTGACAGTGGTGGTTTGTGGTTCAGGTTGCTCCAAGAAATAAACAAGTATTTGAAGGGCAAGATCTCCTGGAGGAAAGTCAGTCAGACGACGTCCATACTACTGTGACATTAGATGAGATGGACGAAGGTATGGCAGAGGAAAATGGATTCTATGCCAGGGATGACGCAGACGAGCCAGAATTGACACTTGTAGATGAAGATGCAATGGATGAAGACAATCTGCCAGAACGAGTTGGGACAGAGTTATGTTTGCAATTAGAGATAGACGATGAAACGGTGCAAGATCTTATCAATGATGCCTCACTTGTCGAGGCCTAGTCCTGTAAGTGTTTGTTTGAAGACGTTGATTTAAAATTAAGCTTAAAGTTAATTTAAACAACTGTGTTTTGACGCTTTATTTTACTTTCTTTGTGCAGGACTTTAGTATGGCAGACCAGTTTCTAGATCCTGCTTCTATGAGTGCAGATGCATTCATGGGCTTCGTTACACGGATGACGTCTGCTCAGATGGCAGAGGCTTCTCAGTACTGGGTAGCCAGAGGCACAGGTACTACGTCTCCGGGCTTCACACCCGAGGGTCCGACGCTTAGGGGGGGGACACCTATGGGGGGGGACCCCTTTGGGGGAGGCACGCCTATGGGTATGACGCCTGCTTCTCCCATCACGGCCGCTTCAACACCTAGGGGTGGGGCAGAGGCGGGTACGTCCTCATCTCCGTAGCGCAGGCACACTCGTTGATCTCGGCGATTGTCAGGTGGAGGTGGTGGTTGCTGTGGAGGAGGGTCCACAGATGCTTCGACCCCTCCTCGCTCACGACCCCCGTCCTACCCAGACACACCTCTCAACACACCTCTTGGCACACCTCGGACACCTTGGGGGGCACACGATCCTAGTGCCTCCAAGCTCTATACTGTACGGCGAGATGGTTCTGTTGACATGGATAGAGTCGGGACTGAGATGAGACAGCGGATTCGCCAACTCGCGGAGCTACAATTTTCGACCAACATTCTGACGTCTTGGGATCAGTAGGAAAAGGACAAAGTCACTTACATAGTGGAGACCATCCTGAGAGAGTGCCAACCTGCTCCGGGTTCTGACGTTGTTCCGAGGAGCTCGATCAAGGGTGTTGCACGGGACACCATGAAACATCGACGAGATGCAGCTCGGAAGGCTTTCAGGACCGGCTCGACGAAGCCTTCGGGCATCCCACACGAGACGTGGCTTCAGATCAGGGAGGATGAGCGGACAGTGGCCACTCGGTTCAGACAGCAGCGTGAGGCTGCGTAGATACGACAGATGACCAGGGGGACATCTCATCTTGGCAGCGGAGGCTTCGACACCTTTCGCTATGAGTTTGTGAGTTTCTAATCCAATCTTAACTATGGCATTTTTTAAAACGCGATGAATCATGTATTCTTATTACTCTGATTTTTGTATAAACGCAGAATCTTGCGATGCATCGAGCCCCGACACGTCAGGAGGAGTCAGATGGATATCGCAAAGGTATCTATGAAGTATTGAATGATCTTGATGCTTCAGGAGAGCCTGTAGACTGGGCGGCCTTACAGTCTCGCTGATCGCTTGAGGTGAGACGTTAATATGTGTGAGTTGATTTAATTAAGTAAGTATATGTGAATACTAATTTTGTGAGTTGTCCTATGTGCAGGTTGTGACGTCTAGTCATCAATGGCCCGGATTTCATATATATTCTTTGTGAGACACAGACACACTTCTGTGTCTCCTTTTGTATAGACATATATATATGGTTATGATTATTGTTCAGACAGTTATTGTTTTCCTTATGGTTATGGTTATTGTCATTGTCATTGTATAGACATGGTTATTTCTCCTATTCTTGTATAGACATAGTTATGGTTCAGGTTTTGTTTATGGTTATGTTTAACTTTCTGGTTATGCTTATGGTTATTATTAATTTTGTTTCTGGTTATGATCAAAGTGGTTATATTGGTCGGTTATGGTTTTAAGTTATGGTTATGCTTTTAAGTTATGGTTATGGTTCGTTATGGTCATTGGCCTTAAATCTCATGTGAGATCCTACATGGATAGCATGTAGGAGGCGTATACATGATATATTTTTTTTGAAAAGTTTATGTAAAAACGAAGGGAACTTTGCCGAAATTTCTGCGGGAGCACGGTTGATTTTGGTGCTGCTCGCTTTCTTGGGCAGAGGGTAGGAAGTCTGGCTGTGGTGCCTGTGTCCATCTTTTCATTGGGCACAGGCCAGGCTACCTGCCCTCTGCCCAAGAAAATTTTTTTACTGTTATGGTCGTCGATATACGCGTCACTATACCCGTCTATACCAGCGTCGATATCCGCGTCGCTAATAAAGCCTTTCCACGCGTATATCGACGCTCTTTGCGACAGTTTCACAGGGACACATATATCGACGCATATACCGACGTTAAGCGTCGCTATATACGTCGATAACCCCCTTTTTTGTTGTAGTGTGTATCTTTATTCTGCAAACAATACTATGGATGATGGAGTTAATGGTTATATTGTCTTGTGGGTGACTACTTTGGGTCTATATCTAAGCTTGCAATTTCTTTCAAAGGTGAATCTGGGCTTATCTTGGATTCATTTAGGTTTACTCAATTATTGAAACACTCAATATGGTTGATGGGTGGCAGGGCATTCAATGTCCTGCCACCAAAAAAATTTCTCTCGGGCGTCGCTATGAGTGTCGCTATATAAGGCTCTGCAGCGTCACTATAAACGTCGCTATAGGTGGCCTATAAACATCGATATGATCGTCGCTATATAGCGACGTCCCGTATCGACGCTTTTAGCGGCGGTCTTAGCGACGCCAGGGAGTATAAAAACCCAATGTATTTCCGTCGCTAACAGCGTCACAAGTGCACACAACCTCTTGTAGTGGCAATTAAGGCTAGTAGCAACCAACCTCCTAAAATCTGCAACATCCTCAATTGAGCCTATATTCACAAAAGACAATGTAAATCAATGCCATGCACAACATTCCAGACGCCCTCTGAAACAAGGACATGCACCATCATGTAAGACCACATTGGGCAGTTGTCTCCATCCAGTTTGTCCTCAATACGTAAACAAGCGTTCCAAAGTGCAAAAAGCAATTAAGCATGGGTGGAACAGACCAGATTGGCTGGCCAAAGAAGATTGGAAGAATGCGAAGAAAGTAACGCGCGAGAATCCCGACAAGTGGAAGCAACAAAAGGAGGCAGCCAAAGTGCGAGTAAAGGCAGGAAGCTCGCACCACTTGGGGAGCGGCGGGTGGGTATCATTTGAGGCCGATTTTGTAAGTGTTTTCGCATTGCTCTTTAGGTTTGATAGTTTAGGGTTTAGGGGTTTTTAAATTCTAACATAATGGATTCTTTGTATGTTTTGATAGTGGTCGATGACAGGACGTGACCCCACACCGTACGAGCGTGACTACGCAAGCAGGAAGGGTTTAAACGCCCTGATGGACATTCTGAGTTCTCGCGACGGCATGGTTAGTATTAGGGTTTACTCTTTTTTATTTGTTGTATTGTTTTATAAATTATATGTTTATTCTTACATAAAGCTGTCTTATTGTTTTTTTTTGCAGAATGCGACAGATACGCCACTTGGATGCGATGAGACGTTTGATTAGACAACTTCAGTCTAGCCATAGCTAGATAGCATTAGTTTCCTTTTGTCATAGCATATGTATCATGAGATGACGTTTATACGTCTTTTTGTAACTATTGGAAAACCATGTATATTTTTTCAATAATGACAATGGTGTTGTAACTATTGCAGTTTCAAAGTTTAACAATCAAGTGATTTTGCCTATGATGTGTACAATTGTCATTGATTTACTTTCATCAATTTACTTTTGTCAGTTTTGTATCTTTTTTGTATCTTTATTTTGCAAACAATACTATGGATGATGGAGTTAATGGTTATATTGCCTTGTGGGTGACTACTTTGGGTCTATATCTAAACTTGCAATTTCTTTCACAGGTGAATATGAGATTATCTTGGATTCATTTAGGTTTGCTCAATTATTGAAACATTCAATATGGTTGATGGGTGCCAGGGCATTCAATGTCCTGCCACCAAAAACAAATTCTCTCGGGCGTCGCTATGAGCATCGCTATACAAGGCTCTGTAGCGTCGCTATAAACGTCGCCTATAGGTGGCCTGTAAACATCGCTATGATCGTCACTATAGGTGTCCCTATATAGCGACATCTCTAGCGATGCGTATAGCGACGCTCATAGCGACGTTCCCGTATCGACGCTTTTAGCGACACCGGGGAGTATAAAAACCCAATGTATTTTCGTCGCTAACAGCGTCACAAGTGCACACAACCTCTTGTAGTGGAAAATTAATGCTAGTAGCAACCAACCTCCTAAAATCTGCAAAATCCTTGTAGCGGCAAATTAATGCTAGTAGCAACCAACCTCCTAAAATCTGCAAAATCCTCAAATGAGCCTATATTCACAAAAGACAATGTAAATCAACGCCATGCACAACATCCTAGACGCCCTCTGAAACAAGGACATGCACCATCATGTAAGACCACATTGGGCAGTTGTCTCCATCCGATTTGTCCTCAATATGTAAACATCTTAAACACACCTTTGTTGTTGTCAGCCATGATGGGTGACTGCACCTGATGTGAAAATTGCACCCAAAGAGGAATGAAGTAGGAACAACACGTGCCATATAGCACAACCCAAAGACGAGTTTAAGAAGCCCATTCTACAAAAAACTGCACCGACAAAAAATTTGCACAAAAGGACAAAATTGCATGCGTGGTATTGCCTATAGTGGAAATGGAGGCAAAATGAGCCCGAATCAAAAATCTTTGCACATCAATTCTACAAGCTTTCCCACAGTATGATGAGTCAACATATTGATTCTTGCCAAAGCTCACAGAAAGCAAAGAACGTGAGCGAAGGAGTGTTGGCGACAGTACCAGGAGGAGGATGCAACGTGATTTGATACCAATTGTTGGAGTTAGGGTTGCAAGGATACACACACAGCTTAGAGAAGAAGAGGAGCTCAAGGTACACAACATGGAGTATATTGCTTAGTGCGCAAATAAGAAGATAAGTTAGTTGTAGAGTGATGGGTGTGTACACATGCACGAGGGAGAAAAAAACCTCCTAGTGATAGAAAAAGTGCCTTTGCGGTCCTAAGTGTGTTCACACACATCACTACCACATATATGGTAACACAAGGCTTTTATAAAAGTAAGAGAGATTAAGCACAACTTAGCAACTTCTTGATTTGGCTTTTTACATGCTTAGAGAGAGGTTGTCTAGAGAGATAAGTGAGTGGAAGAGAGAGAGAATCTCAATTAGCTTTAATACCAGTAAGAAGAGCAGGGAAACTGTGCCACTGAAACTCACCCTACCATACCCTTATATAGCCCCGAGCCTTGCCCTAGAACTGTTATGTTTAGGCACCCCTTTCCACAATGTACTCTCTAGCCCTAAGCCTTTAACCCGTAGGACGTAGCTCTTAGCCTTAGACTCTTAACCCTTGTCTTAATAATGCACTTTGCATGTTTTTGGGATTGGGAAACAATTTTGCTCTCTCTCTCTCTCTCTCTCTCTCTCTCTTTTGCTTTCTTGCTTAGTGCGTAGAGGGGCTAGCACACATGCAAGGTCTCCATATGATCTATTAAAAATTGGGCATATTTTTTATGTATGGGAGTATCACTCCCTCAGAAAATTATGCATGGATCCCAAGTTTGCTCTATAAAAAGCTCTGCAAGTGAGCGTTTGTTTCTTCTCTTGATTTTCTCCATGATGATTTGTGCCATACAAAGAATTTTGTTAGCACTTATCTTTATCACCCTAATGTGCCCTATAGTTCTTTCAATGGGTGCTTCTCATTCAAGTTAACAACACGACTGATAATCTTTGAGTTGCGGTTTGTGCTTTAAGCAAAGGCTTTCTAGGGTGTTGATTTTATAACCATTGTATATAACCCCCAAACTACTTGCAAGCACCTTCTATAAGAGTGGCCGCAGCTACTAGCCCCCGATCTAAGAGCTTCCCGGAGCTTCTATTGAGACGACCGAGATAGGGCCTTCTCCACCCACTTCCTAACCACGAAGCCTCCATTGGCATCAGGCAACTTTGACACCAAGGACTTGGTCCTGGGCGAAAGGAATTGTAGAAGGTTTTCTTAAGCGTACCCCACTCAGTAAAGTGACTCTCTGGAGAGACGAACCTTCTTACATGGTCGTCTCCGTCCTCAGTTGACAGACCCTTGAAGGTAGGAAACTTGACGTGAATCCTTGCCAAGGTGGTGTTGAGGTCAGCAGCCATGGTATTAGAGAGGGAGGTGGAGGGTGATGATGATGGTGAGGACAAAGTTGAGGCAATGTTGTTCGTTGGACGAAGATGGTGGGTGGCTGCGTCTGGAAGCGGTAGCGGAGGCGGTGTCGAGGGTGAATAAAGGTCCACCAGCCAAGTCCTCCAAGAAAGTCCAAGTCCATCGGCGTAGACCCCAAGAAGATCCAAAGTCAAAGGTGGTACTCTTTGTACTCTCTGTAGTGTGATGATAGGTAAGTCCTGTAGCCCTCCTACACACCCGTATCATTTGATGAAGGTACTACAAAGCACCAAATTTGACGTGCTGCATCTCTCAGCCAAGACCTATGAGACCATCACAAGTGGCTAAGTGGGTAGACTCAAAGTATAGAAGATCATGGGATCCATATGCCCTGTGTCGGCATTTAGGCAAGTTTTGAGAGCTGAAAAAATATTTAGTTACCACACACAGTACAAGGGATTTGGACTAAACTTGAGAGTGTTGCCTAAAGATGGTTCCAACCCCTCCGAACAGAGGATTACTCGGATATTGAAGAACTATTGTCTGAATTTGTCCAAGAATTTTCCAAGCGTGGTATAAAACACGACACAATCTCTCAAATCTTTTCCTTTAGGCAGAAAGAACATGAGAAAGTCAACGAAGCTGCACTAAGATTGAAGCAATATGTGGAAAGGTTTCCATCACGGGAAGTCCCTCAGCAGGATAGATTAGTGTTGCTTTTCATCAAAGAGCTAAGAGATATTCATCTCAAAAAGGATCTTCATTTGAAGAGTTGTGCTACACTCGCTCACAACATCCATTAACATGCCTAAATTGTGTCACCAACTACCAAGCTCCCTTCAGTTCAATCTCAAGCTTCAAAGCAAGGACCCACCACTTGTGATACCAATCAAAGCACATTGTTGGCGGATCGCCGCGATCGGATGAAGCGGTATAGCGAGAACTCGACCAACATAAATATTTCAATCCGAGGGCGTAGCTGACTCGACTAGGGCATGGAAACATCAGATACACTACCCTAAACAGTAATGTACTGAGGAGAGAGGTGTATCAACTCCAATACGTGGTATATCTGAGAAAACAGCGAGAACTTTCGTGCGAGCTAATCTGCATTCAAAGTGGTCGTAGAGGACTCAAACGAGCTCCAAACTTGATGAAACTTGAGATCCTAGATATTGAGACTATGGGGACCCCATCTGCGAAGTCAAATCTCAGTTCTGAAAACTATGACTTGCCGCAACTGGTGCCACCACCCCAAAAGTGACGATTGAGGGGTCGAATGGATCCTCCTAAGTCCTAGCTACCTCTGTCCAAGCTCATAAACACATTCAAAACCTCTAAACACCACCAAAAGCAAGACGAACACACGAGGTGACCTCGAGCTAAAATAACTCGATGTGACATCGACACACACTCAAACACGGTAACAAGCACATGTACACGGTGCCAAGAGCATGTAGAAGCAAGAAATGAAGTCTTATCTCATTCAAATACTTGTACAAGGAGATATGAGCGCGCAAGCCTAGGCCCCAATATTAGTCTAAGTGTTGTGTGTGTACAAAATGAGAGGATTTTGACTTATGAACCTAGGGTGGGTCATGCCAGATGACCAAAATCTAATCATTTACAAGTTTGAGAGTCATTCTAAGACCCCGTACCCATTAGGTAGTCATTTTAGAGCTATCTATGGAATCTTGGAAGATTTTGTCAAATTATGACGGTGAATGCGATTTCACCCCGTAAATGGCCGAAATCAACAGCGAAAAATATGATATCAAGTGGAATCGGGTCCTAGATGCCCGTATATCATGTTGATGCACCTCTTGATGTATTACGACACTTGATGAAGCATTAGTGCGCCTGTTGATGCAATATTGCGTCAACACTCCCCCCTCCTGCGCCTTGTCATCCTCGACAAGACCTTTGTTGGTCCGTCGGATTTTTGCTTTGTCTTTATGGTCGTCCAATTGTAGTCGCCATGTGGCCCTAGTTGGCCATCTTGGTGGTCTTTTGACTTTTTCGTCTACTGTTGTCCTTTACTTTTCTTGATTTGGGTGGTGTTGAGGCTTGTCATTGCTTTGTGCTTGAGTTGATTCTTGACTTTTGCAGCTTTGTTTGATGGCTTGCTCTGATTAGGTGCAATAATCTTTGAAGCACTTTTGTGCTATTGATTTTGTTGCACTCCATTTTTGTTTGATGGCTTGCTCTCATTAGGTGCAATAACCTTTGAAGCACTTTTGTGCTATTGATTTTGTTGCACTCCATTTTTTCTTTTGAGGCCTTTCCATTCTTGTGTTTGTGAATCAACTTGACTGGTGTTGTAGGGTGATTGACATCTTTGATTTTCTTGGTCCTTTGAAAGAAAGCAAAGTAACTGACTGCAGTTAATTTTCCACTTGGTTTGTTAAAAAGCAAAATCTCCGTCCTTCGCTTTTCTTGCATGGGTGCAAGCCCCCAGGAATCTTGCTTTCCACTTGTTTCTGTTCATTTTTGGTTGTCTGTTATTTTGTCTATCCGTCGTCGGGTTTTCTTGCATTTTTAGCAAGCCCTCAGGTTAGACTTTGACATGTTCTTTGCATTTTCAACTTCCATTTGCCATATTTCAGTGAATGTCCTTTCTTGGGCAGTCCTTTGTTTGAATCTTTTATTTGACTCTCTTTTGATTTGAAGCATGTGGCATTGAATTACCCTTGGTTCTAGTATTTTTCTTGATCGTCTCTATTCCAGATTGTCAAACAGTGGTGTGGCAGCAGTTGCGGTTGCTGACACAGTGTGAGATTTCAGACTTCTTCTCATGTTTGGTGTCTTCAGTGCCTTTTGGTCCTCTTTGTGGTGGAGTCATGTCGTTTGGACTTTAAAATTTTCACATATGGCCCAGACGTTTCTTCCAGACTCTGCCTTGTACTTTTTTGGGGTCATTTTTTACCTTTTTGCTTTTTCGTTGGCTTTAACCTCATTTGTGTACTCTAGGCTCCAAGAGGGTTCTCTCAACTACCATCATGCCTATGTGATTTTCCATTTTTCTAGTGGTTGGTAGTCTGGTATCAGCAATCGCGGTTGGTGACACTGTACCAGATTTGGACTCAGTTTTGGGTGAGGATGGCATATTTGAGACCCTAGTGACATCTGTTATCCTTTGGTACCAACCAGTCTTCAAAATTGATGAAGTGGCACCAACCACGGTTGGTGACACCTAGAGGATTTCCAAGATTTTTTCTCATATTTTGTATATCCTTCATCTGCTGGTCCTCCCTGAAGTGGTTTTTGCTCATTTGGAGCCTCCAGGTATGACCCAGAACGTTTTATGCGAACTCAAACTTGCACTATTCTGAGGTCTTTTTTCATTTGAGTGTCCTTTTGGCAATTTTGACTTCATTTTTGGGTTCTAGACTCCAAGAGGGTTCTCTAGACTACCCACTTGCCTACCTGATCTTGAGTTTTCCAATGTGAAGTAGTCAGGTGTCAACAATTACGGTTGGTGACACGTTGTCCAAATTTGGTGATCTTGACATATTTTGGTTTCCCATCACGTGTAGATCATTGTGACCATGTGCATTCACCTTGGAATTTTGAGTTTTGGTCACACCTTGAGTTTTTGGGTTGTCAAAAGTCTTATTTGGTTATGGTAACCCTCTATCTGGCTCCTAGTGGTCCAAATTTGTTGTGCACACCTCCTGGGGATTGGTATTGACCTGTGGAAGCTCCCTGTATGGTTCACCTGACAGAATTCACCAAGTGTCACTAACCGTGGTTGGTGACACCTGGGCCTTTTTTTATGAAAAGTGATTTGAGAGGGTGCCCCTTGTCTTGTAAGGCCCATATCCTGTTGCATTGGTGTCATTTGAGCTTCTCGTGGCTTGTGAGGCTCATTCATAAGCTTTTGGTCATATCCATTTGCAAATTGGCTGTATCTTTTTCCTTGGTCTTTTAGCTCTATGCACCCTTTGCCTTCTATGGTCTTTTATTTGTTGCCATTTTGACTGTCTTGGTGATTGAACTCTTTGCAGCAATTTGTCTTCCATCTCTTGTTGACACTTGCTTTTTCACTGGTGTGTTTGCTGTTTTTAGGTTTCCTTTTGGTTTGTTCTTGTGTTAGCATTCACTATTGTCATCTCTGGAACTTGATGAGCCTTCTTGTTGATAGATTTTTCTCCTCTCTTTGTCTTCTCTTGACTTTGGCTCTCTGGTTTGCTCTTGCATCATACTCCTTATGGATTTATCACTACGTTCAGCCGGACTTCTTTGTTGTCCATCTTTTGAAGCTTGATCTTGATATTTTTCATGCGTCTTCTAGGAGTACTCCTTGATATGCTTGCCTGTATCCATTTGGGATTTTGTGCTGCTTGGTGTTTTCTTGGAAAATTGAAAAGGAAAAGAAAAAGGAAAAGGAAATCTAAACAAAAATAAGAGAAAATCCTGGTATATACAATTGATTGCGATCAAAGTCTGGTCTATTTTTTGGAATCTTTTGTGGTCTTTTGACAAAACTCGATCTTGCTGATCTAAATATCTAAGAAACGATCAAATGAAATATACAGATTTATATACATGTAAGTAGGGTATAGTAATCCTCACTGACTTGAAACCCTCTTTGTAGTACTTAATGGGCATTATTATTATTTAGTCAAAAGGAATTAGCAATTAAGCGCAATAAAACGTAAGAAGCTTAAAACACAGTGGAAACATTGCCCGCTCATGTAAGCTTCTCTCTCTTCCTCTTCTTCTTTTCTGCTTTCTTTCTCTCTCTTTTTTTCTTTTTCTCTTACCTTTCTTTTTCTTTTTCTTCGCTCTTTTTTTTTTGAATTGAATGCTGACAACTCCCTCCTCTTGATTCTGAGTCTACCTAGACGAATATCCAAGCTTTAACCTCATAGCTTTTGTGGTATGGGGTTTCAGCAGTTGTCATGAGGTGAACAATCCTTGGATTTCACCTTCCAGAACCTTTGTGTCTCAACGGAATCTTTTGTTGGAGAGATCTCCTGCTTGGGTCTCTAGACTTGCTTGACGTTGGGTGTTGAGGTCACGTAGTTGTCCCGATTTAGTTGCTTGTTGGCGTTTAGAATCCAGATTTTCCAACAATCTGCTTGTGCTTGAACCAGCTTTTTCGGTACCCAGATTTGCTTGGATGGGGCTGCACTAGTCGTCTTTGGTTGTCTTGATGGTCGTTCCTTCTCCAAAGTGGATTTGTCTTGCTCATTCGGCTGCGTTGGCTGCCTTGGGATCCATTTGTATTTTTTATCCTTTTGTTCTTGAAGCACACTACCTTTGGCACCCTCACCCGTTTGTAAGATCCACTTTTCTTGAGAGGTTTTTGCTTCTTTCTCCGAGATTTGGATTTCTTTTCTTGAGATCTAGACGTTGAAGCCACAGTTTTTTGTTGTGAAGCTTGTTCTTTCTTGATCCAGATTCGCTCTTGACCAAGCTGACTCTTGGGTATCCAAATCTGACAATACTACCATGCATGGTTGATTTTCTCATTAGGAAAAATATGAACCCTCTAGGGGCCCTTTGGGATTAAGGTTAATTAGAGACCATCCAATAGGAAGAGGGTGGTGGACACACTCTATACCCTCAAAAAAGTAGGGGGACAAGGTAGCCTTACACCTCTTTATGGCCTCTTACCTAGTGAGAAGGTAAGGGAGGTGGCTAGGGGAAAGAGGGGGGGGGGGGGGGAGACCACTGTGACCTTTTTTCCTCCACTTTTTGGTCCGGATTTAAAAATACACTAAAAAATTCAAATTTTCAAAAAATTGAAATTTCAAGTTTTCCCTCTTTAAAAGGTCCTCAAACTTATTTCATGGTCAAAAAAGTATTTTTGACCTCCAAAAGTAAAAAATGTGCACTAAAAAATACAAAATTTTGATTTTTTTCAAAACAGTTCAAAACATCATTTTCCACCCTCCAAAGTCTTTCCAAACCTATTCTGTAGCTAAAAAGTGATTTTCTCTCTCTACAAACTCTTTTCTAAGCTCTCCATTGCTGCAACAACCACATGCACCCCCTATAGTGTAACACTATCTCTCTGCTAGCTTTCTCCCACCTCCACTGTAGCACCAAGCAAGCTCCTCCCCCATCTCTTCCCCTTGGCCACCACATAGTTTCACACCAAGCTAGCTCCTCTTCCTTCTCTCACCTCCATTACACCATGAAAAAAGATTCTACTCCTTCTAACCTCCATTACACCATGAAACAAGATTCTACTTCTTCTAATTTTATTCACTCACACTACATGGAAACCTCTACTCCCGAAAATGGAAAAAATATGAGCTCACATGACTTGAATACCACAACAATAGGAGGTGTGAATAGTGTGTGGGCTTTGCAAGGGTTCATCTCCAACATAAAGATAAAATGGTAAGAAAACTACCCTTGTAGCTTACATTCAGAGTTTAACATCATCTCCATCTTTAAGTTTATCATGCTGGAGAGAATAAACCTCTTTATGGGTTTCAATGTTTAGGCTTCATACCTCATAACACTGGGTGGTCCTATTTTGTTGATGGCTTTGGCGCGCCATCTATAGTTGTGTAGCATGTGATTGAGTCTCGCAATGCAAGTAAGTTGTGTTATCTATGGAGAATCATCAAAGATTTTTCTTATAATTTATTCTTTGTATAGTTGTCATTAGATTATCATTTTCTACTTTATAACTTTGTGCTCACATAATCTGTTGTTTACTTATAGAGTCAACTTCTTTTCAGAGGACATGAGCAAGCAACCATGTGCAAAGATGAAATCACTCTATTTTTGTTCCGTGAGGAACCTTTCACTACGATGTTAAAGGATTTTGATAAGAATAGTAGAATTTTTGTAGAATCTTGAACCAATAGGTACTCTCTAGGAGCTCTTAGAAAAGCCATCCATATAGTACTACTATTTTTCCTAGTGTCATAGACACACAAATACTCAAGTGTATATGAATCTCTAGATGAAGAAGACAAATACTTGTAAGAGAAGCCTAATAACAACAACATTGTCTCCATTTGTAATTATTTTCATGAGGCTGGATTCTTCTATAAATGCAATATAAATGTGTTTTTTTGTTAAATGGTGTCGCATTGAGTGAGAGTATTTAATTTAGATTACTGGACTTTCATACAGATTTGAGAATTATTGTTGAAATTTATGGATATTTTTATTTGCTTGTAAGATGTTTCAAGTCTCAAGTCTTAATAAAAAATTCAAGCAATATTTTGATTTCAGTTTAATCATTAAAGGTTATTCTTATTAAACTGGATTATAACCTTTGTCAAGATATCCTCATTTGGGGATGCTGAATATATATCATTAACAACGTTTCACAAGGTGAGAAAGCTAAATTCTTGCTTTCCAACATGTTATTGTTTCCATACTATGCCTATGCCAAGCTTGACTTAGATAAATGACAACTTGAGATGAAGTTGTCGATGTATAAGGGTGACTTATTATTGACTCTTGTTTCATCATACATATATTGTAAAGCCTTTGAGTTTCCACCTTTCTGAGTAGTGTTGACAAGTTATTGGTATCAAATCTTCTTAAATATCCCTATTCATAAGCTATTGGTAGCTATTTCTTTGGTATTGCTAAAGATGATACCAATAGCTATTCCCTTGTAAACTTAACTGTTAAATTGCGGATTTGAGTTTTACTATGTAGCTCATTTGGATAGAGAAAGTGTAACATAAATTATAGATACATGCATTATGAACATAGAAGATATGTACCAATCGAGCCTATATAAACTGCTAATAAAAAAACCTTTGGTTGGATACTATAACAATAGGGGTCACATGTGGTTTCAAATACCAAAGATATCACTACAACACTAAATGAAGATATCGACGCGCCTATATAGACGGCCATGCCTTTCCACGCGTATATCGACGACATTAGCGGGCGTCGCTATACACGTCGCAATGTGCATCGATATACGCGTGGAAAGGAGGAAAAGATTGCATGCTCGTGCACGCTCTGCAAGTATCAAATCTTGCTCAAGCGTAGGATATGTAATGAGCATGTGCACAAGTACGGAGAGTTTGCTAGAGAAACCGTACAGAATCTGCGATACGACTCCTACGGAACGGGCATTGATTTCCGCGACATAGCACCTACATCTGAGAGAGAGAGAAAAAAGATTATGCATGAAGGTCCGACCAATATAGAGCCACGGATGGAAGCAGAAAAGGGCTTACAGACAGAAGATGACGGCATCGAGGAGATGCTGGATGCCTTCTTCCAGACAAGTGAGGAGAACGCGAACGAAGTAGCACCAGAAGCCGTGCGCCTATCTCCTGAAGACATGTTGAGAAAGTTGGCACGTCAACCAATCTATGAAGGCGCCAAAATATATGTGCTTCGTACTTGTCTGGCGTTTTTGAATCTTCAGTCAGTGTACGGGTGGTCAGATGCAAGCGTCACTGCTTTGTTTAGGTACGTAATTTACAAAAGAGATTTTCCGATTGCAACGGTGATGTGCTCGGAGAGCTTTAATTTTAATTTAATGTGGCTTAAACAGGTTATTGCGGGAGCAACTTCTCCCGACTGGCAATGAAATGCCCCCCTCCAGGCCAGACGCAAAGCAACTTCTGACCTCAGTTGGCTTGGACTACAACAAGATTCATGCATGTCCAAATGATTGCATTCTTTTTCGCAATGAATTCGCAGATTGTTTGTCGTGTCCTAAGTGTGGAGCAATGCGCTACAAACAAGATGAAGTTGGCGAGACAGTGCCAACTAAAGTGTTGTGGCATTTCCCTATTATTCCTAGGATAAAAAGCATGTTTCGTTGTGGTTCCATTGCAAAGTTGATGCGGTGGCATTCTACGAATAGATCCACCGACGCAACATTTAGGGTGCCCGCTGATTTGAAGGCTTGGAGGCACATTGAAGATACGTGGCCACATTTTAACACTAGGTTGGTAACCTAACAGGACATAAAAGTGTCCTTTCAGGGTTTTGAAAAAAACCTCCAAAACCATAGTAGATCCACTCATTTTGTAAAATCCTTTCATGAGGTTATAGTTCAAGGCCTACTACACATGGAAAAAATAAGAAACTTGTAAAATTTCTCATCTTTTGGTCACACCAAGCCTCCAAAGTTGATGGACCAGTGCATTTTCATCAAAACAGTCATTTCTTACGTTTTGTTGCATAAAAATAAGATTAGGGATTTTTGTAAGACTTGAGATAAATTCCCTAGTTGACTTCAATGGGTTGGTGATCAGAACATATGATTGCTTCTCACTCACTATTTTTTGTTTTGCCAAAATAAATAGGTACAAAAAAGTTGAATTTTTACCATTCTGCAAACATATCATCAAAGTTTCTATAGCCACGCTCAATACAAATAATATATGCATGTTTTCTTAGTTCCCTATTATCCTTTGTGTTCATAAGGAGCCATGGAGCATGTCAAAAGAATAATACATCTCTTACCAAGGGGAATCTTGGGGACAAAGATGAAGTGTTAAATACAACAAACATGAAAAAACTGGGTTCAACATTATGAGTTGTAGAATCCCATAGAAACTATTCAATATCTAGCCAAATTTGATCCTTATGACTAGATATGGTTACTACCTACAAAATGCATGTAGTTGTCACAAGAAACAAACAATATTGAAAAAGCTATACTTGATATACTAGAATGTTTTGTTTTCTTCTATAATTGAAAAAATCAACCATCGTTGTGTACTATGCAAAGTAGGGTATTAGGTGCCCCAAAACTCAAGGAATGTTAGCTTTATGTTACAATATGAGACATACAAAATCAAAAATGCATTTGGATATCATGAAATCCACCAAAAAAATCATAGAAGAGCTAAAATTGGCTAGAAAACAAGATTTGACAATTTTTGTAATTTGGTCATAACTTACAACTTTAATATTTATTTCTCCCTAGAAGCATCAGGACATGTTGAGGACTACTAAAGATAGTTCTCTAGCATTATAGACCTCACAAACATGAATTCTAGAGTGGTATAGTTGCAAAAAGTTTAAAAAAGCAAAAAACTGGACCCGTTTTTTCACACAGTTTAGGTTGTGAAATGTTGTGCAAGGACAATGTTAAAGATGGAATTGATATTCCAAAAAAAAGTCGAGTTTTTTTCAGCTCATGAGACAACTTTCTAGATAGATAACACCACAAAATCCATTTTGAAACTCTTGACATAATTCAAGAAAAATGGTCACTTAACAGGACATAAAAGTGTCCTAGGACATAAAAGTGTCCCATTACCAACCTAGTGTTAAGAGTGAACCACGCAATTTGCGTTTGGGCATGGAAATGGATGGAGTCAATCCATTTGGCTTGAGAAGCTCGTCATGGAGCACTTGGCCTGTGTGCCTTATCAATTACAACCTCCCGCCATGGCTTGCTATCAAGAAGGGTCATTTGATTTTAAGCTTGATTGTACCTGGTAAGTTCAAAGCAAAAAACATGGATGTTTATCTAGCTCCACTAGTTGACGAGCGCCAGGAGTTATGGCATGGGATCGACATAGCAGATGCGGTTGAACCAGTAGGACAACAGCATGCAAGGATCCATGGACTTCTTATGTGGACTGTGCATGATTGGCCAGGATACAGAGAAGCTTCTGGTAATGGTTGGAAAGACAATTTATCAAGGCCACCACCGTTATCTTCCAGATGGCCATCACTTGCGCGAAGGCCAGCTTGGTCGCGTCGAATGTCGTCCTATGCATGTACAAGAGTGGCGTCGCCAATGGAGCGATGAGGAGGATGCAAGACTGGTGGGAGAGGAGCCGCAAGGGCAAGGGGTGCCGAAGAAACTGAACCTGGCCATGTGAGAAAAGATCATGAAGTTCTGTATACTAAATTCAGTGCCGATGCAAAAATGGCTTCGGGCATCCCACACGAGATGTGGCTGCAGATCAGGGAGGATGAGCGGACAGTGGCCACGCGGTTCAGATAGCAGCGTGAGGCTGCACAGGTACGACAGATGACTAGGGGGACATCTCATCTTGGCAGCAGTGGCTTCGACACCTTTCGCTATGAGTTTGTGAGTTTCTAATCCAATCTTAACTATGGCGTTTTTTAAAACGCGATGAATCATGTATTCTTATTACTTTGATTTTTGTATAAACGCAGAATCTTGCGATGCATCGAGCTCCATCATGCGAGGAGGAGTCAGATGGATATCGCAGAGGTATCTATGAAGTACTGAATGATCTTGAAGCTTCAGGAGAGCCTGTAGATTGGGAGGCCTTATAGTCTCGCTGATCGCTTGAGGTGAGATGTTAATATGTGTGAGTTGATTAAATTAAGTCAGTATATGTGAAGTAATATCAATACTAATTTTGTGAGTTGTCCTATGTGCAGGTTGCGACGCCTAGTCATTAGTGGACCAGATTTCATCTATATGCTTTGTGAGACACAGACACGCTTATGTACAAACAGTTAGTGTTCATACAGTTATTGTTTCTCTTATGGTTATGATTATTGTCATTGTCATTGTATAGACAATTATTGTTTCTCTTTCTGGTTATTGTTAATTTTGTTTATGATTATGGTTATCTGCATTATGGTTTTGATCAAAGTGGTTATAGCCGGTTATGGTTATACTTTTAAGTTATGGTTATGGTTCGTTATGGTTATGCTTTTAAGTTATGGTTATGGTTTGTTATGGTTATGCTTTTAAGTTATGGCTATGCTTTTCAGTTGGTACGGTTGTCTTTCATTGGCCTTAAATCTCATGTGAGATCCTACATGGATAGCATGTAGGAGGCGTATACATGATATGGTTTTTTTTTTAAAAGTTTATGTAAAAACAAAGGGAGCTCTGCCGAAATTTTTGCGCGCGGGAGCATGGTTGATATTTTGGTGTTGCTCGCTTTCTTGGGCAGAGGGCAGGAAGTCTGGCTATGGCTGTGTCCATCTTTTAACTGGGCACAGGCCAGGCTACCAGCCCTCTGTCCAAGAAAAAAATTTTCTGCTATGGTCGTCGCTATGCGCGTTGCTAATAACGACTGGTTTCATAGCGACGCGGATAGCGACGGGCCGCATCAATAGCTGCGTCGATAACACATTTTCTTTTTTGTAGTGTATGGCTGAACCAAAACATTCCAAAGAACACGAGGTGGACACAAGGAAGTAAAAATTGGCTCCTTGTTTGGTCAATCTCTAGTGTGAATGTTTAGTGCACAGGATTTGTGAGGCCTTTGACCTAGGGAGTTCACTAAAGTATATGTAACATAGCATACATGTTCAACATAAGGGATTTTGTATTCTTGTAAAGTTACAGAAACATGTGTAGATAAGGTCTATAAGGGGTACTTTTAATCCATTTTGGTGAACTCACGTGATATAGGAAAATTTTACATAGTGAATGTTCTAGACCTTTGAACACATAGAGAAAGGGACGGGGGGGGGGGGGGGGGGGGCTCTGATTACATCAAACGCTACACCTCTATCCCGTGGCCATGCATTAAAAAAGCCCCTATTTGTCATTATAAGACCCCAAGGGGGGAGCTCTTGCTCTGTGTACATCTATCTTACATTCTTTTCTCATACTTATACACAATAGTGTTACAAAATTTTTCCATGTAAAGGCTCCCAGGGCCCTCAACAAGAGTGGCCACAAGGGCGCACAAAATGGCCATCCAAAAGTCCCGGATGGCCATTTCGCACCTCCTTGCGGCCACTTTTTTTTTTTTAATTGTTGAACTCTTAGACCGTGATACAAAAAAAATCATATCTTGCTCGGATTCTCCAAAATTCAACGTGCAAGTTGGCAATTTCTTTAAAAATGATATAAAACAGACATTTCTTACTTTTTTCTTAATCTACGAGCTCCAACGAGCATTAAAACCATGGAATTTGAAAATACTCAAAGAACTAATGTTTTTTATTGTGTTAGGGACTGTATTTCCTACATACAATACTTTCCCAAAATCTTGCTCTAACACCTTCAAAGGCCCCAGGGAGTGAGCTCTTGGTCTCTATACATCTAGCTTACAGCCTTATCTCATACCTATACACAATAATTTTGCAAATTTTTGCTATGTAGAAGCTTCCAGGGCCCTCAACAAGAGTGGCCACAACTGCGCGCAAAATGGCCATCCAAAAGTCTCGGATGGCCATTTCGCGCGCCCTCGCGGCCACTTTTTTTTTTTTGTTGAACTTGTAGACTTTGATGAAAAAAAAAACATACCTTGCTCGGATTCTCTAAAAAACAACGTGCAAGTTGGCAATCTCTTAAAAAGTAATGTAAAACAGACATTTCTTACTTTTTCCTTAATCTACGAGCTCCAACGAGCATTAAAACCATGGAATTTTAAAATACTCAAAGAACTAGTGTTTTTTATTGTGTTAAGGACTGTATTTCATACATACAATACTTTCCCAAAATCTTACTCTAACACCTTCAAAGGCCCCAGGGGGTGAGCTCTTGCTCTCTTTACATCTAACTTACAGCCTTATCTCATACTTATACACAATAATTTTACAAATTATTGCCATGTAAAAGCTTCCAGGGCCCTCAACAAGAGTGGCCACAAGGGCGCGCAAAATGGCCATCCAAAAGTCCCGGATGGCCATTTCGCGCGCCCTTGTGGCCACTTTTTTTTTTTTTTTTTTGAACTTGTAGACTTTGATGCAAAAAACACATACCTTGCTCAGATTCTCTAAAAAACAACGTGCAAGTTGTCAATCTCTTTAAAAAATAATGTAAAACAAACATTTCTTACTTTTTCCTTAATCTACGGGCTCCAACGAGCATTAAAACCATGGAATCTGAAAAAACTCAAAGAACCAATGTTTTTTATTGTGTTAAGGACCGTATTTCCTACATACAAAACTTTCCCAAAATCCCGCCCTAACACCTTCAAAAGTGGCTTCCAAGGAGTGCCCTCGGTCAAAATTTGAAACTGAAGGAAAATAATCAGAATGAACTCCTAAACTCTGTACAAACTTTAAAATAACCAAGATTTCTTTCAAAAAAAGTTATTACTAAAAATTTGAAAATAGACTTCCCTTGAACTTCCCACGACGATAGAAATCAAAGGGTTTAAGGAGAGATGTGGCATCGAGGTTTATTCCATCAAAATCTCTTCTACTTTATCATGTCTTCTCATGTACAATCTTATCAAACAAAAACAAATTTACACTTTAAATGACTACAAATCTTTATTTAACTTATCAAACAATTTAAAATATGGTAGACCTAGAGTGCTCTTATACATTAACAAACAAAAAAGTCCAAATTTCTTCTCATTAACTTTGATAAACATGCATTTGTGAACAACTTCCAAGGAGTAGTGCGGTCATAGTTCTTACATCCATTCCATGATATGGCATGGTATGGGGTGACCTATCACATAAAAATATCTTTGGTAGGAGTGCCCTCATGTTAGGAAAAGGTGTGTTGCTGTTGATGAAAAGAAGTTGCATTGTCCTACTAGGGATCTCTCTATGTTAGCATAATGATTTTTGGTGTAGTGGGAGCCACATTGCCGTTGAGGAGAGCTTTTTGCCACCGTAAAAGCTTCATGTTATGCCAGTTCCTTGAGCCATTCTTTCAAACAACACCACTCAACTAGCATAGTAAGAGGTCACCTTGTAACAAAAACATGTATGAATTCAATATTTGCAAGCGGTATAATAAAGACACTTGTTAAGTATAAGTTGTACAAATGTGCAAGTATTTTCATCCAACTGGGAATAAAAAATCCTAAAATATACATTATGATGAGATTACCCACCTCTAATAATCATAGATTTGAAGCACCTACCTGCAAGATGTAATAAAGAAAACCGTTTTAGAGGAAAAGTGGTGACACTTGGCCTCTCTAACCTGCAACCTTTCACTATTTGTGCACAAAAGCAACCTTTGTGCCAAGCACTACAAAACAAGTAGAGGCAGCACCTTATACTTCAAAGTTTATGATAAGAAGAACACAACCAAAAGAAAGAAGTGTATTGTTACCTTGCACAAAGGGGTGTTTTATTCAAATATGTGATGGTATTGGCAAGATATTGAAGAACCATCAACATTCATCTCACCGACGGTACGACGTTCTTGGGATGACCTCTGCTCACCCTCAAGTGTGGCCTTCGGTGCAAACGCCACGGACAAGAAAACATGTATGCATACGATTTTTAATGTCCGTGAGCACCATGGTAGCTGTTGCGTGAGGAAGCAAAAGATGAAAAGAGAGAGGGGGGAGGGAGAGGGAGGAACATGGGAGGAGAGAAGGGGGCAGTGGGGGAGAGGGAGAGAGAGGGGAGGAGAAGGAGAGAAGGGGACAGGGAGGGAGAGGGAGGAACATGGGAGGAGAGAAGGGGGCAGTGGGGGAGAGGGGGAGAGAGAGGGGAGGAGGAGGAGAGAAGGGAGTAGGGAGGGAGAGGAGAGGGAGAAAGAAGGGAGGAGAAAGAGAGAACAAAGGGTTTTTTTTGGGGGGGGACTTTAAAAAAAAAAAAAAAATGGACTTTTAGTGCTTGTAGGTTTTAAAAAAGGTCAAAAAATGAATTTTTGATATGTATATATGTTGGGGGGAAGTTTTAAGTAAAAAATAAGTAAAAATAATTTTTTTGAAAAAAAGTCAAATTTTGGCTCTTAGTGACCCACGTTTTTGCTGATGTGGCCACACCTCTTTACTCCCTTCACTTTCAAAAAGCTAGAGAGAGAAGGTGACCTCCTAGGTCCACATCCTACATATGTCTAAAAAAAGGCTAGAAAAGCCTACTCAAAACTAGCTTCTTGAATGCCCTTGTCCCCTTAACCCTACACAACATTAGCCTTAATCCCTAAAAATTAGGATTCCTTACAAGGCCCATGCAAGGTCCATATTTCTCCTAATGCTTGGTGGCTTGTGTTGGTTGTTCCCTGGTAGAGGCTGTCTTGGTTGCCACTTGTGAAGTTGCATCTTGCTCTTTTTCTCGCAATTGTGCTACTGTCTTTTCCATGGGTTGTACTTCTTGTTGGGTCTTTGGTTGATTGACAAAATCAATTTTGTGCTTTCCCTTGAATGATTGAAAGTGTAGGCCATTCTATGACCAATCAACTTGAGCATTGTAAGCTCTCTGCCATGGTTGTCCTAAGAGTAGTTGATATTGCGTTTGGGTGTCTTGGACAATATAGAAGTGATGTATACACATGGTAGTACCTAGTTGTAAAGGAATTACAACTGATCCTATGATGTTTGCTTGATGGCCTATAAATCCTTATATATCCTCTTTTGTGGCTTGTAGCTCTACTTCAACAAGCTTGTTGTACATGATTAAGGAAATTACATTTCCTTGTGCTCATATATCTACCAATGCCAATGCTTGCATCTTGTTACAACTTGCTACTATTTGGATGATTGGATTGACACATTCTTCATCCCTGCTTGAAATGACCATCGTATTGATTTGCACGGCATCAATGTGCAGTAACCTCCTTTCAGCTGCCACCTGCTATTGTAGCTTCACCTGTTTTTGTGACTTAAAATCCTTCTTTACCCTCTCATCACTAAACAGATGAGATATCTCCTCTCCCTCAAATTTTACAATTGAATCAATACCAGTTTGTGATTTAGCATTCATCACATTGTCAAAAGGTTCTGTCTTTTGTTTTTGTATGTTTTTACTTTTTTTTTCTTCTTTTGAGAAGTTTCTGATTTTTTTGAGGTTTTGTGTTTGTAGGTTTTACTAGCATACTATCTATGTTATCCCCCCATTGATTGCCAGTGTTGAGACACAGATTTTTAGGCTCATTGGCCGTTTTATCACTGCTCGTATTCCAAAGTAAGGCACCACATCGTTACCCTATGAATCACAAAATCTTGTCGTGGGCTCACCGCTAATGGCACATACATCCATTATTGCCAAGATGTGTTCCCATTCTAAAGGTTCGAAGGCGTCTTCTAGAAAAGGCTCGGGGATATAATCCGGATCGCTCATGGCTCTTTCTAGGATGCACTATTTGCGTTTCAGACTCTCACAATCTGAAGCTCCACACATCCATAACTGATCCCTGGGTTTACCTATCCACGATGGAACTATTGATTCATTCGTTGTGGCCAAATCAAAGTACTCTATAGGAGTCCTTGTGAAATCTATGTACTTATGTGTCTTCAAGTTAACCGTGCTGGTAACATCCTCATTTCTTAGATAGGTATAATCATAACCCCAATCTTGGACCATGTTTAGCTATCGCATGAATGGTCTTCTCAAGATGATGTCATAATTATTTTTCTTTCCAAAGTCAAAAATGGCAAAAGTATGTTCGTACTCGATGCCACACGAGGTAACCACTGCTTTCTCTAGGAGTCCTAATGGCCTTTCTATGTGCCCATCTACTAATTTTAGCTTTATCCGTGTAGCCCTTAGTGCTGGTCTTCCCCATTTCTTCCAGATATCCTTTGTGGCGATGGCAACTCCCACTCCGCTATCCATAATGGCTATGGTATGGACATCATTATACTCTATAGGAAGTATAGTGTTACCATCTTCACCTTCGAAATACTATCCGACCTTGTTTAAAAGAACTGAAGTAGCTTTCTCATTTGAGTCTTCTAGGTCAACAATCTCTCGGATTTTGACTTCTGGATTTTTAACTCCCATCTTTGCTAAGCAATTGTCAACCATATCCCAAAATTGAGGTTTGATTCTCAACAGTTATGCTATCATGATCGTATAGTTAATTGGAGTTGACAAGATGTCAATCATACCCTTGGAATCTATCTCTTTGGGTGCTTTTTGTTTGATGGAAGGCACGGATCTAATTTCGGACCTAGCTTCGTACTCACCCAGATATGACGGTAGCGCTTCCAAGGAATTTTGCTTGCTTTCTATCGATACTTCTGTTTCAACATCGCCAAAGTAAGACTATCGAACCAAATCTATCTGTTTCCCTGCTTCAAGCTCTTCTATTGGTGGTAACATTGAAATTTCACTAGAACTCCTATGGCTTTCTTTGTCCCTTACGTCTAGTACTTTCTTCCAAAACTGGTTCGTGCCATTTGCCTTGATGTCCATGCCTCTTAGGATTGGAGGTTTGCCTAAACATGACTAATCTAATGTATTAGGGACAACCCTAACACCCTCAGATTTTGTCTCTATCACTCCATGATCCTTCTTTTCTTGCCTAGATTCATGGGTTGGTTCTAGGACTTTTGGTGCCCCTTTTGAATGTACGCTTATGGACATTTTGCACAGGAATGGTGATTTGGGCTTCTTTCCCTTGTGGCTAAGATTCTAACATTGTTGGGTCTGTTTGAATGAGCCTTTATCTCATCTCAAGCCTTTCCTTCTCTTTTTCTGCATCATGATAATTCAACCATTTATGTTCTTGTGTTTTCTCTATCATGAGCCTAGCTTCATAAGCTTTGAGGATTGCATCTAATGTCTCATTCACTTTGTCTACCAAGACCAGTCCTCCTGATCTAGCTTCTTTTAGGCTCACTCTCCGTGGGTTCTCTTGTGGTTGAGATGTCTGCACAATAGAAGGTGCAACCTTCTCCTCCTGTTGTCTCAACTTTTCTCGAGCTTCTTGCGTTAGCTCTTCCTCTAGGGATTTCTGCTCTCGATCCCTACATGCTTTCATCCTAGCCTTCCAACTATTCCGTGAACTTCTTGTTACTTGGCTAGGTGCATCCATTTTTGGTTCTTTGGCTATTGGATCCGTTTTTGGCTTGTCAACTATCAAGTCTTCTGCAACTTTTTGGGTTTGTGCTCTAGTTATAGCTTGAACAGGCACACCATTGTCATTTTGCGAGCTGCTTGGTAGCGTAACAACTCCTACAACATTCGTTGTAGCCTTTTTATCTCTGTTTGGGTTCTTTGGACAACATAAATCAAATGAGTAATGCTAGAGTGAGTGCAATATGTATTGATTCTAACAATCTGTGTGTGAGGACAGCTTTTCATCAAATGATGATCACCACATTTGTAACGTTTCATCTCGGGCTGTGTGACTTCTGGCATTTCCTTATGGATGTAAGCAGGATGTGAGCTAGCTATACCCCTATTTGCAATGAACCTCAATGTCCTCTTGTCCATACTATACCCTCTTTTTTCTGGTTGGTGGAACACAGTAGGTCCTGCATGATTTGGCCCTACCATTCTTCGTATTTCATGCATCATCTCTTCCCCTAAAGGATAGTATCCACCAGGCTCATGGTAATACGTAGGAGGTGGTACGACCGATTTTTTCCCTGATCCTTCCACCGTTGGCATGTACCTCAAATCTACAAGTTGTGGTCTTAAGGCTTCTATGCGTCTCTGCGCATTTCATGTAGCATATCTTGGTGGAGCAAGTGCTACTGTGGTAGGTCGTACATAAGTCTCCTTCCAGAACCCTTGGTTGTAGTAGCACTCTTTTGTCATATGATTTTTCCACCTTTGTTTGATTTTGCACCACTTGGATTCTCTATGCTAAGGCTTAACAGGAGGAGCTACTCTCCGCACTATCTCCTCTATAATCTCTTCTTGATCCAACGGTGCCGGTGGTTTTACTGTGGGTGAGGTTGTCTGTGAACCACTGTGCTGAGAGGATGAATCATCCTCAAACTCCTTGCTGCCTTTATTTTTGTATGTAGCACAATTATCCACTAGAAAAGTATCTTCTTTCACGAACTCGTTCAGCGTCTTGCTCTTTTTCCTATGCAAATCCTTTTGAAGGTCCGCATTTCTCATACCCTGGATAAAGATCAACATCTGTCTAACTGTGTCAATAGCTCAGTCTTAGGACAAAACTTGACATATCTCTTTAATCATAATGCAGCTTCGCGTACTGATTCTCCCTCTTTCTGCTTGAATTTATGTATTTGAGATACCATATTGTGAGCTATACCTTTTTGCAAGAATTCTTCAATGAACTCCTCAAATAGCTTCTCTAGCATCTCAAAATCTTGTTTGTCCCCACTGAGTCAAACCAAGTATCCCCATCATCTTCTAGCGTTAGTCCAAATCCTACAAAGAGTGTTGGAACATAAAAGACTTCCTCTGCTCTGATCACTTGTTTGAAGGCCACTACATGATCTCCAGGATCTTTATCTCTAGAGTATTTCCTATGAACCCATTTTTGGACTTGGGACAGCCTAATCTGTTGATGGTCTACTAAGTGTAGCAAATTTTCTCCAAGCCCGTCTCTTACTTCTCGTCTAAGAGGTGCTAATGGATCTACCTTTGCAGGATCTTGCAAGTCATAGTCCTTATGAGGTCGTACAACTTGTAGATCTCTTAAAGGATCTGAGTCCGCTCTAGCTGTCTCTACATTTGGCATGCCCCTGGCTACCAAATCTAACATTCGCTCTCTACTCTCACCTTCGTACTGCTGTGAGAACCATGGTGGTGGTGAATGTAGCCCTGTTACAGCCGATATCCACCCGTTATGTTCCGGTGTTCTGGTGTTGCCTCTCGCTAAAGCCAAGATTGCAGCGTTCGTTGAGCGACAAGTTTTGCATTCATGTCCTGCCCTTGAAATGGTGTCTCCCTCAGTTGTCTGGTCTCCACTTGCTGATGGTATTCTTGTTGTTGCTAAAGGGGTTAATGGATCCGCTAGGTGCAGGTCTCGCTTCTTGCTTGGCTAGAGCTACATGTGCTACCTCCCTAGGATCCATGGCTTTATACTCACGTCCATATTTGTAAATATATATCACATCGCTTCCTGGGACCGTGTCAAATGTAAAAAGATACAGGATCTTTTTTGTGCTCATCTCTTCTTTGTAGGGTTCAGAACACCTAAAATATGATGTGACTCTGTCCATTGTGTGCTCGTAAATCCCTATCTCATCGTGTTTTGTCGCCGTTTTGATTACCTTTTTGTCGAAAAAGAAAAAATGCTCCAAGAAGGTCTAGTAATGGTGGCATCTCGACCACTTTAGTGACAACATTTTCGTTCATCACATTTTTGCCATATTGATTGTAATTTTCAGGATCTTGAACAATCAAGTATCCTATCCCCTCGTTATCCCAATATCTATTGCCATCTTCTTGCACTCGGACAGTTTCTAGCCCTCGAGCAAGTGTTTCCTTGATACGCACACATTTTGGCCCTGGAGCATTGACATAAAACAACACTCGTGAAGGTTAGAACCCTCGAGAAAGATCATCCTGTATTGCTCAGTGGATGGAGCATTTTCTGCTCTCCTTATCGCCATCATTCTGTTGTGTAATCTGTAGTCCTTGTCTCTCGTCGGCGGTGCTGGTTTTTGGATGCTTGTTGTCAATATTCACAAAATGTTTGCCTCTTGGATTTGTGAACGTGCTTTTTGAAATAATAAGCCAAATTTAGGCAAATTTTGTAAAATTAGGTCAAAAATTTTGTAAAAGCGTCGTAAATTTTTTAGATGCAATATCTTGAGATCTGGTGTCCATTTGAAAATTCCAATATACTCCTGGGACCCTCTCATTGTGTACTAGGAGATGAAATCAAAACAATCTGAAAATGAGCAAGTGTGAGTGACCGCAATCAATGCCACATGCTCTGACTTTGGTCTAGTCAATTTCTAAATCACTCCCCTAGGTCTCTGGACTCCAATTTCCCCGGGTGTGAAGTGTTTTGACTCTTTTTGGCCTATCTGGCAATTTTGCCTCTAAAAGTGGATCTTTGGGTAGTTTCTAGAAAATCTCCCTATCAAAATGAATTTCCATAGGCATATTTGGAATCTTGAGCCTGCTAGAAATCTTTTGGCACCACTTTGAATCAGACAAAGTGTCATTGACTGCAATTGGTGCCACCTTCTTTGTTTTGAGTCTAGTCAATTTCTAATAACTCCTCTAGGTCTCTGGAGTCCAATGGTCCCTTCTATGAAGTGATTTGACTCCTTTTGGACTTGTCTAATAAATTTACCCTTGAAAGTGGGTCTTTGGGTGGTTTCTAGAAAATCTACATGTCCAAATGAATTTTCCCAGGCATATTTGGAAGCTTGAACCTACTAGGAATCTTTAGGCACCACTTTGAGCTCAAACTGAGCACTTTGGCAGTGACCGCAATTGGTGCCACTTGGTGGTTTTTGAGCTTGGTTGATTTCCCGAGCTTCCCTACCCTCTATGGAGTCTTTTGGTCTTGGTGTACATCTTGTTTGGATGTGTTTTGACCTGTGAACAAGCCAAAAACACTCTTTCTAGCTCTAAGTCGGGGTTTTCTTCACTTTTTTGGGTTTTTCTGGGTTATTGCATGTGGGTGGATGATGTAGATTACCTGTAAGATCTGTGGGGATGATCTACCTCTAAAAATTGAGTTGTTGGCACCAACCGTGATTGGTGCCACCTATGAATTTTTGTTGACTGGCTGGTCTCTGATGATTCCCCTACTCTCTAGCTCTCCAATGACACCCTTCAATGCTTGTTTGTACACTTCTTTCATACAAGACCAAGCTTTTTGCCTTTACTTGTCAAAAAACGCAACCAATAACCTAACTCAAAAATAACCGTTCAAAATGCAACCAAAATCTTCAAAGGATTTTTTCTAATGTATATGCAAGTGCACAAAGAAAAATTCCTAAATTCCCAGCTCTAAATCTCTAGATATGGCTAAAATTGTGTCGTAGGCAATTTTCAGCATCAAAACGCATTGCATTAGGGCCAAAAACGGCTAGAAAAGGGTTGTTTGTTAATCTAAGGATTAAGGAATATTCCAATAGTTATTTGACACGTATACAAAAGTATGGCACTCTTATCTCCTCTAACTTCGGTTTTGGTGGTCCTATTTTGACGGAGAGCGGCTATATGTCTTGATCATAAGGCTGAAACTGCTATATTTAGGTGATTTCAACGAGTAATCTCATTAAATTTGCGGCCCAAAGTAATGAAGTCTCATCTTTTATTCTATTTTATATTTCACAAATCTCTATCAAAAGATACGAGAAGGCTCTTGAAACAAAACTATTCATGACAAATCACCTACTTTTTTCAAACGTATACTGTTTCACTTTCCCTCTATTTTGTGGTAGGTTTGTCTTTTCGTCTCTATGTTTTCTCTTTCTTTTCTAATCTCTAAGTTTCCATGGCGTCTTCTTCACGTCGCCCTTCACATTAACATAACTTCTTGTGACTTTCGTAAGGTTAGAGAGGATGATCTTTGGAAACCCATATCTTTTCGTGTGAATGACTGGGTAACAATGCTTCCTTCATGCAAAGGTGTACACAAAGTGAAGAGAACTAAACATGATAAAGTAAAAAACCATTGGAAAGGTCGTGTTCTTGGTTTCAAAGTGACCAACAATGGCAGGCTAGCTAAGGTTCAACATGTGTACATGGCCAAGGATATGGTGTTAGACTTGGACAAGCATCCCACACTAATTCTTACTGTAAGTTTAAAAAAACTTATATTTGATACAATGAATTTTTCATTCTCCCACTGTTTTTTCTCATTTTTTGATTCCATTTCATATATATTTCCTTCAATAGCTATGGAATGGCAGGCTGTGGAGAGTCTAAGTGGGACGTTCAAAGCAATGCATAAAGGGATTTCATATGCTATGTATGCTGACAAGCCACTTTCTTTTTACAAAACAATGGATTTGTTTGTCTATTTTGCAGAATACAAGGTTCCATCATGAGAAGGTGCATATAGAGAACTACATCAATTACCCGTTCCCACCATAATTTCACTTGAGTGGAAGCTCCTGATGCATGTACTATATCAAGCTTTAAATCAAAGATCAAAGAAGACATCCTTAAAGCTATGTCACCCGGCAGAATATCAAGAAGGATTAAAGTTCAATGGTTCTTGCCTATACATGTCTTTGTGGCATGTTTCAAAATAATGGGCTTGTAGAGGACAAAGATGATGCTGCTTAATAGAAGACTTAGTTGTAGAGTAAGCCCAAGTTCTATGTCTATCTCATATCAACTATGTCGTCAATCATTAGTTATGGGCTATGACTATAGGAGATGGAGAAGAAAATTAGGTATTTGGGTTCCCCTCGACTCTAAGGAAAATTGTCCAGAGTTTGAACTAAAAATCACAGTCCATCCACACACTGAGCATAGAAGCCTTATAGTAACAACAAATTGGAGACTACAGGAAAATTGTCCAGAGTTTGAACTAAAAATCACAGTCCATCCACACACTGAGCATAGAAGCCTTATAGTAACAACAAATTGGAGACTACAGGAGGTTAGAGAATCTCTTGAGTTTCTTGATGGAACACCTCCTGAGTATAGATTCAAAGTGGATGGAATTGTGGTGAACACAAGGATGGAGAGTTCAACCTCTTGCATCACATGCCTTCCCCCAAAGTTGTATTTGAGCCACTTGCAAGGACTTGAAAAAACAAGTTCAATATTGTAATCATTGCATTTTGCAAATTTGTCTTTTCTATAGACCTTATTGTGATCATTATTTATGTTGTTTTAAACGGACATTACACAATGATACACATTTAAGAATTGAATCGTTGGTATTTGAAGTACAAAATTATGAACCACTAAAGGGTATATGTTCATATGAACAAAATGAACAAAAGTGTACATAACTTTTGTGGAGTAATCAATCATGAAACTCCACTTTTATTTTTGCCTGAGAGAATTATGCATCCTTAGAGACCCTTTTTCTTTTGAGTTCAAAAAGGGGTGAAGTCAGTTCAGGAGGGGGTGGTGGTGACTTGGACTCCTCCGGGCTTGGCACGGGGGACTTGGCAGGGGTTGGTGCTTTGGTCTCCTGAGGAGTGGTTGGCTTGGGTGACTTGGAAACCTTCTTTGGCAACATGAATGGTAGCTTGAAAGGTGAGCTAGGTGCCTCTCCCTTATTGTTCTTAGCTGAACTACGCTTTTGAACCTTGAATTTCAATGGTGAGTGGAATGGATGGCCCTTTGTATCTGCTTTTCTTTTTGCAGGGCTCTTCTTCTTGGTGGGGCTCTTCCTCTTGGCATGGATCTTATTTGTGGGACTCTTCTTTGTAATGATTTCCTTTGTAGGACTCTTCTTTGTATGGATCTACTTTTCAGGACTCTTCTTGTGATCCCTTTTCTTTACATCCAAACCCTTGGTGGATTTACCTTTCTTTGGTGGCAAAGGAGACTCTTCTTCATTTGTAGTTGGTGCCATAGGAGATTCTGGATCATTTGGGTGTATTGATCTTTCCAAAACCATAGAAACAGCCCTTTCTCTCACCCACGTGACCCAAGACTCTAGATATTCATGCAACTGCAACAAATAGAAAAAGAAAATAAAGGACATGAGTACATACATAGAAGTCAAAACAAATCAATGGCACATGAAATACACACTTACAGTAAGTGAGTCATCCTGCACCTTGACTCAAGATATCTCCATGCTTGGCAAGCACCCTCCATCCATAAGATGTTGAGTCTGTTTATAAAGGTACTTTTTGATTGTAGTACTTGAAACCTTCTATATTGTAATCATTATTTGTGGGACTCAAGTGACCAACGATAAGTTTGGCACCACTGCAAGAAGACATCAATCAAAAAGCTACTAATAGAAAACAATGGACCATCAAGCATACATCTTACTTTATACTTACAGTTTACTTCTCCCATGGATACTTGACAATGAATTCATAAATATAATATCTTTCTCCAAAAGATTGAAGATAATAAGACTCCAATGTCCTCTACAAAAAAATAACAATTAGCTAGGAATACCATACAATTTATAAATTGTTAGGATTTAAAAGCTACCCTTCAACATAGGGGTATAATATGTAATTGCAGGTCAGCTTGTCAAAATATTCAAAAAAACTTGAAATACTTCCTTGCTTGTTAAATAGACACTGTGTCACTAGAGGATCAAGTATGGAAATTTGCATAGCTATAGCCTCTGGAAGATCTCTCATAAGACACCTAAAGTCAAAGAAAAAACATCCCCCAATGAGGCCCTTGTAGGCGCACATGCATTAATTAGCAACGAAGCAACACATACCTGAGACAAATAAAGAGCACAATATCTCCAAGCTCAATGTTGGGATTTACAAGCATACTTGTGTCTTGACGGAATATGTCAAGGTACACCTCATTATCCCTACACATGGAGACATCTACAACCATTTGGCCTGTCACTTTTTCATAAAGGAGAGAGTTGGATGCTCTTAAAATTTCTTCTTGCTATGTAATCATAGCTAACTCTTGTTGGAATGAGGGTTGCAGAGAAACGCACACAGCTTGGAGAAGATGAAGGAACCTCAAGGCACACAATAGAGAGTGTGTTACTTAGTGTGCAATGAAAAGATAGATAGCCCTAGAGTGATGGGCGTATATACAATGATCGGGGGAAAAAAACTCCTAAGGAGGGAAAAAATGCCCCGACGGTCCTAGTGATGTGTTCACACACATCACTACCACATGTATATGGTAACAAATCCTCCCTGGAGTGATGCGGTGAACAAGAGCTGGCACATGAGTAAAGGGAAGTGCCACATCACTACCACATGTATATGGTAACAAATCCCCCCTGGAGTGATGCAGTGAACAAGAGCTGGCACATGAGTAAAGGGAAGTGCCATGCCCTGAGGACATGATCAGTCCACAAAGGAGAGTAAGCCCAAATCTTTGCGGAAAGCTTCAAGCTTCTCACGAGACAATGCCTTTATGAAAAGGTAGGCTGCAAGGTTGTCCTGTGTTGGCACATAAGCCAAGTTGATCTCTCCTGCTGAGAGCCTCTCGCTAACATAGTGGTAATGCACCTCAATGTGCTTCGTGCGAGCATGAAAAATTGGGTTCCTCACAACTGCCAATGCGTTCCGACTGTCAGTGTAGATAGTGTTGGCAATGTCCTGTCCAACACCCAAATCAGCCATGAGGCATCTGAGCCATACACACTCAACCGTAGCTGTCAAGACTTCCCTGTACTCAGCCTCACAACTCAAAGTTTCCACACTAGGTTGATTCTTGCTCAACCATGATATACATGAACTACCAAGCATGAAACAAAAACCACTTGTAGACACTCACGTGTCTAAACAACCAGCCCAATCTGAGTCCAGAAAAGCATGTAAGTTTGGCGGCAATGATCCCCCCTTGGGATAAAACAAGCCAAGATGTAAAGTGACACTAAGGTAGAAAAAACTCCTCTTGACATCCTTCCAATGCTTAGACCCTGGGCTATGCATAAATCTGATGATCTGTGAGACAGCAAACTGAGTATCCGGCCTTGTGTTGCATACATAAATGAGGCAGCCAACAGCTGTTTGGTAAAGAGTGACATCAGGAAGATCGCCAGCATCATGTAGATTCAACTTCAAACCTATTTCCATGGGAGTGGCAATAGGTTTGCAATCCTCAAGTCCAAACTTACATAGCAATGTCTCTATGTAACTTTTCTGACACAAAGCAATACCACCATCACACTGCTTAAACTGTATACCCAAGTAATGATGCAACAGCCCGAAATATTTCATCTTGAAAGTAGCATTCAAATCAGCCTTAAATTCAGAAATATGTCTCTCATTTGGTCCAGTGATCAGCAAATCATCGACATAAAGAACCACAATGAGAAGTACATCATCCTCACGCTTTACATACAATGTGCTTTCTGTTGGACTGTTGCGAAAGCCTCGTTTGACCAAATGAGTGTCAGCTTTCTCATACCAAGAACGAGGAGATCGCTTCAACCCATACAAAGCCTTCTTACATCTGCACACTTTGTCCTCTTGTCCTCTATGACAAAACTACGAGGTTGCGTTACATAAACTTCCTCAAATATGTCAGCATTTAAGAAAGCAGTAACAATGTCTGATTGATGTACATCCCAACCAAAATGAGCTGCCAATGCACATAGAAAATGCACAGTAGTCATACGACAAGTGGGAGAAAAAGTCTCGTCATAATCTATGCCTTTTTGCTATGCATAACCCTTTGCAACAAGTCGAGCCTTATGGCAATCAATCTCACCATCCGGCTTGCGTTTCGACTTGTAAACCCACTTCGTACCAATGGCCTTTTCGCCAAGAGGCAAATCACATATAGTCCATGTGTCATTCTTGATAAGTGCATCATATTTTGATTGCATGGCAGCCATCCAATTTTCTGAATTCTGTGCTTCATCAAAAGATAGAGGCTCCTCAACATCATGTAAGCTAGACACATCCAAAGCATAACAATCTGATGCATAAGATGCATGGAGAGAGCCTGAACGAGTACGAATAGACAAAGATGCATCCAATTTACTGTCACGCAAAGTGTGTACCAGCCATTTTGGCATACCTCTAGCGTGCTCATTTTTAGTTCTTTCCTCATCAAATACATCATGTACATTTGTATCAGTAATAGGCTGATCTTTAACATTTTCAAAAACCCCCATAGGCTGTACATTTGCCTCATTGGAACTTACATTTGTATTTCCACCACTAAAAAGAGGCAACAAAGTGTCATAAATGTCCTGTGAGCTTACATTACTGTCTCTAGTACATGACAGCAAGGGCTGAACAAAATCTTCCACAAACACTACATCCCGTGAAACCAGATTACACTTTGTTTGCGGATGATACAACCTGTAATCTTTGCTTTCAGCACTATAACCAACAAAAATGCTTTTGACAGCCTTTTCATCCAATTTTCTGCACTGTGTTTGTGGCACCAAAGCATATGCCAAACAACCAAAAACACGCATGAGCTCAATAGAAGGTTTTCTACCATGCCATGCTTCATATGGAGTAATATACTGCAAAGCTTTTGTAGGACACATGTTTAGTACATAAGTGGCACACATGATGGCCTCAAGCCAAAAAGAATGGGGTAAAGGTTGACTTTTGACCATACATTGTGCCATTTTTGTAAGTGACCTGTTTTTCCTCTCAGCAACACCATTTTGCTAAGGTGTATAAGGAACTCTACATTCGTGTTTTATCCCATGACTAGCCAAAAATGCATTAGATTCATGAGACATATAGTCCCCCCCTCGATCGGAACGGAGGGTGCCCATAGTACATTTCGAGATATTCTCAGACATAGCCAGAAATTGTTTGAAGCACATAAAAACTTTGGACTTCGCTTTAAGCAGAAATACCCATGCATGCCTGGAGTAATCATCAATGAAAGTCACGAAGTAAAGGTAATTGCCCAAGGACGGAGTTTGCATGGGCCCACAAACACCACTACGCACAAGCTGCAACCTCCATGTGGCCCGAACTAAACCATCCTTTAGAAACTTAGAACGGTGCATCTTACCCAAAATACAACCTTCACAAACATGTTTGCCATGTGCTTCAAGAGGCAGAAAAGAAGCAACCATATCAGATTTTTGCAAACGCAGCAAATTGGCAAAATTCAGATGACCAAAACGTGCATGCCAAAGTTTTGCATCTGAATTAGCCCTTGAATCTGCAACAGCATTTGCAAAATTTTGTCCACACTTGTCATACAAAGTGAGATTATACAGCCCACGACACAAAAGGCCAGATGCAACAATTTCATCACCAAAACTGAGATCATGATCTGTACATCTGTCATCCACAAATTTGACTACAAGTCCAAGTCTAGCAAGTGCGGATACATATAAGAGATTCTTCTTGATCCTAGGTACATAAAGTGCATCAACAAGTGTGAAAGAACTACCATTAGCAGTAGTAAGCACAATATTTCCAACTCATTGAACCGGATAAGAGGCATTGTTGGCACAAGTGACTGAATTCCCATGAGGGACAGACTCGAGAGAGGTGAACAATTCACGCTGTGAGGTAATGTGCTTTGTAGCACCACTGTCAAAATACCACACATGTGAATCTGCAGCAACTGACATGCATGCATCTTGGACAACAGGATTGTAAGTGCACTCTGCACTAAAAGCCCATTTTGCATCAACATCAGCATCACAGTCTCCTTTCACAGAAGACTCAACAATGGCTGCATTTGTAGTGGAACCAGCCTTTGCAATGGAACCACCCTCTTTCTTCTTAGCGTCTTTGGCCTTCAACTTAGGACATTGTTTGATCAAGTGATCATTATCTTTACAATAATGGCAACACATCTTCTTTTTTCCCTTATCACCAGAATTTCCAGACGAATTGCTGCCAACAGAAGCATTAGGAATAGAAGTTTTGCCACTCGCAGTAGAACCATAAGAAGTGGCCACATTGTTGCTACCACCCTTTCTTTGAGAAGCAATAAAAGCCTATTCAAATGCACGCTGCCTAGTTCTGTTTTTTCTGGAAAGTGACTCTTGCAACAGCAATGTGCATAATGCATCAAACTTGACAACTTCTGGATTTCCTTGGGTCATAAGTCTCCAAGTACTAGCAAAAGTTTGGTAAGGCATCAAGAACAGTCTGCACAAGGAAGCTTTCTGAAATGACTTCACCTACAGAAATAAGTTGCTCATTGATATCCTTGACACTAGCAAGGAAAGTGTCCATATCATCTTCCTCATGCATAATCTTCGACTCCAACTCTTTACGCAGCAAAGCAATTTTAGCCTCATTGCGACTTGCATAAAGACCAGCCAAAATATTCCAAGCCTGTTTTGAAGATTTTGTTGAACGGATGTGAGGAACAATGGTGCTTCAAGGACAACGCAATCAATGCATGAGCCTGCACATCCTTTACATCCCAACGATCTTGTTCTGCCGTAGGCAAAACAACTCTAATAGCAGCAATACTTGCAACATCCTCAACATCGCCTACATCCTCAGAACCAGGACGTACATCAATGCCCTGCACAATATTCCAAATGCCCTTTGACATAAGAACGTGTTGCATCAATAAGCCCACATAGGGTTATTGTCCCCATCCAACCTGTCCTCAGCAATAAACATCTTGAAGACATCTGTGTTGTTGTGAGCCATGGTAAATGTTGCACTTGATGTGAAAACAGCCTGAAAATAGGAGAAACGGAGCGGGAATAGCACGTGCTATATAGCACAAACCGTAGAAGACAATAAGGCACCTATTATGCAAAAAATGGCACTGACAAAAATTCTTGCACAAAATGACAAAATTGCCTGTGCAGACCTGCCTTAGTGGAAACGAAGGCCAAAATGAGCCCGAACGCTCGCCAAACCTCACTGTAATCGGAGAAAGTGAGCAGGCGTGTGCTGGAGCAGCTGGTGACTAAGCCCAAGAGGACGTAACCTGCTCTAATACCAATTGTTGGAATTAGGGTTGCAGAGAAACACACAAAGCTTGGAGAAGACGAAGGAAGCTCGAGGAACACAATAAGAGAGTGTGTCACTTAGTGTGCAATGGAAAGATGGATAGCCCTATAGTGATAGGCGTATATACAATGCTCGGGGGAAAAAACCTCCTAAAGAGGGAAACAATGCCTCGGCTGTCCTAATGTGTTCATACACATCACTACCACATGTATATGGTAACACCTCTGACATCATGTCTTGCTCCCTCTCAACCACCTTGGCTACTTCAATATCCTGGGCCTTTCTTGTCTCATACTGATGTGTAACATCTTCAATGACAACCCCTGAATTCTTATGTTGCCTGGAAGGAGAAATATTTAAAATTTGGAAGGCCCTAAGATCCTCACTAGGAATAATCTCAAGAGCCTTATCAAACTTGTCCCTCAGCCTTGACACAAGCACAAAATCTTTGCTCATCAGTGTGACCATGTGAGCAAATGCATCTGCAATGTAGCTATCATTCATAAATTCAATAAGGAAATCCTGAGAAGCCTCCTGAAGGCACATCAAGGCTTGAGATTGCCACCTTTGTGAACATGCTCACAAGTCTATCTGATATTTCTTTGACAAGTCTCATGAAGGGTAGCTTTGGAATAAGAAGACAAGTAGACTTTTGTGCTCTTCTTATATCCCTTATAGATTGACTTGATAATTCAATCTCTTCCTAGCAATAGCCCTCTGGTGAGGTTGTGTAGGTGGTTTCTCTTCTTTCTTCCCTACCAATTCTTCCTGGTTGTCATCATCATCTTTCTTTGAATCTTTTGGAGCTTGGTAGACTTTTCTTGATGTTTTCTTTGTCCTTGCCATTTGATGGTCGGAAAGTGCTTTGTCCTTTGCCACAAAATTAGTCAAAACAAAGCCTGTTGGAAGTTCAAGAGACTCCTAAAATATCCCGAACAATGCGATAAGAGTACCTACCGCATTCTGGAAGAGCATGCTATCGCGTCATGAGGGAGACTGAAAAAATACCACAAGATGCTATAGGACGTCCTCCCATAGTCTGGAAGTTCCCCTATCGCGTCGGGAGGAAACAATAAGAAATACCGCAGGAAGCGATAGGTGGTCCTCCCACAATATGGATATGCTTGCAATCGTGTCGTGAGGATTTGAACTTGAACAAATACAACAGGAAGCAATAAGAGCTCCTCCCACAGTCTAGAAGTGCTCTCTATCATGTCGCTCGGGCAGGTTAGGTGAAATATCGTGAAAGAGTGTGTGTGGGTCGATGAGGAAAATGCAACATAAGATTAAAGAAGAGATGCGGAGGATGCTAAGTATGCAATGACGTGGACGTGTTGTTTAGGGGAGATGAAAAATGAACACGTGACATGAGCTTTTTATACATCCAACCATCCGTACAGTGTCCATTGAAATTCTGCCACGTGGCACGCGTGCATGAGTGACACGTGTCCATAACGGTCATTTTTTGACTCCTTATATAAGCTTGATCTTGTTATTTTTTGGCGTGTTATTTTAAGTTTGTGCCGCACGACGCGAGAATCCTGTAAAGTTAAGCTTTCAAGTTCTCTAGTTCTCTCACTTCAACTCTCTTTTAGAGCTCTCTCCCCTTATCCAACACGCTTGTCCTGCACGATGTGAGGGTGGGTTCTTGCAAAGCTTGCCTCGTTGCACTATCGCTTCATTTGGGTTTTACCTACACGATGCGATAGCGGTACCCAACAGAGTGTGGCTTGTGCCTCTATCGCTTCGTTTGGGCTTTGCTTCCACGGCCTAAGCCATTGCACGAAGCGATAGGAGTTTATAGCAGGATCTTGGTCATGGCTCTATCGCACCATTTTGGTCTTGCTTCCTTCCAACTCTTTTCAATCGAATCATGAGTGAAGGTCATGAAGAGATTTTAGAGGAGAGCCCAAGTGAGAAGCTCTTGGTTGCTGTCATGGATGGTGGTGACATGGAAGTGTACACCAAGGCATATGAAATATTCATACCTTTGTTTGATCTTGCAATGATGCTCGACAAATTGAAGGACTTTTTGTCAGAAGAATTTAAAGAGTTTGAAGAGGCAGTTGAGGGTAAGTGTTTGGTTTTGGATGGTAAGACTTATTGCCATCTAACTAAATTTTCTACCAACTCAGTTGAGAAAGGCAAAGTAACAAGGAGGTTTGGAAGATTTTCTAAGAAGACTTCATTTATTTGTCCACCTACCATTTCTTGTCAATTACATTCAAAGCCTTGCAACCTTGTTCCAAAAGAAATTGCCTTTATTTTCTCTTTGTTCCTTAAAGTTGATATGCAAGGCAAAGGTGATGAAGTGAAAGATATACACAAAGAGGGAACAAATACAAATTTCCACAGTCTTGCAGCTTGAGAAAGTGAATTTCTAGAGGAGGAGGAAATTGATGCTGCAGCTGAGGAACAAGAGAGTTCAAATTTTGATGTGGCTCAATTTAGAGCTAGTACTGTCATTGATGAGCCCATAGAGGAGGTAGAGGTGTATGAGGCCTCCCTTACTGTTCCAAACCTTCCCTACTTCTATATCAATGGAAAAGAGTATATCCCTCTACATCATATTCAATGTCTGCTTAATATGAGGGAGGACTACTATATTGCAACCATTTTTTGAAGCTTCTGAGGTGGCCAAAGATTTCATTGACACAGAAGAAGAGTCAAAAGAGGAGTTTTTGGCACTTGATCTTCAGACATCCAATAAATTATTTCTTCCTGCTCCTGATGCACTTGCTCTCTGCATGAAAAGAGTGGAAGAGTAGATACCTACTCTCCAAGATGAGGATTTTGAGAAGAGACTTGTTGAGCTTGGCATCCAATATTTTGGCATAGACTTTAAGCTAAATGTGAGACAAGGGTAACTAGAACCTTGGATTCCACCTCCCAACCACCCACTATATAGCATGGCTCATAGTCCTTTGCCCTAGTTGGAATCCCTTTACACACTGCCTAGCCCAGCCTTGCCCTTAGTCTAGTCTGGTCTTGCCCTTGTCCTGACATTACTCCCCCCCTTAAAGAAGAGTTTTTGTCCTCAAAATCAAAAGTGGGAAACTTCTTCTTAAGAACACTAATGTTTTTCCAAGTGGCGCCTTCCTCAGGTAAATCTTTCCACTTGATTAAGGCTTGTTGACGTACATGATGACGCGTACGTAAATCATGATAGTCGAGAATGTGTTCAGGTTCACGCGGTAAGGTAGGAGGTTCAATGAAATCAACCAAAATCTGCTGGTCAATGACATTGTCGTCCCCATGTAACCGCTTACGTAAACGACTTACATGAAACACCGAATGAATACGAGAATGTGTAGGTAGCAGTAATTTGTAGGCACGATCACCTATTCCCTTGAGTATTTTGAAAGGCCTACAATATCATGGAGATAATTTAGGTGTTGGACTAGTTTTTAGACTTTATGAATGTTCTGACACACATAAAAATACTTCCTCCCCTTCCTCAAAGGTAACTTGCCGATGTTTCTCATCACCGTACTTCTTATACCGATCGTGCGCTTGTCGGAAATTTTGACGAGTGAGTTTCAGCATATCCATGTGGTCTTGGAGAAAATCCTTGTCCTGTTGGAGCTTTTCGGTTGCCAACCCCACCGTAACAGGTGACCTAGGTTGAAAACCATACATGAGCATGAAAGGACTAAATCCAATTGTAACATGCTTAGCACTATTGTAGGAAAACTCAAGAATAGGTAAATATTATTCCCAGTCTAACTGTTTCTTGCTAACGTATGCTCTTAGCATATCCTCTAGCACTTGGTTAACTTGTTGAGTCTGACCATCTGTTTCTAGATAATCGGTTGTACTAAGGTTTAGTTGTGTATCCAATCGTTTGAACACAGCCCTCCAAAAATGACTATTAAACTTGGGATCACGATCACTGACAATGTTACTTGGCAAACCATATAACTTGTATAGATTGTCCACAAATAACTTGGCTAGTTCTGGAGTCTTAATCGTTGATGTGGTTGGAATAAACTTACATAGTTTAGTCAACCGGTCTACGACCACCCATACCGAGTCATGACAACGTACAGCGGTTGGTAACCCCACAATAAACTCTGACCTTAGGAGGATTACTTTTGACAAAGGTGTGAACCGTAGTCTATTTTAAGTGAATTTTGGGATCTTAGAAGTTAAGGGTAGTTTTGCTCTTTCATGTGAGGAAGAACATTCATTTATGTAGTGTGATGGTTTTGGGCGGATTTTATGTGTAATGGCGGATTTCTAGTTGTCAGATGCAATATGTCAGATGCAACAATTTGTCGAATGCAAAATTCAGATTAGTTGTCGTATTTCTGTTTCATTCTCTTTGTGTATTCCATGTTTTGAGTACAATACAAGTGCAAAAATGTTCAGTTCAAAGTGTGTGTTGCTGAAGTGATGAATCTGCAGTAGGAGGAATTTCTGTGTTGTCAGAGTGAATTGTCAAATAGTTTGTCAGAATCTGTGTGTAAAACTGCTCGGCTAAACCAACCATTAAACACTGGCAATCATGGTGCTTATGAAGCGTCTTCATGGTCGGATTTACTCTCTCTTCTGGGATTGAAGAGTGCCAAGAAGATTACCGAGTAGCAGTTATGATGACAATTACAAGAAGGAAAACAGTTTGCAAAGCTGAACAAAGAAGATGATCAGAATACAAGGAGAAATTTGAATTGCAGAGATGGAATCTGATTTGCATCCACACGAAGGTAACATTTTATCACAAGGTTTTCGAGAAGAATCTAAGTAATGGGGGGTAAAAAGAAGAAGAAGAAGTGCAAGATTTCTATGAGTAGGAAGCATGAAGCGGATGACTGTCCATGTGCAGTTGACGAGTGTTCAGAGGGAGATGCATGTAGGAAGTGGTGTATGGTGGATTTGTGTTCAAAACTTTAAAAATTTAGCCGCAGAATGCATAAAGCATCAGTTGATGGGACACAGGTAGCATGGGATAAGTTGGAAGATTTTGAGGATGACTTAGAGAGGGCATATGACTGGTTGACTAATCATAAAGGAAATAGCAGGACATCATGTTCTAGTAGGAAGGAGGTGAGAAAATTGCAGGAAGCATGTGAGAGATTGAGGGATGCATATGCGGCTGAGTTTGAAGATGAATTAAGTGATGATGATGACGGATGGGTTGGCTTGGAGACGGACATCCATCATGTGGGGATACCAAAGGTGGAGGAGAAGGAGGTGCAAAAGGAGGTTGGCCAAGAGAGCCTAAAACTGCCCCTAGATACCCCTACCCTACCACTGGAGTGTGCTCATAGAGTGGAGAGATGAAATTGATGTCGGTGTCGTCACTTGTCAATGAGATTTATTATTCAAAGGAGAAGCAAATCATGCATATTGAGGATGTTGTTCATGGAAATCGAAGACCATTTGAAGAGGCGGATAATGTGAAGAATGGACAAGTGGATAGTCGGATGAACAGAGAGGTGATGGATAGAGAGAGGAATGAAGAAGAAGAGGCAATTGATTTATTTTTGGGTTCAATTGAGAATGTATGTAGGATTACAAATGAAGAGTCAAAGCAGGAAGAAGTTTCAAAATTCAGATGTACTCAGGAGGAAATTGCAGCAACAACAATGAACAACTCAATTTTGGAGGAATTGTCACCACGAAGATCCACTGATGTAAATATGCAGTTAGCAAATCTTGTAGAAATAGTATCCCAACAATGTACACAGCAGTTTTGATCAGAAAATCGATGGGTGGTAGCTCAGCAAATGCAAGTGGGAAGTCATAAAGAAGACCATGTGGAGGATCAACAATATCCGTAGGATAAAAGGCAGCAAGGTAAGGAGGAGCAACATGAGGTCAGGGAACAGAGCCGGGCAGAAACCCTAGTTACCTCTGTCCTACCACAGAAGTGTGTCCATGAAGCACATGAGGATTATTCTTTTTCGACTGATCGAAGTGTCATGCTCATTGGGAATTCACATACATTTGAAGAGGACAGTTGTCAGCAGCAAATGGAGGATGTGCATGCTAATGCGGATATCATGGCAGAATTTTGTTATTTCAAGCAGACTTCAAAGCAAATGTCAAAAGAGCGTGTCAAAAGAGACAAGCAACAATTGCAGGAGCAAGGACCAGAAGATGACAGCAACATAATAGAGGAGATTGAGGATGATGATATTCATATTGGAAGTTGGAGGTGGCATTCCATATTGCGGCAGTTTCATATAGATGGATATGAAGAGATATTGAGGACAAATTTTCAGTTGATAAAGCAAGTCAAATTTTGGAAGATGTCAAATGTGATTCAGACTCAAATTCAGATTTCAATTCAGATTCAATCTCAATTTTGGATTTGAATTCAACTGTAATTTTGGATGCAAAGACCAATTTAGATGAAAATTTTAATGGAAGCTGTGGAAAGCTTGATGAAGAGGTATGACAATCAGTGTCACAAGGAGGATGACATCGATACTCAGTGGGGATTAACAACATCATTTTATTCTTGGAGTGGACAAAATCAGAACAAATATGAAGGAGTTGATAGGGCACTGTTGTATAAGGGACATGAAGAGGAGTATCCCAAGTGTCAAATTTTGGTTCAGATTCATATTCTGAGTGAGATTAAGATTCAAATTCAGATTCAGATTGGAATTCAGATTCAGTCGGAAATGCAGATGAAAATTCAGATATTAAAAGTTCTTAAAATTCCACAGTGGATGTTGCGGAAGGCTAAAGATATTGCAACAAATGATGAAGTCATCTTTGGAAATGCAGATGGAGCTGAATTTTATCATGGCGATTGTCAAGCCATTTGTCAATTTGGGAGTCAAGCAGATGATGTAAATGTGGAAGTAGAGGATGTTCAGCAGAATGCAGATTTAATATCAAAGTATGTTCAACATGCAAAACAGATTTTGGATGAATTTTTTAGTGCCTGGGATCTGAGTAAGTGGAAGGCGGAGTTGAGCAGTGGGGTTTTGGACAAGCGGAAGTCATGTTCAAGCAGGAAAAGCATTGGGCGATTACAAAAAGCATGTGAGAAGTTGAGAGAAACATTTGAGGGTCCGTTTGAAGGGGAGTCCAGTGATGATGATGACATTTGGATTGGCATGGAGTTTGAAAGTCACCAAGTGGAGTAACAAAGATGGAGGAGAAGGAAGTGCAAATTGATCTCTGGCATACGACTTAGAGCATCAACCACCACATTCTATCTTCCTTTACGATACCGGAGGCTTGGCGTCATATTCTTGAAGAATCTCGGCCCACCTGGCTTTCCGACCCTTCAAATCCGTTTGTTGTGTAAACCATTTGATGCTTTCATGGTCAAACATAATCTCAAACTAAGCACCATACAAATAATGCCGCCATGTTTTTAAGGGAGACACTATTGCGTAGAGTTCATGCGCATAAGCAGAGTAGTTCTGCTATGCTACATCAAGCTTCTTTATTTCAAATGCAATTGGCCGTCCGTCTTGTAACAAGACTGCTCCAATAGCACGGTCACTGGCATCCATTTCCAAAACGAATGGTTTCAAAGGATCTACAATAGCTAGTATGGGAGCTATAGCTAATGCATCCTTGAGCGTATCAAAACTGTGTTGTTGAGCGGGTCCTCACTGAAAAGCTTTTTCTTTGCCTTTCAGTTGGTCCACCATGGGAACAACAATATTAGCATAGTTTTTAACGAACCTTCGATAAAAACCTGCAAATCCTAAAATCACACATAGATTCCTTGGCATATAATTTATTTGCTCGTAACAATTCGAACACCTGCCTCAGATGTTGTAAGTGTTCTTCTTCAGAAGCACTGGAGACTAGAATGTCATTGAGAAAAACGATGACAAATTTGCCCAAGTATGGATTCAAGACACTATCCATAAGTGTCATGAATGTTGCGGGCACATTGGTTAACCCAAAGGGCATAACCAAAAACTCGTAGTGTCAAAACCTTGTTCGGAATGCAGTTTTGGGTATATCAGCAAGGCAAATATGGACTTGGTGATAGCCTGACTGCAATTCTACTTTCGTAAAAATACGAGCATGAGTGAGTTTATCGAACAACTCATCCACGCGTGGCAATGGGTACTTGTTCTTAACAGTAACCGTATTTAAGCCCCGGTAGTCTACGCACATGCACATACTACCGTCTTTTTTCTTCACTAATAGGATAGGAGAAGCCCATGGTGAAGAACTGGGTTGGATAAACCCTCTACTAAGGTAGTTAGCAAGATGACGTTCCACCTCAGCAGCTTCAGAGTAACTCATACGGTAGGGCGGTTTACTGACAGGTTTACCGCCTACAACCACATCGATGCTATGTTGTACCGATCGTGTCGGTGGTAATCCCGGTGGCAAATCATTAGGAAAAACATCATGAAATTCCTTTAATAAATTTTGTAACTCACTAGCAACTTTTGCTTGTTTGGAAGTAGCCATTGGTGGAAGAGAAGAGAGAGAAGCATGCGGCGTTGAGGAATGTTCAACAGATTCAATGTTAGAGAGAAAATGAGACAATGAGTAACACAATAAAACTTGATCTATTTCATTATCAGAAACGAGATACATAAGCTCAGCTGTACATATCAATGGTGATGAAGGTACATTCTTCTCTCCTAACAACAACACATGTGCGCCATGGGATTTGAACATCAAGCTGTTGTGCTCATAGCTACACTTCGGTGATGGTCCTAGGCTATGCAACCATTCCCTACCAAGGACCACGTCTGCCCTCTCCATGTTCATAATGTGAAAATCCAAGGATGTGGAGTATCCTTGTACTTCCAACGAAACAGCTCGGACATGAGTATCCCAGATTTCGGTATCATGTCCATTCATCATTGCTACCTTGTAGCGGTGGGTACTTGGAGTTTGAGGCAATTTGAGTTTTTTCACCAATCTGTAATTGATAAAATTGTGAGTAGCACCGTCATCTATCAAGATACACACCTTGTGCCCCTGCAGAGATCCGTGCATATGTACTAACTCATGTGGTCCGAAGGTCTGTTGCCACATGGAAGCTGTGAGACAACATTCATGCACCACCTCGGTGTGTGTTACTTCCACTGTAGAGAATCATGAGGAAGACTCAAGAGGCAGCAGTTGCACTGTGTGCACTGCTTTCTCCTTGCCATGAGCAGCAGATTTCCCTTGGGACAATCCTTTTTGCCATGACCGCTTCCTAAACATTGAAAACATAATTTCTCTTTCTTAGCTTTATCAAAGTCCTTAGGAGAGAGAGGACCTCTGGACCCTTCCGTGTTTTAGATGCTTCTGAATTGGCTACTATAAATTTCCTTTTATTGTGCCCGTACTATGTGCGTGTATTAGCAGGCACGTGATTATGATGTGATTTCTTTTCATCTAGATCATCATGAATATGTGTTTTCACTATGTCTTCCTCAAGTGTTTTAGGGTCTTGGGTCTTGACGTGCTTCTTAAGCTCTGGTGTCAGACCACGTATAAACCCCTGTACTTGCTAAAAGGTATCGAGGCCTTCCAACTTGAGGATAACATCCCGATAGTAGTGAGATATATATTCAAGTAATGATGGGTATTGGTGCATGGAACACATGTCCCAAGCCGTCCAATTCCGATCTGCCTCATTTGTAGGCAAACATTCTTTGCAAAACATAGCTTCAAAAGCTTCCCAACTCTGTGGTATGATATTCTTCTCCTTGAGAGACATCCACCATTTGCAGGCCTTGCCTTCCAGAGTTAAGCTTTTTTGGAGTGCTCTGACTGCATCCGGGATACGCCGTAAGGCGTGAATTCCATCCCACTTGATGAGAAAGATATTCACTGCATCCTTATTGCGATCTTGGTCCTCTCCCTTAAAAGTCGGTGGTTTGGTGTTTTTCAACAACTCATCCACCTCTTTTGCAATGAGAGTGTGCAAAGCATCAGCAGATGGACCTTGTCCCTGATTAGAAGGGCCTTGCTCCTGTGTAGCAACGTGCTCATGCATGTGCATGTCAGCAGGACCTTTGGACTACTGTTGCAATAGTTGTATCACTAAAGTGGATAATTATTGACTTTCTCATTTAAAGATGCAAAATTTCCTTCCATGACTGATATGCGTGTTTGAAGTGCACAAAATTCTTGAATATCAAGCAGTTCATAAGTGTCGTCACCTGTCGTAGCGTCGTGGGCACTCTCCTTGAGAGCATCCGTCTGTGATCCATCATGGGCAGGATCAGGCGTATTTTGCTCGAAATCAAAAGTCATATTGATATCTAAATCCATGGCGACACAATGCAGTGAAAGGAATAGCAAGAAAAATACTTGATGTCGACAAGATAATCCGTAGATGTAGGATGTACCGCAACCGGTAAATATCGATAAATAATACTGTTGATACCGGTAATTAGCCTGGCTAATTTCTTTCGTGCTCCAAATGCCACTGAGGATGTAATCTTGCTCAGGGTTCCAAGAAAACAATTTGTTAGTGTAGGTGTGGTTGCCTTGAGCACCCATACTGCACTGGTCTTTGTATTTTGGAGAACTTGAAGACGACTTGAATGAATTTAAAAAAACGTTATATGCAGTATACACGGACTACCTTGGCCTGTCGGTATGGCAAGCCTTGCCCGAAGCTTCACAAGAGGGAGGGGGGGTACCCTGCTGTGGATACCAACCCTTGGTTGTGAAAAAAAAGTAGGGTAGCCACTAACCCAAAGGGTTGGGCACCCACTGGGTATGAACAAAAAGCATAACACAGTCGACGGCCGGCTCGCAAACAACGCGAGGCAAGCACAACTCACCCCGCCTTGGGTGTTGGTTGAAATCACCTGCCATAGGTACGCAAAATGCTCAGAAGGCCTGCGCGATGCCGTCAAGCACGAGAGGGGGAGATTTGACGTAGTCCGGCCTTGGCCCTTGTCTTGACACTAAAGGAAGTTGATAAGGATGTTGACATAAGAGAGATGACTGGATCATGCAATCTCCTTCAAGAAAAAGTCATTGCAGAGGATGAGTTGCAAAAGGTAGATTTAGCTTCACCTTGATCTCCCTTCCTAAATTCTTCATTTTTTTCAAGTTTGTTTTAATTACTCATTATTTCTTATTTTGCAGATTGAACTCCTTGACAAAGACAATTTTCTTGGGAGAGCTAAAGGCTCGAGAGGGAAAGCAATAGAGGGCACTTCAAGAAGGGATGCCTCCTCTCTCATGCACTACATGCCTACATTGGATAGTGCCACCTTCTGTGCTTTTCACATACAGTATTTTGAAGATCCTGATATTGTCACGGTTTATGGGGTACACTCCCCTTCAAATCAATGCAAAAAAGATCATGCTACTTGAGAGAGCTGCAACACTTAGAATATTTGGGTATGCTGCAGGATTCAATGCCTCAAGAGCAGGTTACTTTCTTTGCTACTCTAGCTATGCAGTTGCAGCTGAGGAGACAAATGTCAACCTTCTTGGGGGCTATAAAAGAAGAAAGTTTTTTAGATATAGGGGTGACATGCCTAGTCATGCCAAAAAAATCAAAAACTGATGTAAAACTGACAATATTTTGCGTAAAAATATCTTTTCTGAATTTGGATCTCTTTAGAAAGACTTGATACAAAGTTTCAAAATGAAGCATTAATCTCCATTTGTGGGTGAGTAGCATGGTTGTTTGATCTCATCCGTTGTAATTGCCTCCTATAGAACCAAGTAAATAGTTCCTTTAGTGCATTTCTCCTTCTTTGTCCCCCTCCCTTTCTCATACATCTGAAAAATGAAGTCCTCGCTTGATAGTGAGATTTTTCCATTCCCTGAGTATTCCATGTTGCAAGGGGTCCTTGTTTTGCAAAATATGGTCCATGCAGGTACAAAATATGCTAAAAATTAAGAAAAAATGTTAGTTGAACTCATAGGATACAATGTAACATACTATCTAGACTTTAAAATATAATTGAATACTCAACAAGTAATATGTGATGTCTTTTGCTCCCCAAGCATCTGTGATAGCAGCTATTAAAAGCTCTATTGTCTTTTTAAAGTCATCTGCATAAGTAGCAGAGCTAACTTGTTGTCTCAAAACTTTCAAAAAGTTGTCCATCTTCTTCCACACTTCCATGCGTTTGTTGGCTACATCTGGTCTAATTTTGACATTGGTTGTTATTATACAAAGATCCTTCCAGCAGTTCCACATAGCGTCAACTTGTTTGTTGTCATGGTTGCTCAAAAATCTTCTAGCTTTTGATCCACCCATTGAAACATCTTGTAAAACATCTCCCGTTCCTTTTGAAAGAGTAGGATCTTTTTGTAGATGCACTTGACCACCATGAAAACCCATTCGAGAGAGCAAAGCCTAAAATTTTTCTATGCACTCGTCTGCATGTTAACTTGTCTTAATAGAATATGCATAATCAAGATGGAGTCGAAGCAATTTGTCCAAGATTCTAATCTCTGCATGCATTGTACATATACGTACATTTTTTAAATCTATTGTTAGAATTGGATCCCAAATCATAAAAGACCATGGGTAGTCGATGATGTTCACACTATTTCTTGATGGTCGTTTTTTAACCTCATGTTCTGCAAGCCATCCTTTTGTTCCAGTGCTTGCCATGCAATACAGACGTGGATACTTGGTATTGGCACCTCCACATACACCAAACATGCACTTCAATGCTTTTAGGTCGGCACTCAAGTGCCATTCTACAATAAAGTCACCCATGCCATCTACACGGAGTTGTTCACATGCATTTTGGTCCTGTATAACAAAAGGGATGTCGGTCTGCAAAAAGAGCTATTTCAATGTATCATGATTTTCTACTGGTATTTCAGATACTACAATCCACCAAAGATCCATTTTTGATTGATTTTTGTGGTATGGGGAATCAAGCTTACCCTGGCTATAATCCAATGCTCTATTCATTAGGGATTTGGACACTCTTTTCATTTTTTGACATTTCTCAATTTGAGCTTCATCCAATTTTATAACGAATATAAGTTTTCCTTCACAATCTACTTCTCGCATGTTATAGTATCTCACCATAGAAAATTAAACTTTTTTTATACTCATCCAAATGTTATTAAAAAATTATACTCAAAAGAAAAAAAAAATTCTGGTTTTTGTATGGCATCGTTCCTTCTATATGATAGTACTCTCCAAAATGATAGTTTTGTATCTCACCATAGAAAATTAAACTTTTTTTATACTCAACAAATGTTATTAAAAACATTATACTCAAAAGAAGATTTTTTCTTTTTGGTTTTTCGTATGGCATCATTCCTTCTATATGATAGTACTCTCCAAAATTTTCGGGTATTTCTTCGTTTAACAGAGTCCTTATGTTCCCAACATTGTGAGGCCTAGGCAACCCAAAAGCTTTAATCTTGTAGTACTTTAAAACCTGAAACCAGGTTTTAGAGATGGCCCTGTAACCCCTTCTACTCACCCCCACTGTGTCACAAACGTCTTGCATTTGAGAAGGTTGGACCAATAAACCCATATCTTTCAGTAAATTTTGAAATACCAATTTTTTCTAAGTTCGATTTTCTGGAAGTTTCAAAATGTCACTTTTGTTCATTACCTCATTCAAAAATCTCACCCTTTCTTGAACATTGGACATATCAAATCCTAAAAGGCTAGTCACATGTTCTCTAGTAATGTTTGATCTTTTTTTTCTTTTTCCAGAACCTTCTGTTAAGTTTACTACATCTCTCATTTGTTTTACTCGTGCTCTTAATCCTATTGGAGTTTCTTTTAAAGTCTAAAGCTGATGATTTTCTTGTTTTAGAGACGCTATTTGGTTTCCAAGTTCTAAAATTCTTGTTGCATTTGAAGACAAAATAGTTTTGAGATATTGAATGTAATGTGTATGATCAATGTGTAAATGAGATAGCTTAGAATTATATCCTAGTAAGCCATCAACCCCATCTCCAACAAATCTCATCAAATCATGAGGTGTGTGAAAAGATGGATACCTTCCAGTGCTAGGATCCGGTGGATACAAGCTCCCATCTGTCCATATATCAATGTGTTTCTTTTCCTCATTGCATAGTGGTTGTGCTTCATTTGCAGTTGTAAGTGGTCTTTGATAGACACTCCGTGTAGTAGCATATTCGTGGCTTAGCTTAATGTTCAAGTGAAACTTGCGGTTATCACTAATGGAAGATGTATTACTCATTGTAAGTAACGAACACACAGAGAGAATAATGGAGATAACGTAGTAGCAGAACAAGGTGCATCTGAAAAGAAAGAGAGCTCGTGAAAGGTGAGAGAGAAAAAAGAGAGGTTGAGTGATTCAAAAGTGGAAAAAACTATTTTCCGCCAAGTGAAGTAAATGAGAACAAATTTCGAGGTGAGCCGAAAAGGAATGTGAAGAAAACTATATCTTTTTGAATATTTAGAGATATATATGTAGATACGTTTTAGATTGCGTACATATGCTTTAATGACCAAAACGGCCAAATTTGGAGCCGTTTTGACCATAAACAACTCTTTTAATTAGTAAGTTAACCAATTACTTACACAACCCTTTTTGAATTGTTTTTGGCCCTAACGGGACGTCGTTATGGTCATCAACTGGCAACTGTATAAGTAGAGTTCAATCCCTAAATGCTAGTTTAAGTATGAGAACCAAAATACCCAACTTTCGCACAATCTCATATAATTTCAAAAAAAATGAATTTTTCTCTAAATAGTTGAGAAAAAACCAATACTTTCTCTCTCTAGTGGCTGTCAGTTTTTCCCCCCCTCTCTCCTAAAAAGGGGTCCCTCCAAAAACTTGCTAATCATTCTCTTCCTCTCTCTCTACTGTACCATCTCTCAATTATCTTCACTTCACTTTCAGTTTTCCCTCCCAAAAGCTCTTCTTCTCTTTCCTTCCTTTCCTGTTTACCTCCCAAAATCTCTGTAGAGCAGAAGTTTGAACCTTCTTTCCCTCCTCAAGCTTACTGCATTCTCCTCAAGCTGAAGTTCTCGATTTCTCCATGAGCCTCACTAAACACCTCTACCTAAAGCTAAAGATCTGCTGCATATTCTTCTGCTAGATCATCCCTCTTTCTTTCCTCAACAGGTTTCTTGCTCCTTCCCCATTGTGCTCTCTAGAGAGGATCTACTTTCCTCTCAAGCTTTGCAACATTATCTTTCCAATCAAGCCAACAAGCAGTTGGAGCAGTATAGCAGTAAGTGGCATCCTCCGTCTGATGTACCATCAAGCATCTTGCTCTATACAACTGAGAACATGGATGTGAAATCTCTAATCATAAGTGTTTTTTTGTATGTTGTGCCACTATTCTCCATAGCATCATCAGGTACTCGACGACCTAGGACTGTCATTGACTCCATTTCATGCAGTAATGTAGAAGACGACAATGGATGTTGGGTGACGATGGAGTTCAAACGATTGATGTGGGTGACAATGCAGCCCATCTCAAGAGGTGCACACAAGGTCTCAAGGAGACACATGGCTTCTTGAGCACACCATTGGAAGGAACGATCATGGAGTTCAAGAAAACCCATGATGGCAAGCGTCTTGCAAAGGTGCAACATGTGTATGTTGCTTCACAACTGAAGCTAGAGACAACAATAGCTCCATCAAGGTTTCTGCAAACTATAATTTCACTCCTCTGTCAATTTTTTAGATTGTATATTTTTTATTTGTGTTGTATATATTTCTTTGATGTCTATATGATACTTATGTAACGCCTAGGAAAACTGGGTATGGTAATCTTTATCCATCTCATCCACCAGCCTTGAAGAGTATGGAATGGCCTAAGCCTAATAGTGCCTTGATCACAGCAACCAAAAGGAGAATCGAAGTGGATGTGTATTCAGAAATGAAGTGCACCTGAGGTTCGCATAAAGCTTCCCTAACTTGGTTTATGTCCCTTCATGTGTTTGTGTTTACCTTTCGGCTGCAGAGTGCTCACAGGACACCGACAATGTGGACTTGCAAAGGGAAAGTGCGATCCACAGTTTCCTTGCAGTTGGATGGCAGACTAAGATGGTCAACCACCAGAGAGATACAATCAAGTGCTATGTAGTTGCTAAGAATGTGGTGTGCAGTTACCATATTGCGAAGCAAAGCTTGTCAATTGTCTTTCCCTACAGAAGATGGAAGATGACAAAGGGAGAATGGGAGGCACTAGACTCTGATGTTGCTCCTAGAGAATCAATTGATCTACAAATATTCCTCCACAATAATGCGGTGCATGACATCTCGGTGAATAACGGCTGGAATCTCAGTCACATTTGCGAGTATCTTAATCTTAGATATACCTTGCCCAATCAATATGTTTTTGTAATCAATGAACAGGTTGTTCGTTACAAAAAAGAGAAGATATTTCTGTGTGAAAACATTGGTTTTCCTCGATGTATTAATGTAAAAGCTTGTAACTAAAACGATTTCGCTCCCATTAATACATATGGCGTTTTGAATCTCTGTCTCATTTTTTAGTTTGTTCAAGATTAAGTTTGAAATATGAAAATTTTTTAGTTTCGAGCATGAAGACTTTCAATGTTGGTGTCTTTCAATGCTTGTCGCGTGATTTTATTTATAATTATAGTTTTAAGTTAATTTGATGTTAATTTTAAGTGCTTTTAAAAAGTGACATTGAGTATAAAAGTCACTTTGTAGGTTTTAAACTTCATTTCTCACATTCACAAAACACAAGCTTTCAGCTCTCTTCCCATCTTCTTCGCGAACAGACCCATGGCAACATCTTCTGATGCACTTCTCACACAATTATAGAAGATAGGACTTGCAGATCACGCACATGAACTAGTCAATGTGTTTGAGGGGACGATCGACATGCATGCCACTGCTAACCTTCATGTAGAGGGATTCCAGAGCTTTCGTTAATTCTTGACTACATGATGGAGCACATGGAAGAATGTACAATTGTCTTCGAGGGATCTAACATGGCGTGGTTGCCAGTGGATTTTCTCAACCACCTCTATGTGGCTGATAAAAACTTTCGCTATCTCTTGTTGAGGTTTATAAAAGTGCTTACTGAGCAGGAATCCAGGACAGAGGATGAGGATGACCTCATAGACTTGGGCATGGGGTGCATAAGCACCCAATTCATCTCTTGGGACATGGGGTGCTGGAAGAAGCTCCTGACCTCCAAATTCTCACTTTGCATGCAGTGGTGGTGGATGGTCGTCACTCCTTGTTTCTTGATGACATTGCAAAGAGACTAGGACTCACAGAAGATGAGTCGCTCTCAGTGCTCACTATCTATGCGGCATGAAAGATCCCAGTGGAAGGCAAGAGAAGGTCAACTTCAAATTGACTTTGAAGACCAAGGTCTCCCACAAGCCTGTCATTCCTCCCTAGTGAAAACAAACAAAATTTGGTACAAACCGTGGCAAATACACTTATGGAAATCAAATCATGTGCCTCATTTTATGAAAGCATCCCATAAAGCACTTTTCTTCCACACAAACCGCTGACCATTATGGGTGGATAAGATCGCTCTAGCATCGACCTTACAAGGAAAACTCTTGAAGAGATGGATGAGGAAACTGAGGTATCCACTTTTTAACTTTATCGATAGTAAATTGTTTCCTATAGCAAGTATTGAAGTTGTTTAAAATGTTTTGCAGACCCCATACCATGTTGATAAGTTTGTAATGTGTACTGGAGGTTCACGTAACAATCCTATGGGTAGAGGTAGTTCCCTGTGGCACTACCTTGGCCATCTGGGACCATCCGTTCTTTGAGTTGCACACACAGAGTTCTCCAAGCATGGTTCTGTGGAGCTACTCAAGTGCAAGGCATTAAGTGCTATCCTTGCTCAAGGTTTCCTTACCCTTAATGCTCACAAGTGTATCTTGGTGGATCGAGAGGCCGCATTGTATGCTTTTACAAGAAAGCACCCTGGGTCAGTCCTCTCCCACTGTGCCTTAAGCCTAGGTCAAGGGGTGACAAACCCAGAGGAGATTGTCAAAACTTTTGGTGTCAAGTCGGCCATTCACCCTATACCAAAAGATGTAATTTACAAGAAAACCAACCAGCCATGATGTAATATCCAGAGCAATATACAATAATTTTGTCTTCTGTATTTTGTTTGTCACTTCATATACTTTTTTTTTCTATTGCATATATTGGCCAATAAATCTTTTTCTTCAATGCGTTCACACCTCCTCGACTATCCAAGCACCCATCTGAGGTGGGATGCCCACTGGTGAATAATTTGTGAAACGGAGCCGTTTCGGGTGCGTACGGACGACCAAAATCCACGGCGATGACCAACGACGCGGAATGGGCCGCAGAAAAGCCTTATGCGCCATGGCGCGCATGGGGTAGTTTCTCACAGGGCTTTTTTGCTGCCCGTTCCGCGTCGATGGTCATCGCCGTGATTTTGGTCGTCCCACGGCCTTGTACGCACCCAAAACAGCTTCGTTTCACAAATTATTCACCGACGGACGTCCCACGTCAGACGGGTGCTTGGATGGTCGAGGAGGTGTGATCTAACTACTTGATTTATTCAAATACTTCAACAATAGAAACTACACAATTAACTATTAGAGTTACACCAAATGAGAAAAAATCGAGTCGTTTATATTATATCGAAAGATTACAAATCTGATAAACAGAGGTTACATGGAAAAACTAATTTTTATGGAGGCACCCTTCATTCCTCAGATTGAACGCTAGAGCTAAATCTGTATTTTTTAATGTAACTCGCTTTGCATGCACCATACAAGATACACCATCTTGGAACAACTGCACCAAAATGTCCTCGACGGCATCATGTAAAGCCAAAAGAGCCGCACGCTGGATACGTGTAACTGAATCTAAATATTCATCCATTCTTTCTCTTACCGCCCAAGAAAAAGCTGCCTTTGGTATTACTGGCTCCGTGCTCTTTTGATATTTGCGGATCTCACGTAGAGCAACTATTCCAGGCTTCCATCACCTTTTCTTCTGCGCTGTTGGCGGTGGTGGAGGAGCCGCTTGTTTGGCCCATTGAGAAGGGTCATTTTTATACTTCTTTCTCCTCTCTTCTTGGGCTTGCTTCTCTTCAGGTGTGAGCTTGTCCTTTTTATTTTTCGCACATTGTTTTGCTCTCTAAGAAATTTTTGTTGGTCTGGAGCTCCCATCCTTTGCTTGTTGGGCGGCCTGAGCCCTGTCCTCTTCCGCTCTCTTCTCGACCTCTGCTCGTGCTTAAAAATTAGCCAAGTGGGATCTCTCAGCCTCGGCTCTTTTCCATTCTTCCTGCTCTCTCTGTCTTCTTTGTTCTTCATGCAATTTTTGTGCTTTTCTATCTACTGCCTCTTTCTTTGCTAAATCTCTCATTCTCTTCCTCCTCTTTGCATCTCGTGCTATTGAAATAGGATCACCGGGTATTACCTTGATCACCCTTTGTTTGATTCGCGGAGGAAATTTCCGTGGCATAGTTGCAGCTGCTTGAGCTTCAGGTGTTGTCGTGCTTAATCTCCAGTTGCTGTCATTGCTTGATCTTTAGTTCCTGCCGTTGCATGAGCTCCAGGTCTTCTTTCCTGTGTTGGTATGTTATGAGCTGCAAACGCTCTGAGGTCCGGTAGAGGTGTGCGATTCGCATGCTGTAGTGGCTGGAGATCACCAAATATCTGTCGCATGGTGTTTTGATCCTCTGTAGTTGAAGGTTGGGGAAGTGGTTGGGTGTTAGGAGCTGGTTCTTGTGGTTGAGGCTGTGGATTTGAAGCGGTGGATTCTGTACGAGGTGTTGGTTGCGGATTTGCAGTGTTGTCAGTGGAAATGGTGTCATCATTGTGCGTGGTGGTGTGTTCTTGTGTATCGTCCATGTTGTGCAAGATATGAGTGCGTGTACGTTTGGGCTTGAGAGGATCTTCTAAAATGTGCAAACAAAAAATGAACTTTGAGTTGTGAGTTTTGACTTATATAGTACTTAAACTTTTTTAAAAATTTAAAAACTCAATAAAATCACTAAAAATTTAAAAAAAACTCCAAAATAGATGAAACTTGAGTCATGGGACTAATAATTGTCGCCTTTACAAATCACTTTGCATGAAGATACATGTTTACAATAGAAATGGTTAGTGTCAAAAGGAAATTAAATTTCCACCCAACGTCTACCATTACGCCGTCTTGTCTCCAACGAGATTCGGAATCGATCTTTTGCACTCGAAGCATGATATGATTGTGATCGCCTCAAGCTAACCACTTTTTCTATTCTACATTTTAAACTTCTTTGTTCTCTTGTCTTTTTTCTCTCTCTCCCTGCTAAAACTCTGTATAACCAATTAAACAACTAGTGAAGGGCATTTCTCTTTTTTCTTCCACCTCCATGTCATGTATTTTTAAAATACACTGCTTTTTCTTGATAGTGTGAGCGCTCTATCCCTTGGCTGCTCCAATTTCCTAATGAACCATAAGTGTCGAGGAAAAAAGCACTATGTGCAAAAAGAATGTGCTGAAAAAAACAAACTTTAGTTTTGCATACAGATGTATTTTGATCGAGAATATCAAATGTGCAACACACCATGTAATGTGTTATGTGTGTCTCCTCCCAAGTATCCACCATTTGTGCTGTAAAATTATTGATTACAAACTTTAGGGTGGATATCTCATCATCGGTTAGCTTTGCCTTTTTGAGAAGACGAAAAATATCACCAATAGACTGCCACACACGAGCACGCTTAATTCCTAGGGCTGCTTCATTACCTTTGTAGGAGGTAATGTCACACACCTTTTTCCACAACTGAAACTCATTGGGACTTTGGGAGTCTCAATAGTTTGAAAGCAAATGTCTAGCTTTACTACCACCCATACAAACTTTATTAGGGAGATCTTGTGTACTTCCAGATGCCTTCTTGTCTTTTGATAGCTCAACTGCACCCCCATGTATACCAACACTCGATAGAATAGATTCTAGTTCTCGTATACACTCTTCTCTTCTTTCTGGAAGCTCCGTATTCCAAGCGTAATTAATATGGAGCATAAGCAACTTGTCAAGAATTCGTAGACGGGCATGAAGGGTGCACACATGCACATTTATCAGTGGTATTGAAAGAATAGGATCCCAATTTGGATCATCCATGTTTCAATTAGGAGGTACTTGCCGATCACAATTGAGGATACCTTGAAACCATTGTTGTAGTGCTTTACCCACTGCTTGTGTAGTGGGTACACCTTTTGTAGAGTTGATTGTAACTTTGTCTCCCTTACCCTTACCACCTTTCAACTTGCTGGCCTTTGTTGGAATTAGGGTTGTAGAGAAACACACACAGCTTGAAGAAGATGAAGGAAGCTCAAGGCACACAATAGAGAGTGTATTACTTAGTGTGCAATGGAAAGATAGATAGACCTAGAGTGATGGGCGTATATACAATGCTCGAAGGAAAAAAACTCCTAAAGAGGGAAAAAATGCCCTGGTGGTCCTAGTGTGTTCACACACATCACTACCACATGTATATGGTAACAAATCCCCCCTGGAGTGATGCGGTGAACGAGAGCTGGCACATGAGTAAAGGGAAGTGCCATGCTTTGAGGACATGATCAGTCCACAAAGGGGAGTAAGCTCAAAGCTTTGCGAAAAGCATCAAGCTTCTCACGAGACAATGCCTTTCTGAAAATATGTGCAAGGTTGTCCTGTGTTGGCACATAAGCCAAGTTGATCTCTCCTGCTGAGAGCCTCTCCCTGACATAGTGGTAATGCACCTCAATGTGCTTTGTGCAAGCATGAAAAACTGGGTTCCTCCCAACTGCAAATGCGCTCTGACTGTCAGTGTAGATAGTGTTGGCAGTGTCCTGTCCAACACCCAAATGAGCCATAAGGCGTTTGAACAATACACACTCAACCGTAGATGTGAAGACTGCCCTGTACTCAGCCTCACAACTCGAAGTGGCCACTGTAGGTTGCTTCTTGCTCAACCATGATATACATGAACTGCCAAGCATGAAACAAAAACCACTTGTGGACACTTGTGTGTCAAAACAACCAGCCCAACCTAAGCCCGAAAAAGCATGTAAGTCTGGCGACAATGATCCCCCCTTGGGATAAAACAAGCCAAGATGTAAAGTGCCACTAAGGTAGCGGAAAATCCTCTTGACAGCCTACCAATGCTTAGACCCTGGGCTATGCATAAATCTGCTGACCTGCGAGACTGCAAACTGAATATCCGGCCTCGTGTTGCGTGTCATCTTTCTCATACCAAGCACGAGGAGATTGCTTCAACCCATACAAAGCCTTCTTACATCTGCACACTTTTTCCTCTTGTCCTTTTATGAAAAAACCGCGAGGCTGCGTTACATAAACTTCCTCAGACATGTCACCATTCAAGAAAGTAGTAACAATGTATGATTGATGTACATCCCAACCAAAATGAGTTGCCAATGCACATAGAAAACGCACAGTAGTCATAAGACAAGTGGGAGCAAAAGTCTCTTCATAATCTATGCCTTTTTGCTGTGAATAACCCTTTGCAACAAGTCGAGCCTTATGGCGATCGATCTCATCATCCGGCTTGCGTTTCAACTTGTAAACCCACTTCGTACCAATGGCATTTTTGCCAGGAGGAAAATTACATAAAGTCCATGTGTCATTTTCTATAAGTGCAACATATTCTGATTGCATGGCAGCCATCCAATTTTTTGAATTCTGTGCTTCATCAAAAGACAGAGACTCCTCAACATCATGTAAGCTAGACACAGCCAAAGCATATCAATCTGATGCATAAGATGCAGGTGAGAGCCTGAACGAGTATGACTAGACAAAGGTGCATCCAATTTACTGTCACGCAAAGTGTGCACCAGCCATTTTGGCACACCTCTAGCCTGCTCATTTTCAACCCTTTCCTCATCAAGTACATCATGTATATCTACATTGTTAGCAAATATGACGTAGCTAAATAGATAATTGAGTAGATTACTTAATGGAGAGAGCCAGATTTACATACACAAGATTATAGAGTAGAGTAGAGAGAGAGAGAGAGAGAGAGAGTACACACGATATACGTGGTTCACCCCATGTGGACTACGTCCACGAGAAATCAGCCACTCAATGGCTTTAGTACTTCAAAACAAGAAGTAGTTTACAAAGGGATTATATCCTTTTGGAGCTCCCGCCTTGCTTCACTCTCACCACCTCACACCCACCTTGTTGCATCAACTTCACACTATCAAATGTGTGTAGAAATGGCCTCCTTTTATAGGCCAAAAGGGTTGCCCTCTCTCATGAGAGGCAGCCATGTGTAGCCGCCCTTGTGTAGATAAGTCCAAGTCGGACCCTTCAATTCGCCCATGTGCGGCCGCCCTTGAGAAGACAAGTTCGCTTTTGAATACGGCCACCGGCCATTGACTTCCGGCCACCGGCCAACTGATTGGTTGTTTTCCAACCACTTTCCGGCCGCCATCCGACCATAATATTCCAGCGAAGGAAAAAAAAAAGTCTCGGGGGCTTCCGCCCCCGAGGCCCCTAAAGTTGCCCCTGATTTTTGGACGTGAAAATTTTGGTTTCCGACGAGTGATTTTCCTTTACGCACGATGGCTTCTCCTCATAATGCGGGCCTTACAAATGTGCGCTTTTACGAAAGAAAATTACAAGGGTAAATCAGGATCCATACTTAACATACATCAGTAATAGGCTGATCTGTAACATTTTCAAAAACCCCCATAGGCTGTACATTTTCCTCATTGGAAATTACATTTGTATTTCCACCACTAAAAAAAGGCAACAAAGTGTCATAAATGTCCTGTGAGCTTACATTACTGTCTCTAGTACATGACAGCAAGAGCTGAACAGAATCTTCCACAAACACTACATCCCGTGAAACCATAATATGCTTTGTTTGCGGATGATATAACCTGTAACCTTTTCTTTCAGCACTATAACCAGCAGAAATACATTTGACAGCCTTATCATCCAATTTTTTGTGTTGTGTTTGGGGCACCAAAGCATATGCCAAACAGCCAAAAATGCGCATGTGCTCAATAGAAGGCTTTCTATCATGCCATGCTTCATATGGAGTAATAGATTGCAAAGATTTTGTAGGACACCTGTTAAGTACATAAGTGGCACACGTGATGGACTCAAGCCAAAAAGAATGCGGCAAAGCTTGACTTTTGACCATACATAATGCCATTTCCGTCAGTGACCTCTTTTTCCTCTCAGCAACATTTTGTTGAGGTGTATAAGGCACTGTATATTGGTGTTTTAATTATCCCACGTCTAACCAGAAATGAATTAAATTCATGAGACATATCTCCCCCCTCTTGATCAGAACGGAGGGTGCCCATAGTACATTTCGAGACATTTTCAGCCATAGCCAGAAATTGTTTGAATTACATAAAAACTTCGGAGTTCACTTTAAGTGGAAATACTCATGCATGCATGGAGTAGTCATCAATGAAAGTCACAAAGTAAAGGTAATTGCCCAAGGACGGAGTTTGCATGGGCCCACCAACATCACTATGCACAAGCTGCAACCTGCATGTGGCCCGAACTAAACCATCCTTTGGAAACTTAGAACGCTGCATCTTACCCAAAATACAGCCCTCACAAACATGTTTGACAGGTGCTTCAAGAGGCGGCAAAGACACAACCATATCAGATTTCTGCAAACGTAGCAAATTGGCAAAATTCAGATGATCAAAACGTGCATGCTAAAGTTTTGCATCTGAAATAGCCCTTGAATCTGCAATAGCATTTGAAAAATTTTGTCCACATTTGTCATACAAAGTGAGCTTATACAGCCCACGGCACAAAAGGCCAGATGCAACAATTTCATCACCAAAGCTGAGATCATGAACTGTACATCTGTCATCCACAAATTTGACTACAAGTCCAAGTCTAACAAGTGCGGATACAGATAAGAGATTCTTCTTGATCCCAGGTACATAAAGTGCATCAACAAGTGTGAAAGAACTGCCATTTGCAGCAATAAGCACAATCTTTCCAACTCCCTGAACCGGATAAGAGGCATTGTCGGCACAAGTGACGGAATTCCCATGAGGGACAGACTCAAGAGAGGTAAACAATTCACGACGTGAGGTAATGTGCTTTGTAGCACCACTGTCAAAATACCACACATGTGAATCTGCAGCAACTGACAAGCATGCATCATGGACAACAGGATTTTAAGTGCACTCTGTACTAAAAGCCCATTCTACATCAACATTAGAAACACAGTCTCCTTTCACAAGAACCAGCATTTGCAGTGGAACCACCCTCTTTCTTCTTAGCCTCTTTGGACTTCAACATAGGACACGACTTGATCAAGTGATCATTAGCTTTACAATAATGGCAACGCATCTTCTTTTTGCCCTTATCACCAGAATTTCCAGACGAATTGTTACCAGCAGAAGCATTAGGAACAGAAGTTTTGCCACTCGCAGCAGAACCATAAGAAGTGGCCGCATTGTTGTTACCACCCTTTCTTTGAGAAGCAATAAAAGTCTGTTCAACTGCACGCTGCCTAGTTCTGTTTTTTCTGGAAAGTGACTCTTGCAACAGCAATGTGAATAATGCATCAAACTTGACAACTTCTGGATTTCCTTGGGTCATAAGTCTCCAAGTACTAGCAAAAGTTTGGTAAGGCATCAAGAACAGTCTGCACAAGGGATTTGTGTGAAATGACTTCACCTGCAGAAATAATTTTCTCATTGATATCCTTGACACTAGCAAGGAAAGTGTCCATATCATCTTCCTCATGCATAATCTTCGACTCCAACTCTTTACGTAGCAAAGCAATTTTAGCCTCATTGCGACTTGCATAAAGACCAGCCAAAATATCCCAAGCCTGCTTTGCAGATTTTGCTAAACGGATGTGAGGAACAATGGTGCGCTTCACAGACAACGCAATCAATGCATGAGCCTGCGCATCCTTTACATCCCAGCGAGCTTGTTCTACCATAGGCAAAAACAACTCTAATAGAAGCAACCCTTGCAGCAAGACCTGCAACATCCTCAACATCGCCTGCATCCTCAGGACCAGGACGTACATCAATGCCCTGCACAATGTTCCAGACGCCCTTTGATACAAGAACGTGTTTCATCATATAAGACCACATAGGGTAATTGTCCCCATCCAACCTGTCCTCAGCAACAAACATCTTGAACACATCTGTGTTGTTGTTGTCAGCCATGGTAAATGCTGCACCTGATGTGGAAACTGCCCGAAAGTAGGAGAAATGGAGCGGGAACAACATGTGCTATATAGCACAAACCGTAGAAGACTTTAAGGCACCTGTTATGCAGAAAACGACACTGACAAAAATTCTGCACAAAATGACGAAATTGCCTATGCAAACCTGCTTATAGTGAAAACAGAGGCCGAAATGAGCCCGAATCAAAATTATGAGCAGACGAGTTGAATTCCAGATGCTCAGTTAGCTTCTCTTGGTTCCCTAGCCACTTAAATTTTCCCGGTTGTTGATGTGGCTTTAATCTCTCGGTTAGCTGGAATTTCGCTGCAGAAGTGTGAGCTGATGGACGGCTCAAAGAGCTGACCTCCTGACCCTCGACCTTGAAGGTGTAGGGAATGGTCGTGCTCTGACCATTCCAGTTAATCATGGGCAACCGACGGAGGTCGGCAACCTTGATTACGCGAATGGTCTGTGCACGACCATTCCCGGCCGTCAATGGTTGTGGGAGAAGGGGGCCAACACACTTCTTGCAGCAACAGGTGACACTCAGACAAATGACGGATTCCACGTGCTAATGTAGCAGCTGCAGAGGCAATTTCGCTCATTACGAGGGCTGATGTGTCGCAAGCAGGTTGGATTTCACCTGCTGATATGGGAAGCATTAATTGGTTTGCATGGCTTATATTACTATTGCTCACGTGGCGTGCATCTGTGGACTGCAAGGTCGAGTTCTGCAAGAGAAAGTACAATAGATTGACGGCTCAGAGAGCTAGCCCCCCTCCCCACGACCTTGATGGTTAGGGGAGAATTCTCAAGGTTGTCTCGCTCACGAGTTTTGTAGTTTGAATGTGGAAAGTAAGTTTTATCGTAGACAAATGAGAATAGAACGAATCCTCGTGAGGTTATCTGTGAAAATCCTTTGGAAAGAGTCCTCGACAACATATCCATGATGATCCTTTGGAATTAAATTAGAAATCTACCAATAAAAAGTATGAGAACTGTAAAATTTGTCTTTTGCCTTTTTTGAGTCAAGAGATATGCTTGATACTTCATAGTATATCTATATCTATATCTATACTATAATAAAAGGGGGAGGGATTCCAGTCCCCCCCCTTGCCACATGGCGTTATTTCCTTGCTCAAGCAAGTGTGGCCTGCAATGAACCAAAACAGCGCGCAAACATGGAGAGAGAGAGAGAGAGAGAGGGGGGGAGAGGTCCCGGAGTAGGGTCTCGATGATCACTGATGGTGGTTGAGCTCGGCTCTCAGAGCGCTCTGTCCATCTATCGCTTTAAAGCCTTCTCGCGGACTGTATTCAATTTCGAAACGGCCATGCACGGCTTCTTAATTAAGCCGTCACGGCTGCCCAATACGTCAAATGGGGTGGGCAAAGGGGGGAGAGAGAGAGAGAGAGAGAGAGAAAGAGAGGCCGCCTTCTGTTGTACGTAATCACAATCAAATGCGGCGGCCGCTGAGTATGCTGAGGATAATGTGAGAGAGAGAGAGAGAGAGAGAGTGAGAGAGAGAAAGAGAGCAAGCAGTGGCTGGCAAGTTGCAACGCTGGCACTTTGAAGGACCTCAGGGCGGCCTCAACTCCTCTTCAGTGGTTGACGGTCAGTTGACTCCCTCGCTCTCTCTCTCTCTCTCTCTCTCTCTCTCTTCATGGTAAGCTACAGCCTACCTGAAGTCGCTGATTAGGACTGGCTGCGCCAGTGTCCGGGAAAAATGTGTCTCAGCTTAAAATCGTCCCGTTTTCAATTTCACAAATGTCGGTTGACGGAGAGGGGAACAAGGAGAAATTCCGCCCCAAAACAGAGAAAAAGTAAGGTTTCCTCCCTCTCTCTCTCTCTCTCTCTCTACCAATTCAAGAAAACATCACAAATCTACTAAATTTTTTAATGTTTTTAACAGATTTGTGACGTTTTTTTAATGGTTCTACACAAATTTGTGATATTTTTTGTGGCTTTAGATTGACTAACAAAATATTTAACAAAAATTGGGTTGATATAGAAATAAATTGAGTTAGAGAGAGAGAGAGAGAGAGAGAGAGAGAGAGAGAGAGAGAGAGAGAGAGAGAGAGAGAGAGAAAGAAAGAAGCTTTGGGGGGATAAAAGGGAAGAGGAGAGAGAGAGAGAGGGAAGGAGAGGTCCCGGAGTAGGGTCTCGGTGATCACTGATGCTGGTTGAGCTCGGCTCCCAGAGCGCTCTCTCCATCTATCGCTTTAAAGACTTCTCGCGGACTGTATTCAATTTCGAAACGGCCATGCACGGCTTCTACATCAAACTTCAAATTAAGTAAGCCGTCACGGCTGCCCAACACGTCAAATGGGGTGGGGAGAGGAGAGAGAGAGAGACAAAAAGAGAGGCCGCCTTCTGCTGTACGTCTACACAATCAAATGCGGCCGCCGCTGAGTATGTTGAGGATAATAAGAGAGAGAGAGAGAGAGAGAGAGAGAGAGAGAGAGAGAGAGAGAGCAAGTAGTGGCTTGCAAGTTGCAACGCTGGCACTTTGAAGGACCTCTGGGCGGCCTCAACTCCTCTTCAGTGGTTGATGCTCTCTCTCTCTCTCTCTCTCTCTCTCTCTCTCTCTCTCTCTCTCTCTCTTCATGGTAAGCTACAGCCTACCTGAAGTCGCTGAACAAGACTGGCGGCGCCAGTGTCCGCGAAAAATGTGTCTCAGCTTAATATCGTCCCATTTTCAATTTCACAAATGCCGGTTGACGGAGAGGGGAACAAGGAGAAATTCCGCCCCAAAACAGAGAAAAAGTAAGGTTTCCTCTCTCTCTCTCTCTCTACCAATTTGAGAAAACATCACAAATCTACTAAAGTTTTTAATGTTTTTAAGAGATTTGTGACGGTTTTTTTATGGTTCTACACAAATTTGTGATATTTTTTGTGGCTTTAGATTGACTAACAATCTAACAAAAATTGGGTTGATATAGAAATAAATTGAGTTAGAGAGAGAGAGAGAGAGAGAGAGAGAGAGAGAGAGAGAGAGAGAGAAAGAGAAGCTTTGGGGGGATAAAAGATATATATATATATATATATATATATATATATATATATATATATATAGAGAGAGAGAGAGAGAGAGAGAGAGAGAGAGAGAGAGAGAGAGAGAGGAAGAAGAGAAGAGGAGAGCGATTGATATATAGAGAGGTAGGATAGAGATAGAGAGGGAGATAAGAGGTAGGTATAACAAAATGGTATCATGATTCCAACCCCCCTTGCCACGTGGTGCTTTTCCCTACCTTTGGTAGCTTTTAGGCAAGTGTGCCCTGCGCAAGGTGAGACAAGAGACAATCAAAGGCAAGAACACAAAGCAAAATGGGCGATGAAGATGCAAGAGAGCCTACAAAAGGTATGCAACATGAAGCTTAGAAGAAAAATGCACAAGGTGGGAAGGATCCAGCACACTCTGCTGTTGTTGGCGATGATCTGAAGGGCGTTCAACAAAGAACTATTGTGTTCGTCTTTTGGGCTTATGTCGTAGCATTCATCATCTTGCTCATCTTCTCTATGATCCTCATCTCGAGCATCATCCCATTAGAGAGAGAGAGAGAGAGAGAGAGAGAGAGAGAGAGAGAGAGAAGGATAGCTAGAGAAAAACGGTAAAGTTTGGGGTTGAGGAGGCTTTTGCACTGTTCAAATCACAATGTCCATAGCAAAGGAGGTCATGCGAAGGAGCCCAAGGCCCAAGGCCCATGTGGTGGTGTAACATTTAATGGCCTAATAACTTGTGTGTAGCGGAAATTAGCATGAACATAGTGGGCATTTCATTAGAATAGATTCCTAATGAGAATTACAAGAGTGCTTGGGTGGAGAGAGCAACAAAAAGCATAACACCTAGTTAGATAGCATCAACAATACTTTCAAAAGAGAGAGAAATTAAGCTATTGACAATAGTTGAGGACCGGATTTGCATGGAGATAGTCCCCCCTCCAAAAGGCTTTGTATTACGGTTTCTCCCATCAAAAGAGACATTGTACAATACAATTCTTTGTGTTCCTTCAAGACTAGCTAGTGCAATGAAGATGAATGCTTCATGCACTAAGCAAAACACTTAGCAAACACAACATCAATTATCCCCGTTCTCAGACCTAAGACCTCACACACCTTCGAAGATGGTGAGAGCTAGCAGGGTATGAGAGTAGATTGAGAGGAAGAAGGAGTATCTTACGAGAAAGATGTACATCTCCTCACATAATCACTCATATTAGCATAGCTTAGCTTAGTAATTAGCTTGGTAGAGGAGATGAGCATGCATTGAAGCTTGGCTCTTGGTTGGATTTGCATCCACATGCCAAGAGTGTGTCGATGTAGGCTTCTATCTCACAAGCTTGGAGTAGGTGATGAGCTCTCCATTAAAGCTTGGGAAGAGATATTATTCTCTTTCTTCACACATGAGATTGTGTGAGTGTGTGTGTGATAATGCCTTGCAAAAATCAGCCCCCTCTCTCTCTTGGGCAAGCCCTCTTGTTGTTTGCTCTTGCTCAACCCTCATTGGCCCTCCCCAAGTCAAGCCAATGACTATTAAGCAGCATAAGTGATAGCCTTCTGACATGTGTCCCCCTTTCCCCTTTTGTGAGAGCTTTAGGTTAATTAATAATTCAATTAAATTCTCATTGGACCCCTTTGCCTCCTGGCCAATAGGAATCAGGCAAGCCATTGGGCTGTTGAATGCTCATTGGACCCCTTGGGAGACTGTCCAATAGTCTTCTAGAGGACTTAATTCTCATTGGTTCTTTTATTGAGTGTTTTTAAATTAATTAAACTAGATTTTCTCTAGCCTAATTCTCATTGGTCCACCTCCAAGGCCATCCAATAGGAATTGGGTACACCTTGTGGGCATCTGGCCTAGGGAGATGACATGTGTCCCTAATTCCCTTTGTGTAAAGGGGGCTTCTGTGTGTGTGTGTGTGTGTGTGTGTGTGTGTGTGGCTTTCTCTCTCATCCCCTACATGCTAGGCTTGCCCCCTCCTATGTAGGGATATGCAAAGACTTTTTTGGTCACACACAAAGCATCCAATTCCCTTAAGGTTGACCTTTGGACACAGCCTTTGAATTTTGGAACCTTAGCATTTTGGAAGTCTTAATGGGCTGAACCTTAGGGTCTTTTTAGCCCATTGTTGCACATGGATCTTTTGCAGATGGCCCCCCCTTTGGATCCCTATTTTCCCTCCTTTGGATCCCTACTGTGGTCGGTCTGCTAGCTTAATTTAACCAATATTCTAGATTTTTCTCCTCTGGCACTTCCGCATATTAAATCATCAGTTTAACATGAGAAAATAATTTAGGAGAACTAGATATTGATTATTATTACATTACCTCTCTCTTGAAATCATAGTCGTCCTCGACTATGGTGTAGAGAAGATAAAGCATATTCATGAGTCCTTTTCTTAGCGGGTAGAGGATCCCTATGTTACCCTACGACATCATTCCACAATGGATGACTACTCCATTTGGCGCTTGAGAGCCTGAGGCTGCCGCAAGCATGTCTGCACATTAGTCCTATCAGTCTTCCATAGTAGAGTGACAAGCTCTACTTGGTATTTGGGAGACTTCGTCTCCACAAACTTGATCTAAGCATGCATATTACTTAATTTTTGTGCACAATCAAGAAAAAGAGAGTCTTATAAGACAAAAAAAAACTTTGTTCATTTTTAACATTTTGTACATTTGCTTACTCTTGGGAAGCATTGTAAGCATTGACAAGGTTTAGGTTATCCTTTAATTGTATGCCTTGCATCCATCTAGCATCTTCAAAAGGATAATTTTTAAACTTAATAAGATATCGTAGGATAGTCTTACCACCTCTTAATACCTTGTCTTCATGTCGGAGAATGGACTCGGGCTGCAGCACCTCCTCTTGGTCCTCGATCTCTGGTGGGTCTTCAATAGTTGGTTCTTGAGGTGGATCTCCTTTGTAAGGCTTTAATAGGCTCACATGGAAAGCATTGTGTATGAGCCAATGATTTGGCAACTTGAGTTGATAGGCCATCTCATTGATTGGCCTAAGAATCTGGAAGGGACCATAGTACCTTTTTGCTAGTTTAGCATAGTACTTTTGGTGTCCCGTAGGATTCTTGCCCGTCGTGTGCCTTAATCGAGCCTTGGGAAACTTTAATAAGACCCAATCATTTTCTTTAAAGGTTTGGGCTCTTCTGTGCTTGTCAGCAGCGGCCTTTTGCATTTGCTATGAGATAGAGATAGCATCCTTAATCTTTTGAAAAGATTCTTGTAGGTCTCGGCTATACTCATCTGCAACAAAGATCTTCCTATGTACCTTAAGTAGAAAGGGACTTTTTGATCTTTCCTCAATTACCTTGAAAGGTGCTTTTCCCGTGGAAGTATGTACAGTGTTATTGTAAGCATACTCTACTAAGGGTAAGTACTTCTCCCATTGGGATCTTTGATCTACTTCCGTTACATAGGCTTTTAGTAGATCGAGAATTGTTAGGTTAGCTATTTCACTTTGGCCATCCGTTTGTGGATGATAGGCCGAAGAGAAGTTTAGCCTTCTCCCTAAATTCTCAAAGAGACCCTTCCAGAAATTACTGGTCATTCTAGGATCTCTATCCGACACTATGGACATTGGCAAGCCATGGTACTTGAAAATTTGTGAAATGAAGAGGGTTGCCATTTGATGGGCTTTGATAGTCTTTTTGACAGGTATAAAATGAGCTTGTTTACTGAACCTGTCTACTATCGTCCATATTCCCGTATTCCCATGTATAGACTTAGGCAATCCAAAGATAAAATCCATGGATATGCTCTCCCATGGTGAATTAGGGATTGGCAAGGGTTGAAGCAATCCAAGTTGCTTCCCTCTATCAAATTTTGTCTTTTGGCATACCACACATTTAAAAAAATACTCTTGTATGTTCACTTTCATGGTAGGCCAATACAAATATGTTTCAATTCCCTTTAAGGTAGACTGAATCCCTCTATGCCCCGCATACGGTGGAGCATGAGATTCATACATTACTTTCTCACGTAGTGAGTTAGTAACGCATAGTCTATTGCCATAGAGAAGATAACCATCTTGTAAAGTAAATGGTTCTTCTTTCTTCCCTAATGCAAGGGCTGAAATCACATCTCTAAAATCGGGATCAATAGCGTACTCATCTATCATTGAAGGTAGATCATTGTGAGTTGCTATGGAAACTGCATTCACTCTCGGCCGTCTTGAGAGTGCATCAGCTACTTGATTATGCTTGCCAGCAATGTGAGCAATATGAAAATGAAATTGCAAAAGGAAATTTTCCCACCTCATTTGTTTGTCGGAGAGCTTGGTCTGCGTCATGAAGTACTTAAGACTTTGGTGGTCGCAGAATGAAAGGAGTCCCCAATAAATAGTGCTTCCATGAGTCTAAGGCATGTAGAACTGCAAGGAGTTCCTTTTCGTATTATGCCTAGAGCTTGCTCAACAGGGTCGAGCCTTCGACTCTGATAGCCTATGGCGTGCCCTTATTGGAGAAAAACAGCTCCAAGGCAATCACCACAAGCATCACATTGGACCTCAAATGGTTTTGAGAGATTTGGTAGTGTAAGCACAGGTTGAGAGATAAGCTTTTCGAAAGCATTGTTCTCCTTAGCAGACCATGTGTACCTAACGCTTTTCTTTGTTAGGTCATGTAATGGCCCCGCAATTTGTGAGAACTTTTCTATGAAGCGTCTATAGTATGAACACATACCTATAAAGCTTCTTAGTTCATGAAGATTCCTTGGTTTAGGCCATCCTTTTATTACCTCTAACTTGGATGGATCCTTTTGGATGCCATCTTGAGAGATAATGTGACCTAAATACTGAATCTCTTGCAAGAAAAATTCACTTTTCTTTCGATTAACATAAAGTTTATTCTCTCTTAAAACTTGAAATATTACCTGGAGATGTTGCTTGTGTTTGTCTAATGAATTAGAGTAGATGATAATATCATCAAAGAACACTCCAGTGGAGGTTCGATGAGGCCTGAACAGCTTGTCCATCAAGCGGTTGAATGTGGCTGGTGCATTGGTCAAGCCAAAAGGCATGACAATGTATTCGTAAAGACCAAATGTGGTGCGAAATGCGGTCTTTACAATGTCTTGATCAACTATCCTTATTTGATGATAGCCACTTTTTAGGTCAATCCTACTGAAGTAGGTCAATCCTTGTAGCTTATCAAATAGGTCTTCTACCCGTGGAACAGGAAACCTATTCTTGATAGTGATCATATTTAGTGCTCTATAGTCGACACACATACGATATGTGTGGTCTTTCTTTTGCACTAATAGCACAGGTGAGAAAAATGGAGATGAGCTAGGCCTAACCATGCCCTTCTCAACTAACTCATGCACTTGCCGCATAATCTCCTCTTGTTGAGCTTGAGAAACTCTATAAGGAGGTTTGTTAGGCGGTGAGCTTCCTGGAAGAAGTTCAATTGCATGGTCATCATTACCTCGTTTAGGAGGTAGCTCACAAGGGATGTCGTCAATAAAAACATCTTGAAACCCCTTGAGAAAATTGGATAACTCTAATTCCTTTTGGTTGCTTTTATTTTCTTTTGCTAAAGCATTAGGTTCATTTTGAGAATCTTTAACAAAAATCATGTACACGGAAATAGAGCTCTTTATTGACCTGTTGAAAGCTGGTGTATGTACAATGGGGATAGTATGACCCATTTCCTTAGCATCTATATACATGTCTTTTTCCCTGAACTTAAAGGAGATTCTCCTTTCAGGAAATTTAACATTGGCAGCCAGGCGATCAAACCATGGTGCCCCTAGGATTACATCCTCATGCTTGAGAGGAGAGATAAAGAAGTCCTCTTTGTCCACATAACTTTGAACATGAAGCCTCAATTTCTCGATTAAGGGAGTGACTGAAGCTTCTTGCTCCTTGAAAGCACTGCGGGTAGGACATCTCCCATCTCGTAGGCTTGTATGCCTAGCTTGGTGGCCAACTCTATAGATATAAAATTGTGAGTAGAACCAGGGTCCAAGAGAATAAAAGCATCATGTTCTCTTACCTTTCCCCAAGCATGGCATAGAGGAGATCCTTTGTGGTGAGTTTGGTGAGTCTCCTCCTCTTGGATTTCAACCAAGGAAGCTCTATGAGGATCTTGGCGGTTGTTCTTTTGGGGACAAGCGCGGTACGCATGCCCTTGTTCGCCGCACTTGAAACACCGGTTATCCTTGCGATAACGCTCAAGCTCTTCAGGAGAGTTTGTTTTTACCTTTGTAAACTCCCTTCTCTTTAGCTTTGTTGGAGTTGCCCTTAGGAGACTTTTGGACATTGTCCTTCCCCTTAGGTTCATTGGAACCCTTGTTTTCCATGGGCTTATTATTTCTTTTAGCCCCCGTTTGGAAATTGATTCGAGACGCCACCATAGTATGGTGTATTACCGCCGATATGGTACGTGGCCTTTGGGAGTTGACATACTCCGCCATTTCTTCGGTTAAGCCCGCACAAAATTGTTGCTTTTGCTCTCCAAAATCCAACTTTTTGAAGACAGTGGCTTTGAGTTGTAGGTCCCAAAACTTGGCTACATATTTGTGGATGGATTCATAGGGAGAGAGCTTTAAGCTTCGTCATTCGGTGAGTACTTTGTCTTTGGCATCGGTGGCCAAAAACTGCTTCATAATGGAAGCTCTTAAATCTTTCCATGTTCGTGGAGCTTCACCGTTGGCTCGTAGGCTAGACCACCATTGTCTGGCAGACTTTTGAAAGTGCATAGCTACATGGCGTAGCTTGGAGGACTCCGTGAAGCCCTCAGCTCCAAACGCCGCATCGAACTATTGGATAAAGGCCAAGACTTTGTCTGTAGCACCAAAGGTGCTATCATAGGTAAGGAAACATATGCTCTTCCCTTCCTCTTTGAATTTCTTCATCTTGGACGACCTCTTCCATGCGGCATAGGATTTCCTATGGCCTCTTCTTTTTGATGGTTCAAAGGTTGCATCATCACTTTCTTCAGAAGGTGACGAATTTGAAGAAGGTGAAGAAGAGGGTGAACTCTTTCTCGCTTTTTTCTTGTCTTGATCTTCGTTGTCTTCACCATCACTTTCATAAGAGGAAGAGGATGAAGAAGATAGAGAAGAGGGTGTCCTCTTTCTCGCCTTTTTCTTCTCTTGCTTTTTATCATCCCTCTTTGAATTATGGTGTGGAGAAGAGTGTGATGGTCTTCTCCGCTTTGGTGGTGATGGAGAGCGTTTAGCCCGCCGTCTTCGTGGAGCCATCTCCACCGAGGTGGCGGGAAACTCACTTCTTTCTCGTTCCTTTGGTGGAGGCTCTTGAGTTCTCCTTTAGGAAGGAGATGCATCATCAAGAAGTAAATTCTTGAGTCCTTCATATGGATTCTCTTCTTCTTCCCGAATAGGAGAGAGACCTCTTTTGGTAGTCTCACAAGGAGGCTTCTTAGGTGTTCTCTTCTCATGGTGATGAGCTTGGAGAATCCCGTGAGCACGGAGCTGCCGTTGCACTTCACTTTGGAGAGATGGATTGCCCATGGCTTGTTGAAGCCTAGAAACAAGATAGTTAACAAGCATTGAAGCATCATTAGTAGCTTGCTCATGAACAAAATCAAAGTTATCAACATTAATTTCACTCTCTTTACTATTGTCAGCCATTCTAACAACTTTTAGGTGTAAAATTTTTAGGTGTACTTTGGCACTTCAAGCCCTAGTTGCTACTCCTCTTTACCCCTTTAGAAAAAGCACTCAAGCTACTGTACCCGTGGCTCGAATACCATTAATTGCAAGGAATAGAAGAGAGGATCTTTCAACACCAAAACAGCACCGGCTCCTATCAAGCTTCTCATAGCTCAATAGTGGTTAAGCCATAGGAAAGCCCCGTAGGACTCCACTATTAAGACCATAGCTCTCGACGGTGATGCCCCGTTAACTGCACGAAGGCAGGCACACTGCAAGGCTGAAAAATCCCTATTCTACTTACTCATAGGCAATTAATAATACCAACCATTTAAAGCTGGCTTGAGGACCTCCCTTCTTGAGCAAGAAAAGAGAAACCTTGTGCTCTGATACCAATGTAACATTTAACGGCCTAATAACTTGTGTGTAGCGGAAATTAGCATGAACATAGTGGGAATTTCATTAGAATAGATTCCTAATGAGAATTACAAGAGTGCTTGGGTGGAGAGAGCAACAAAAAGCATAACACCTAGTTAGATAGCATCAACAATACTTTCAAAAGAGAGAGAAATTAAGCTATTGACAACAACTGAGGACCGGATTTGCATGGAGCCGGTCCCCCCTCCAAAAGGCTTTGTATTATTGTTTCTCCCATCAAGAGAGACATTGTGCAATACAATTCTTTGTGTTCCTTCAAGACTAGCTAGTGCAATGAAGATGAATGCTTCATGCACTAAGAAAAACACTTAGCAAACACAACATCAATTATCCCCGTTCTCAGACCTAAGACCTCACACACCTTCGAAGATGGTGAGAGCTAGCAGGGTATGAGAGTAGATTGAGAGGAAGAAGGAGTATCTTACGAGAAAGATGTACATCTCCTCACATAATCACTCATATTAGCATAGCTTAGCTTAGTAATTAGCTTGGTAGAGGAGATGAGCATGCATTGAAGCTTGGCTCTTGGTTGGATTTGCATCCACATGCCAAGACTGTGTCGATGTAGGCTTCTATCTCACAAGCTTGGAGTGGGTGATGAGCTCTCCATTAAAGCTTGGGAAGAGATAGTCTTCTCTTTCTTCACACATGAGATTGTGTGAGTGTGTGTGTGATAATGCCTTGCAAAAATCAGCCCCCTCTCTCTCTTGGGTGAGCCCTCTTGCTATTTGCTCTTGCTCAACCCTCATTGGCTTTCCCCAAGTCAAGCCAATGACTATTAAGCAGCATAAGTGATAGCCTTCTGACATGTGTCCCCCTTTCCCCTTTTGTGAGAGCTTTAGGTTAATTAATAATTCAATTAAATTCTCATTGGACCCCTTTGCCTCCTGGCCAATAGGAATCAGGCAAGCCATTGGGCTGTTGAATGCTCATTGGATCCCTTGGGAGACTGTCCAATAGTCTGCTAGAGGACTTAATTCTCATTGGTTCTTTTATTAAGTGTTTTTAAATTAATTAAACTAGATTTACTCTAGCCTAATTCTCATTGCTCCACCTCCAAGGGCATCTAGCCTAGGGAGCTGACATGTGTCCCTCATTCCCTTTGTGTAAAGGGGGCTTGTATGTGTGTGTGTGGCTTTCTCTCTCATCCCCTACATGCTAGGCTCACCCCCTCCTATGTAGGGATATGCAAAGACTTTTTTGGTCACACACAAAGCATCCAATTCCCTTAAGGTTGACCTTTGGACACAACCTTTGAATTTTGGAACCCTGGCATTTTGGAAGTCTTAATGGGCTGAACCTTAGGGTCTTTTTAGCCCATTGTTGCACATGGCTCTTTTGCAGATGGCCCCCCCTTTGGATCTCTATTTTCCCTCCTTTGGATCCCTACTGTGGCCGGTCTGCTAGCTTAACCAATATTCTAGCTTTTTCTCCCCTGGCACTTCCCCATATTAAATGATCAGTTTAACATGAGAAAATCATTTAGGAGAATTAGATATTGATTATTATGACAGGTGGTGCAGATCATCCTTCTAGGGCTACTTTCCAATGACGCCCAGCGTGGGCTCTGCCTCGTCCACGAGCTAACCCTAGAGGGGCCGCCAGTTGTGTATTCTAGAGCAGGGTTTTAGGCGCCGCCGGGCTAGCGGTCCCAAGCACTCTCTCTAAGCACCAAGGGTTTTGTGACCCTCTCTCTCTCTCTCTCTCTCTCTCTCTCTCTCTCTCTCTCTCTCTCTCTCTATTGGGGGAGGGATTACGCCCCCCATCGAACACGTGTCAATAACTCCTTTCTCCGGAACCTTTGGGCAATGTTCTCTAAGTAGATAGGGAGACATTGAGAGAGATCAAAATATAATTGTGATAGCCAGCTTGACGCTACGAAGTCCCTTTTCAACATTGCACTTGCGGTGAATGATGCTTGCAACATTGAGAGGGAAAGAGAGCTATCCACGTTCTTGCTCTCAATGCCCAGGGGAAGAGAGAGAGAGAGAGAGAGAGAGAGAGAGAGAGAGAGGGGCAACAACAACAATATCCACTACACAAGAAAACATGGAGAGGAAGAGAAGAGATCTTTCTTTTGTGAGCTCACTTAAAACTATGCTAAGAAGAAGCATTTGTTCCAAGGCAGTAGGATACATGCTCATTAGGAAAAATATGAACCCTATAGGGGCCCTTTGGGATTAAAGCTAATTAGAGGCAAGCCAATAGGAAGAGGGTGGTGGACACACTCTATACCCTCAAAAAAGTAGGGAGACAAGGTAGCCTTACACCTCTTTATGGCCTCTACCTAGTGAGAAGGTAAGGGAGGTGGCTTGGGGAAGCGGGGGGGGGACCACTTTGACCTTTTTTCCCCACTTTTTTGGTCCGGATTTAAAAATACACTAAAAAATTCAAATTTTCCCTCTTTAAACGGTCCCCAAACTTATTTCATGGTCAAAAAGTATTTTTGACCTCCAAAAGTCAAAAACGTGCACTAAAAAAAACAAAAATTTGATTTTTTTCAAAAAAGTTCAAAACATCATTTTCCACCCTCCAAAGTCTTTCCAAACCTATTATGTAGCTAAAAAGTGATTTTCTCTCTCTCTATAAACTCTTTTCTAAGCTCGCCATTGCTGCAACAACCACATGCACCCCCTATAGTGTAACACTATCTCTCTGCTAGCTTTCTCCCACCTCCACTGTAGCACCATGCAAGCTCCTCCCCCATCTCTTCCCCTTGGCCACCACATAGTTTCACACCAAGCTAGCTCCTCTTCCTTCTCTCACCTCCATTACACCATGAAAAAAGATTCTACTCCTTCTAACCTCCATTAGACCATGAAACAAGATTCTACTCCTTCTAATTTTATTCACTCACACTACATGGAAACCTCTACTTTCGAAGATGGAAAAAATATGAGCTCACATGACTTGAATACCACAACAATAGGAGGTGTGAATAGTGTGTGGGCTTTGCAAGGGTTCATCTCCAACATAAAGATAAAATGGTAAGAAAACTACCCTTGTACCTTACATTCAGAGCTTAAAATCATCTCCATCTTTAAGTTTATCATGATGGAGAGAATAAACCTCTTTATGGCTTTCAATGTTTAGGCTTCATACCTCATAGCACTGGGTGGTGCTATTTTGTTGATGGCTTTGGCGCACCATCTATAGTTGTGTAGCATGTGATTGAGTCTCACAATGCAAGTAAGTTGTGTTATCTATGGAGAATCATCAAAGATTTTTCTTATAATTTATTCTTTGTATAGTTGTCATTAGATTATCATTTTCTACTTTATAACTTTGTGCTCACATAATCTGTTGTTTACTTACAGAGCCAACTTCTTTTCAGAGGACATGAGCAAGCAACCATGTGCAGAGATGGAAATCACTCTATTTTTGTTCCATAAAGAACCTTTCACTACGATGTTGAAGGATTTTGATAAGAATAGTAGAATTTTTGTAGAATCTTGAACCAATAGGTACTCTCTAGGAGCTCTTAGACAAGCCATCCATATAGTACTACTATTTTACCTAGTGTCATAGACACACAAATACTCAAGTGTATATGAATCTCTAGATGAGGAAGACAAATACTTGTAAGAGAAGCCTAATAACAACAACAGTCTCCTTTTGTAATTATTTTCATGAGGCTGTATTCTTCTATAAATGCAATATAAATGTGTTTTTTTGTTAAATAGTGTCTCCTTGAGTGAGAGTATTTAATTTAGATTACTGGAGTTTCATACAGATTTGAGAATTATTGTTGAACTTTATGGATATTTTTATTTGCCTGTAAGATGTTTCAAGTCTCAAGTCTTAATCAGAAATTCAAGCAATATTTTGAATTCAGCTTAATCATTAATGGTTATTCTTATTAAAGTGGATGATAACCTTTGTCAAGATGTCCTCATTTGGGGATGCTGAATATATATCATTAACAACGTTTCACAAGTTGAGAAAGCTAAATTCTTGCTTTCCAACATGTTATTGTTTCCATACTATGCCTATGCCAAGCTTGACTTAGAGAAATGACAACTTGAAATGAAGGTGTCGATGTATAAGGGTGACTTATTATTGACTCATGTTTCATCATACATATATTGTAAAGCCTTTGAGTTTCCACCTTTTTGAGTAGTGTTGACAAGTTTTTGGTGTCAAATCTTCTTAAATATCCCTATTCATGAGCTATTTGTAGCTATTTCTTTGGTATTGCTAAAGATGATACCAATAGCTATTACCTTGTGAACTTAAGTGTTAAAGTGCGGATTTGATTTTTACTATGTAGCTCATTTGGATAGAGAAAGTGTAACATAAATTATAGATACATGCATTATTAACATAGAAGAAATGTACCAATCGAGCCTATGTAAACTGCTAATCAAGAAACCTTTGGTTGGATACTATAACAATAGGGGTCACATGTGGTTTCAAATACCAAAGAAATGGCTTAACCAAAACATTCCCAAGAACACGAGGTGGACACAACGAAGTAAAAATTGGCTCCTTGTTTGGTCAATTTCTAGTGTGAATGTTTAGTGCACAGGATTTGTGAGGCCTTTGACCTGGGGAGTTCACTAAAGTATATGTAACATAGCACACGTGTTCAACATAAGGGATTTTGTATTCTTGTAAAGTTGCAAAAACATGTGTAGATAAGGTCTATAAGGGGTACTTTTAATCCATTCTGGTGAATGCACATGATATAGGAAAATTTTACATAGTGAATGTTCTAGACCTTTGAACACATAGAAAAAGGGAACCGGGGGGGGGGGGTGCTCTAATTACATCAAACGTTACACCTCTATCTCGTGGCCATGCATTAAAAAAGCCCCTATCTGTCATTATAGGACCCCAAGGAGGGAGCTCTTGCTCTCTGTACATCTATCTTACATCCTTTTCTCATACTTATACACAATAGTGTTACAAAATTTTTCCATGTAAAGGCTCCCAGGGCCCTCAACAAGAGTGGCCACAAGGGCGCGCAAAATGGCCATCCAAAAGTCCCGGATGGCCATTTCGCGCGACCTTGCCGTCCTTTTTTTATTTATTTATTAAGTGTTGACAACCTTGAGAATTCTTCCCTAACCATCAAGATCGTGGGGAGGGGGGCAAGCTCTCTCAGTCATCTATCTATTGTACTTTATCTTGCAGAACTCGACCTTGCAATCCATAGATGCACGCCACATGAGCAATAGTAATATAAGCCATGCAAACAGAACCTGTCACTTCTAATAGGACAGGTTTTGTGACTTCTTCTTCGTCGCATGATCGGGTTCCTCATCTAGTGCCGCCACCTTCCCGCTTTCTGTTGCCGACTCGTTGCCTTTTTTATTGTTTTTTTTTGTTGGTGCTCTCCCGTTAGCATCACAAAAGATTCTTTCAATCGTACCTTGCCAAAATGAACACTGGGACTTCGTCAAAGGGAAAATCTCACAAAAGGCTCGCTCAGCTTTCAAGATGTTGTGTCATTTGCCACAAAACCTGTCACTTTTGATCGGGCGATTTTGATCGGGCGAGGTGACAGGTTCTATGACTTCTTCGTCGCATGATCGGGTTCCAGTTTTCTGGGCTATATAAACGAGCGTTGCACCCTCAATGCAACATCAGGCAGAGAGTACTACACTACACCATCCACAAGCTAAGGACAGAGCACTACACCACACAATCGGCCAGACGAAGACAGAGTCCTACGTTAAGAACTTGAGACGAGTAATAAGATGCTTTGAATCATGACTGTGTGATCGACGTCCAGCAACAGCAGCTCCTGCGACAACCCTAATTTATATGTGGAGCGTGCGGCTGCTGTTGTCTTGCCGAAGAACAGAGGGCAAAAAAAATCATATCTTGCTCGAATTGTCCAAAAATCAACGTGCAAGTTGGCAATTTTTTTAAAAATGATATAAAACAGACATTTCTAACTTTTCCCTTAATCTACGGGCTCCAACAAGCATTAAAACCTTGAAATCTGAAAATACTCAAAGAACTAATGTTTTTTATTGTGTTAAGGACTGTATTTCCTACATACAATACTTTCACAAAATCTTTCTCTAACACCTTCAAAGGCCCCAGGGGGTGAGCTCTTGCTCTCTATACATCTAACTTACAGCCTTATCTCATACTTATTCACAATAATTTTGCAAATTCTTGCCATGTAAAAGCTTCCAGGGCCCTCAACAAGAGTGGCCACAAGGGCGCGCAAAATGGCCATCCAAAAGTCTCGGATGGCCATTTCGCACGCCCTTGCGGCCACTTTTTTTTTTTTTGAACTTGTAGACTTTGATGCAAAAAAGAACATACTTTGCTCGGATTCTCTAAAAAACATCGTGCAAGTTGGAAATCTCTTAAAAAATAATGTAAAACAGACATCTCTTACTTTTTCCTTAATCTACAGGCTCCAACGAGCATTAAAACCATGGAATCTGTAAAAACTCAAAGAACCAATGTTTTTTATTGTGTTAAGGATTGTATTTTCTACATAGAAAAATTTCCCAAAATTGTTAGGACACGGGGCCTGTACCCTTAGAACTAGGCTAGGCAAGGACTACGGCCAAGGGCCGGGCTAGGCAGTGTGGAAAGGGGATCCGTCTAGGGCAAGGGGCTAGGAGCCCACCTATAAAGGGAGGTTGGGAGGAGGATCCGGTAGAGCCTAGTTGCCTAGTTCCTTACACTGGTATCAGAGCTTGGGACTCTCTTCCACCCTCTCTCTAGTCGTGGTCACCTTTGGCTCCTAAAAAACAAGGCCTTTAGGTGAGAACCGTAGCCTTATAAGGCCTTTTCCCAAAATAGCCGGATTTTCTATCTAAATCGGGAAAGCTTCCCGTTTTGGAAGCGTGTGTGTGGTGCATGAATGCACGCTCTCTTGGGCTAGGAAGGAACGCCCTCCGGAGATAGGGCCTGAGCCAACTCCCTGTAGCCGAAGCCGGTCTGTGAGAGCCACCACATCTCCTTCATCCTCTTTGTCAAAACCTGCTTGCTGCCTGAGCTTCAAAGGCTTGGGAGTTCACATTTAAATGGCCTTGGGCCATTGAATTGAGGCTTGGCCATAAGTCTATGGCTCTTCCCACCAAGGGGGCGACATAAGCAAGTGCCGGCAAGCTTCCGGTGAAGCAAGCCGAGCAGTTCGACCAAGCTAATCTCACTACGACCTTCCCAAGGTCCGCCTGCAGAAATTACAGTATCTACTGCATCTTCCCAACGACTTCAAAGCACCATCCGTTTGACCATCCACGGTAACCATAGCTTCACCGAAGGACGTCAAGCTTTGTCGATGACAACTTGTAAGTTTTCAAACAGTATCCAACATCACGGAGTTACGGATTGCTCAAAGCTTTGACGACCAATGAAATTAGCACGGCTAATTATCGGCTACAGTGCAAACTACGACTACGAGATTATTTTTTGGAATCAAGGAGTAATTAACACAACGATTCACTGCTACGACACGGAGTAGCTATACTTTGCAAGGGCGACCGACATCATGTATTTTTTCTGAGTACTTCTTACACTGCACTGTGTAGCCATGGATTCGGATATCAACATGACATTCGATTTTGAGCAAGTACTCCCAATCCTGCCAAGGACGGCTTGCGGTCGGATACTCTCAAGGCGAGTACCCGTGACGCTATGGTAGGAGAAGATACTTACGAATTGCTCAATATTCAGAAATTTCTTGCACTTCAGACATGCATGACAGTCATGGACGAAAATTTTAAGGCTTTAAATAAAAATTTTACTAAACTTTCTACTTTAGTCATTCAATTGATGCAACAGCAGACTAAGAGTCCGGCTAACACTCACATGCATGAGCACGTTGGAACACAAGGGCAAGGCCCAATTAATGAAACACTGCATACTCTCACTGCCAAAGAGGTAGATGATTTGTTGAAGAATTTCAAACCACCAGTTTTCAAAGGCGAAGACCGGGACTGCAATAAGGATGCAGTGAACATCTTTCTCAGTAAATGGGATGGAATTCACGCCTTACGGCACACTCCGGATGCAGTAAGAGCTCTGCAAATGAGCTTAACTGTGGAAGTCAAGGCCTACAAATGGTGGATGTCTCTCAAGGAGAAGAACATCATACCGCAGAGTTGGGCAGCCTTTGAAACAATGTTCAGCAAGGAGTTTTTACCTACAAATGAGGCAGATCGGAATGGGACCGACTGGGACACATGTTCCATGCACCAATATCCATCACTCCTTGAATATATCTCTCACTATCGGGACGTCATCCTCAAGTTGGAAGGCTTGGATACCTTTCAGCAAGTACGAGGGTTCATACGAGGTCTGACTCCAAAACATAAGAAGTACGTCAAATCTCAAGACCCTAAACACTTGAGGAAGCCATAGTGAAAGCACATATTCATGATTACCCTGATGATAAGAAAACACATAATAGTCACGTGCCTGCTAGTACACATAATAATACACGCACTCAGTACGGGCACAATAAACAAAAATTTATAGTTGCTAATTCAGATGCATCTAAAAAACCCAAGGGGTCCAAGGGTCCTCTCTCTCCTGAGGATTTTGATAAGGCAAAGAAAGAGAAGCTATGTTTTCAATTCTTAGGAAGAGGCCATGGCAAAAAGGATTGTCCCAAGGGGAAATCTGCTGCCCAGGGGGAGGAGAAAGTAGTGCACACGGTGCAACTACTGCCTCTCGAGTCTTCCTCCAAGTTTTCTAGAGTGGAAGTAACAAACACTAAGGTGGTGTATGAATGCTGTCTCACAGCTTCCATGTGGCATTAGACCTTTGGACCACATGAGTTAGTACGTATGCACGAATATCTGCAAGGGCACAAGGTGCGCATCTTGGTAGATGACAGTGCTACGCACAATTTCATCAATTATGGATTGGTGAAAAAACTTAAACTGCCTCAAACTCCAAGTACCCACCACTACAAGGTAGCAATGATGAATGGACATGACATTGAAGTATGGGATACTCAATGCAGAGATGTTCCATTGGAAGTACAAGGGTACTCTACTTGTTTGGATTTTCAAGTTATGAACATGGAAAGGGCTGATGTGGTTCTTGGTAGGGAGTGGTTGTATAGCCTAGAATCATCATTGAAGCGTAGCTATGAGCACAACAGTTTGATGTTTGATTCCCATGGTGCACATGTGTTGTTGTTAGGAGAAAAGGATATACCATCATCACCAATGATTTGTACTATTGAGCTAATGCAGCTCGTTTCTGATAATGAAAGAGAACAGGTTTCCTTGTGTTACTCACTGTCTCATTTTCTTTCTAATCTTGAGTCTGTTGAACATTCCTCAACGCCGCATGCTTCTCTCTCCTCTATTCCACAAATTTTTCATTCTACACAAGCAAACGTTGCTACTCAGCTACAAAAATTGTTAAAGGAATTTCAAGATTTTTTTCCTAATGATTTGCCAGCAGGTTTACCGCCGACACGTTCAGTGCAACATGGCATTGACGTGGCTGCAGGCTGTAAGCCTGTTAGTAAACCACCATACCGTATGAGTTACTCAAAGGATGCTGAAGTGGAACGTCAGCTTGCTGACTACCTTAGCAGCGGGTTTATACGACCTAGCTCTTCACCATGGGCTTCGCCTATACTTTTGGTGAAGAAAAAGGACGGCAGTATGCGCATGTGCGTAGACTACCGGGGCTTAAATTCGGTTACTGTTAAGAACAAATACCCATTGCCAAGGGTCAATGAGTTATTTGATAAGCTAACTCACAAATGAATTTTTTTGAAAATTGACTTGCGGTCAGGATATCACCAAGTCCGTATCCGGCTTGCTGATATACCTAAGACTGCATTCCGAACACGGTTTGGACATTACGAGTTTTTGGTGATGCCCTTCGGGTTAACCAATGCGCCCGCAACTTTTGTTTGAAACCATTCGTTTTGGAAACAGATGCCAATGACCATGCTATTGGAGCAGTCCTGTTACAAGATGGACGGCCAATTGCATTTGAAAGTAAGAAGTTGGATGCAGCTCAGCAGAATTATTCTGCTTACGAACGTGAACTCTATGCAATAGTGTCTGCCTTAAAGACATGGCGTCACTATTTGTATGGTGCTTAGTTCGAGATTGTGTTTGACCATGAAAGCATCAAATGGTTTACACAAAAACAGATTTAAAGGGTCGAAAGGCTAGGTGGGTCGAGATCCTTCAGGAATATGACGCCAAGTTAAGGTATCGCAAAGGCCGATACAATATAGTGGCAGACGCTCTCATTCGAATGCGAGAGATCAATTCGCTCTTGTTCACGGAACTTCATAGTGAATTTTTGGAATCTCTCAAGGGCAAATATGAGCAAGATGAAACATATTCCAAAGTGTGGAGCCATGTTCAAAAGAGGGATCCTTCTCACTCCAATGTGGGTAGTGCACAGTTAACCTCCACACCTAGTTCTCCTTTATCAAGTGATGAACTACAGCGATGGAAGCATTTTACATCGACAATGGGTACCAACTCCACAAGGGGAGAGTTTGTGTACCGATGGACACAGACATTCGGCGCCAAATTCTTTATGAATGTCATGATAGTCCAAGTGCAGGGCACTCGGGGATTAGAAAAACTTATTCTCTCGTACGACGACAGTTTTACTAGCCAGATCTACATGGCTTTGTTCAAGCTTATGTCTTGCATTGCCAAAAATGTTAAGTTAATAAAGTTGAGCACCTGAAAGCGGGAGGACTCTTACATCCCTTGGAAATTCCCAATGGAAAATGGGAAAGTATCTCCATGGATTTCATAGTAGGTTTACCAACCACTATATGAGGTCATGACTCAGTATGGGTGGTCGTAGACAGGTTGACTAAACTATGTAAGTTTATTCCAACCAAATCAACGATTAAGACACCAGAACTAGCAAAATTATTGGTGGACAATCTATACAAATTGTATGGGTTGCCAAGTAATATTGTTACTGACCGTGACCCAAAGTTTCACAGCCACTTCTGGAGAGCTGTATTTAAACGCTTGGGTACACAACTCAACCTCAGTACAGCTGACCATCCAGAAACAGATGGTCAAACGGAACGGGTTAACCAGGTGCTAGAGGATATGATAAGAGCATACGTCAGCAAAAAACAGACAGACTGGGAAGAATACTTACCTATTCTCGAGTTTGCCTACAACAGTTCTAAGCATGTCACAACAGGCTTTAGTCCTTTCATGCTCATGTACGGGTTTCAACCTAGGTCACCAGTTACGGTGGGGTTGGCAACCGAAAAACTCCAACAGGTCAAGGATTTCCGTCAAGACCACATGGATATGCTAAAACTTGCTCGTCAGAATGTCCGACAAGCACAAGATCGGTATAAGAAATACGTTGATGAGAAACGTCGACAAGTTACCTTTTTACGTGTGCCAAAACATTCAGAAAGTCTGAAAACTGGACCGACACCTAAATTATCTCCCTGATATTGTGGGCCTTTCAAAATAGTCAAGCAAGTTGGTGATCATGCCTACAAACTACTACTACCATCACACTCTCGCATTCATCCGGTGTTTCATGTAAGCCGTTTACGCAAGCGATTACATGGGGACAACAACGTTGTCGATCAACAAGTTTTGGTCGACTACATTGAACCTCCTACGTTACCACATGAACCTGAACGTGTTATGGTTAATCATGAGTTGCGTACACGCCATCATGTACGAAAACAAGCCTTAATCAAGTGGAAAGACCGACCTGAAGAAGGTGCCACTTGGAAAAACATTAGTGTTCTTAAGAAGAAGTTTCCCACTTTTGTTTTCGAGGACGAAAACTCTCCTTCAAGGGGGGAGTAATGTCAAGACACGGGTCCTGTACCCTAAGAACTAGGCTAGGCAAGGAGTACGGCCAAGGGCCGGGCTAGGCAGTGTGGACAAGGGATCCATCTAGGGCAAGGGGCTAGGAGCCCACCTATAAAGGGAGGTTGGGAGGAGGATCTAGTAGAGCTTAATTTGCCTAGTTCCTTACAAAAATCCCACCCTAACACCTTCAAAAGTGGCTTCCAAGGAGTGCCCTTGGTCAAAATTTGAAATTGAAGGAAAATAATCAGAATGAACTTCTAAACTCTGTACAAACTTTAAAATAACCAAAATTTCTTTCAAAAAAAGTTATTACTAAAAATTTGAAAATAGACTTCCCTTGAACTTCCCACGACGATAGAAAGCAAAGGGTTTAAGGAGAGATGTGGCATCGAGTTTTATTCCGTCAAGATCTCTTCTACTTTATCATGTCTTCTCATCTACAATCTTACCAAACAAAAACAAAATTACACTTTAAATGACTACAAATCTTATTTAACTTATCAAACAATCTAAAATATGGTAGACCTAGAGTGCTCTTATACATTAACAAACAAAAAAGTCCAAATTTCTTCTCATTAACTTTGATAAACATACATTTGTGAACAACTTCCAAGGAGTAGTGCGGTCATAGTTATTACATCCATTCCATGATATGGCATGGTATGGGGTGACCTATCACATAAAAATATCTTTGGTAGGAGTGCCCTCATGTTAGGAAAGGGTGTGTTGCTGCTGATGAAAAGATGTTGCATTGTCCTACTAGGGATCTCTCCATGTTAGCATAATGATTTTTGGTGTAGTGGGAGCCACATTGCCGTTGAGGAGAGCTTTGTGCCCCGTAAAAGCTTCATGTTATACAAGTTCCTTGAGCCATTCTTGCAAACAACACCACTCAACTAGCATAGTAAGATGTCACCTTGTAACAAAAACATGTATGAATTCAACATTTGCAAGTTGTATAATGAAGACACTTGTTAAGTATAAGTTGTACAAATGTGCAAGTATTTCCATCCAACTGGGAATAAACAATCCTAAAATATACATTATGATGAGATTACCCACCTCTAATAATCATGGATTTGAAGCACCTACCTGCAAGATGTAATAAAGAAGACTGTTTTAGAGGAAAAGTGGTGACACTTGGCCTCTCTAACCTGCAGACTTTCACTATTTGTGCACAAAAGCAACCTTTGTGCCAAGCACTACAAAACAAGTAGAGATAACACCTTATACTTCAAAGTTTATGATAAGAAGAACACAACCAAAAGAAAGAAGTATATTGTTACCTTGCACAAAGGGGTGTTTTATTCAAATAGGTCATGGTATTGGCAAGATATTGAAGAACCATCAACATTCATCTAACCAACGGTACGACGTTCTTGGGATGACCTCTGCTCACCCTCAACTGTGGCCTTCGGTGCAAACGCCACGGACAAGAAAACATGTATGCATACGATTTCTAATGTCCGTGAGCACCATGGTAGTTGTTGCGTGAGGAAGCAAAAGATGAAAAGAGAGAGGGGGGAGGAAGAGGGAGGAACATGGGAGGAGAGAAGGGGGTAGTGGGGAAGAGGGAGAGAGAGGGGAGGAGAAGGAGAGAAGGGGACAGGGAGGGAGAGGGAGGAACATGGGAGGAGAGAAGGGGGCAATGGGGGAGAGGGGGAGAGAGAGGGGAGGAGGAGAAGAGAAGGGAGAAGGGAGGGAGAAGGAAGAGAGAACAAAGGTTTTTTTTTTTTTTGGGGCTTTTTTTTTTTGAAAATTTGGACTTTTAGTGATTGTAGGTTTTAAAAAAGGTCAAAAAATGAATTTTTAATATGTATATATGTTGGGGGGAAGTTTTAAGTAAAAAAGAAGTAAAAATAATTTTTTTGAAAGAAAAGTCAAATTTTGGCTCTTAGTGACCCACGTTTTTGCTGATGTGGCCACACCTCTTTACTCCCTTCACTTTCAAAAAGCTAGAGAGAAAAGGTGACCTCTTAGGTCCACATCCTACATGTGTCTAAAAAAAAAGGCTAGAAAAACCTACTCAAAACTAACTCCTTGAATGCCCTTGTCCCCTTAACCGTACACAACATTAGCCTTAATCCCTAAAAATTAGGATTCCTTACAAGGCCCATGCAAGGTCCATATTTCTCCTAATGTGATATTCATGATAGTAGGTTACTTGAAACAATCAACTCTCTCTCTCTCTCTCTCTCTCTCTCTCTCTCTCTCTCTCAATGTAGGGCTTATGTAGATATTGTTGGCATGCATGAGCACCGTCTCGCAGGTCATACTATTGTAATGGTGGTAAGAGAGAACGAGACCCGCCACAAACAAAAGCAGAGAGAGAGAGAGAGCGACAAGGAGAATAATTTTCTTGATCTTCTTTTGTGAAATGTATCAAGAGTGAGGAGCCCTCACTTGCCCCCACCCGACCCCCCTCCCCGCCTTCTAAGATCTTTGTCCACATCAAAGCATGTGAGAGAGGAACCATGCAAGGTGGTTGGCCGCTTCTCTCTCTCTCTCTCTCTCTCTCTCTCTCTCTCTCTCTCTCTCTCTCTCTCTCTCTCTCTCTCTCAAAACTTATGTGACCAAGGAGTGGGCAATGACCACGGCTTGGGTCGACCAAGGCGCAAGGGAAGTTCATGTTAAGCTTGGTGGCGAGGGATCTCACCAAGCTCGTGTTGAAAGAGGACTACTCTGAGCTCGACCATTCACTCCCGATGGTGTTATACTCTCTCTCTCTCTCTCTCTCTCTCTCTCTCTCTCTCTCAGCACAACCCTTGTCTGCGGTCGTCGACTCTCTCAATAACAACCTCATCGACGTACATTTTTCCTTCATGAGATGGGGATAGAGGAGGTCATGCTCTCTCTCTCTCTCTCTCTCTCTCTCTCTCTCTCATGTAAGTTCTCTTCAGCGTTCACAAAAATTGTGTCTCAGCTTAATATCGTGTCGTTTTCAATTTCCAAAAAGCCGGTTGAGGGCAAGGGGAAAAGGAGAAATTCCACCCCAAAATAGAGAAAAAATAGTTTAAAAACCTGAAAAAGTAGCCTAATTTTCTAAAACTCTTCTTGGCAAATTCAGAAAACGAATTTTGTATGTTTGAAAAAATGATTTTTCGTGAACACTGGTTCTCTTCCATCTAGAGGATAGGGTTCCCATGACATGGGAGGTCTGCCAGGTGAAAAAGAAACATTTACAATAAATCTAGGTTCCTTGTGTGTGACCATGATTGTGACATGGCAATTAGGGATAGGTACTAACCACGCCTGATGTAGCCACCACCTAAATTGGTCCATACATCTCTACACATCTCTAGTTTCCATCGCCTCTCCGATTGAATGCTCAAATAAACTTTTTTCTGAAGATCTTGGATTACCTAGGCATAGAGAGGTAAATTGACTATACTTGAAGAGCCGTACACTAAATTTTTTTGAATTTTGTAGTCTTTTCACTGTTAAATTAAAAAACTAGAGGTAAATTTTAAAATATGTGGGTGAGATCGTACTAAACCTAAGCTTTTCTTGTTCAATTCTTAGAAACAATGAGATATTGAGATCTCTCTCTCTCTCTCTCTCTCTCTCTCTCTCTCTCTCTCTGTGCCAACCTCCTCTCTCTAGAGGCCCATTTGGAAGAATCCAAATTTGAATCTATGTCACTATCTCTCTCAAACTTCTATCCTCTCCATCTACATTGTAATGGGATTCCACACCTTCCCCACTCTCGTCTGTGCCTCGTTAGTGGCAGCGAGGCAATCCCATAGTAGAGTAGAATGTAGGATATTGTCCCGTTTACTGTTCCGGTTTCCACTGCTGCAATGGGTCCTTTTCATCGAGAGTTAGTTGAGAACGCATCCCTTAAACAGGCAATCTCCTCTCTCAGAGGCAGCAGGAGGCCTTTTTGGAGGGTGGTTGAACCACCTCCCAACTCTTGCAGTGAGCCTACGGGTAGACCTTTTCAATAGGGGGGCGCGTTCAGAGGCTCTTTTGGAAGGCTACGGGAAGGCCCTCTTAGGAGCTACTATGAACGCAAAATGGTGATGATAGGCTTGTGGCGAGAGCCCAGCTCAATAGTCCACACTACAGTCTACAGGCCGGAATGCCACTATCAACGCCAACGACTGTGTTTTCGGCAGTGAGCGAAAAAATTGTGTCTCAACTTAATATCGTGACGTTTTCAATTGCACAAAAGCCTGTTGAGGGCAAGGGGAAAAGGAGAAATTTCGTCTTAAAATAGAGAAAAATAGTGTAAAAACCTTAAAAAGTAACCTAATTTTCTAAAATTTCCTCTTGAAAAATTCAAGGAAGGAATTTTGTATGTTTGAAAAAAGGAAAAATTACCAAAATACCCCTCTCATTTGGGGAAATTCCCAAAATACCCTTGTATCTTGTATCTGTTTTGGTTGAATTGTTCAATATTTCTAATCTTCGTTCCTTCTTAACAATTGAGACCCGTTTTTGAGTGCTTAATTTGTCACAATTACCTCACATACAGTTATGTCCAGAAATAATGAAGCAATTCATCTCCAAAGCCTACATAACCGACTCAAATTTTGTCTTGTATTGATAGGCAATCGGTCATCTTAATTTAATTCGACCCGAATCTGGCAATTCAAAAGAGGCATCGTTCTACGCATCCTGCTCGTCGTTGCCATCAGTGGCTTTGCGGATTGCTCGCTCCTCCTCGCTGCGCACAGTGTTGTCCCTGCCTTTGCCTTGAGAGATTGCATATCTCTCTCTCGCCCCTCATAGCTTGCCTTGCGCTCCCGGTCTCCAGGATGCCGCAGCAATGTCACCTCTATCTCTGCGCCACCTGGCATCTCTCTCTCTCTCTCTCCACCCACACACACACATTGCGACTCCTCTCGCCTGGAGACTGAATCGCGGGCTCGCGGGCCCGACTCTCTCTCTCTCTCTCTCTCTCTCTCTCTCTCTCTCTCTCTCTCTCTCTCAGACGCACACACACTCGCGTGCGCGTGCACAGCCACACAATATGCGACTGCTCGCCTAAACAGTGAGTCGGATCATATGTTCACTGTCACGTCGTGTAGGGCACATTGACGTGAAAGGCTACCAGGAGAGGGGAGGAGCCCGATGAAGCAGTTGTCGACACGTGTCCGGGGGGAGGGGCCGGAATCCCTTCCCCCATTATAATAGTACTAATAAAACGGCGCCGCCTTCAGCGACGGCATGGCCCCTCTTACCCTCAAACCCCTTGCTCCCCGCAAATTTCATAAAGCAAATCAAGAAAACTCTCTCTCTCTCTCTACTTTTTGCCTCATAGATCATAATGGCCTTTTGGAGGCAAGGATATAACATTTTGTTTCATCTCTCTCTCTCTCTCTCTCTCTCTCTCTCTCTCACACACACACACACACACACACACACACACATACACACACACACACACAATGACATGGCCCTTGCCTTTCAATATACAAACTCCTTTTCCTCTCTGATTTTCTCTCTTTCATCGATAATAGTTCTTTCTCTCTCTCTCTCTCTCTCTCCTTTCTTCAATATATCTTTCAGGTTTCTTGGGATAGTTTCCTACGACGTTAAAATTATCTTCTTCTCTCTCTCTCTCTCTCTCTCTCTCTCACACACACACACACACACACACACACACACACACATTTGTAGCTTATTTCAAGATAGAAACTCTACCCCCCAAGAGGGAGGGAATGAAGAATAATTGGTCACATTAACATCTCACAACCACTACAGGTAGTGGATGCACAGTGGTCATTTGCATCATGTACAATGACTAAATCAACTTCATAATCAAACCATGCATTTATTGAACGCATTTTGTCGACAACTTTAATATCAAATATTATACCCACTTGAGAGATACCAAGCCTAAACTCAACTAAATTGCATATAATGGGGCTCCTCAAGCCCATGCACAATTAAAGGCCCGTGCTATAGGAGGCGGCTGTACTTTTGAGCGGATGCATTAGACATGAGGCAAGTGGGGAATATGAAACCTCAATCTGCTTGATAACATGAAAACAATATGTACCTGATAGCTCTCTCGTTGTATTAATGCATCCCGCAACTATCATACATGGAGGGATCAATATCCCACCCCAAAGAAATTTGATGTTTGCCTCTAACTCTCAAAATACAACACCCAACGTTGGCTCATCTAAGTCCAGGCGGCTCACAAAGCAGCCCACTACAGGTGTCCCAAAACAACCCGTGTTGAGGGGGATATCTATTCAAAATAGCACCCGATGCGTACTGCTCAGAAATCCTTGCTGCATATGACAAATGGCTATTATGTGCAACATGCCATACAATCTACTGCCCATTGCAGGTGTCCGTTGAACGCAATCATATGCAAGCATATGTATTTGCATCTAGAGAGACACCCTTGTTTCATCCCAATCAATTCATTTCAAGAGATGACGTCCCAAACAGGAAGCTCCTCAAGCACTTTTTGTGCTTTATGAAGTGCACCACATTTGGCATACAATCGACCAAGGCATTGCCAAGCGGAACGTGCTTTCTGCAAGGCACACCCACTGAGTGAAGTGGAGAGAGACATGCATGTGTTCGGGGGGGGGGGGTTTGCAAGCTGATTCATGCATAGGACAGGAGCTTCTCTTCAATCGCACAAAGTGAACCCAACCTAAACGTTTTAGCTGATGAGAGGGGGAGGTTTCTTCTATGCTCAACATGTTGCGAAACATTTGAACACCTTGAAATCATTATGAAAATGGGTGTGAGCTAGCACCATTACAATTGGACGAAGAGGGGGGAGCCACAACCATGGTCCACTTTCAATGGGCTAGTCATGCACTCAAATATGTGGAGCATCATCAATGATGATAATACTCAGCAAAATCCTATACCATTCAAAGTGATTACATGAAGGGGCAAAAGAGAGACAAAGAGACATCACATTGAGGTAACGTCCTTGAGGAATACAAATAGAAGTTTGCATGAGACAAACCATTACTCTATGAACAAAGAGCTACTTGATAAGCAAATGCAATCTTGCAAAACATACCCAAATGAAATTGATGTGTCATAAATGCAGGTGCCCTTATTCAAACATAGGACACATAATACTTACGACCGCAAAATTGCTAGCTTGCACACGAAATTGAGAACACGTCATAAACCTCCATCACACACGCACACACACAATATAAAGTCTTTGGCACGCACATATGCAAATTCTAATCTGCATTGGGATAATTCTGAGGTAAGTGAATACAAAAAACAAAAAAGAGTACTTGCTCCGTGCGTAGCTTCAAGACAATCCTTTCTTTCGCTCTCAAAGAGACTGAAGAAACGTCAGGGAAACACATAACGCCATGCCTCCACCGACCCCAAAGCACATGGTTCTAATCAAATCCATAGCTATCAAAGGTTCCATTTGAGTCATGACCTCCCATGCTACATGCAATATCCACCCTGCTAGCAATTCCATATGATTCATGGGACTCTTACTTTTCTTCCTAGTAGACCAGCTTTCTTCTTCTTTACAGCAAATGATGAAAGTACGCATACATCATTGTGCATAGTCTTCATTATATTGCACAAAAAATAGTTTGCAATGCATACTATTTGTGGAACAATCCCCAAAGAGGCTTTGGCACAACATCACAAAGGAAGGACTTGTGCTTTGTACGAGGCATCATTTGCACCTACAAACTCTTTCTCAACAAGCTCAGCTTTGTACGAGACATAATTTGCACCTACAAGCTCAGCTTTGTACGAGGCATCATTTGTACCTACAAGCTCAGCTTTGTACGAGGCATCATTTGCACCTACAAGCTCAGCTTTGTACGAGACATAAGCCTAAAGGATCACACTCCCTGCTGCATATTTCAATAACCTTACATGATGGTATAAAGGAATTACCACCTGAAGTCTGCTCTTGCATGCAGTCACACAATGGCTTGCACTAACTACCTACATGCCTATGCACCTTCATCTTACTTGCACACAAACACCATTTTCTTCATACCTTGTCATTCTATTCCACATCCACTTTTGGAGAGAAACAAAGCTGAGCTTGACACAGGTAACTCCAAGCCAAGTTAAGGCCTCTCTCTCTCTCTCTCTCTCTCTCTCTCTCACACACACACACACACACACACACACACATACACACACACACACACACGTCTGTGCCGGCAAAACAAAAAAATCAAGCTCAATATACATCCTTTCGAGCTTCTGAACAGAAGGAAAAAAAATGCAAGAAATTGAAACTCTGAGCTTTCAACTCTTTGAACATGAAAAAATGCGCGCAACTAAGGGTCTGTGTTAGAGAGAGAGAGAGAGAGAGAGAGAGAGAGAGAGAGAGAGAGGTCTTCCTATCGTGCAGCATCCCTGTCGACCCCTCCTGCAATCTTCTGATTCCTTTCAATTTCCTCCTTCACGCCCATCTTGAGCAGTTTTTACACCCACCTTGAAGAGGCGACGGCACACCTCTCTCTCTCTCTCTCTCAAAGGGAAGAATTCACCCTCTTCTTCAACTGAAGAGTTGCAGAAGGCAATGAGTTTGCCATCTCTTGGAGAACGTTTTTGTAGCCCCAGGGATGGTCATGTGAACACCAGGAATCTGTTCATGCTCCTTTTCTACTTCCAAATCGCGAATTGCAAATTGAGTCCATGCGCTCCAATATATCCTCTTGCTTGTGAAACACAACTTCTTGCAGCGAATGCACATCTCATCCTCATCCTCAACGTTACTTTGCACACATCTACGCTTATCTCGCACAATTGACGATAGGCGGGGGCAGCATCGACCGCCTCGCCGGTAAGCTCTTCGTGATCCTGGGCACGGCCAGCTCCATTACCTGGATCCGTCGATGCCAGCCCAACGAACCTTGCAACACGCAACTCGAGAATGTGCCGGTATTTGATCCCTCCGCCTCCTCCACTCTGTACGTCGCCTATGATGCTCCACTCTGCATTGATTTGCCCCGACGCACGTCCAACCTCGACGGCCAGCCTGACAGCCTTTGCAGGTTTGCCATTCGTTATGTCGCCGGCATCGAATCCATCTCCGAACACACGTCACAACTGCCCTAGCTGCTCCTGTCCGCCTCCGTCCATCCACCCTGTCTATGTGCACCAGCCTCCCTTAGCCCCTCTCCGCCACTGTCAATATCCGTGACACCTCGTCATGCGAGCTCAACGGCCCTGCCGATGCTCAACACCCTTTCTACACCTGGGAGTAGTCCAAGCACGATCCCCATTTTGGCTCGCAAGTACCCACACACTGCTCACCAAGCAGTTGATGACCCCCCTTATATGACGCTTCTCCTCGTTGTGTAACATCTCCAATCACCCTACGGCACCTTGTCATCGCCCTGGTTTCCTCCCTCAGCTATGAGCATGCCCCGTCCCAGCTCCTAAAAAAGATGACTCTTTGTCAAAACCTGCAGGTCCAACATACCTACAAAAAACCAAGCAAACTTCTGACTCTGAATTGTCCTCTCCCAGTGTGAAGTGGAGGAGTCCAGTACCATCATCTCCAAACATCACCTCCCGCGTCACAAATATGGTTGTGTTTTCTAATGATCTGAAGATCCTGCTGCTAGCGCTGGCCTTGCAGGAACTGATTTTCCCTCTTTCAACGACCCTTATATTCTTAGACCCACGGGACCCCAGTGACAGAGTCATCACAACGACCATTATGCGCAGCCACTGTTTAATGCCGCCATCCTTGGGCATTGACAACCAATCAAACCGTGACACAAAGCAAGAGATGGACTCATCGACGGCCACATCCAGTAGACGCGGATTGCAAGAATCTCCTCTCTCCTCCGGCCAGTACTTTGCACACATCTACTCTTATCTCGCGTAGCTGACGGGAGGCGGGGCGGGGCAGCGTAGCTGACGGGAGGCGGGGCAGCCCCGGTAAGCTCTTCATGATCATGGACACGGCCAGCTCCATTACCTGGATCCGCCGATGCCAACCCTACAAATTCTGCAACATGCAGCTGGAGAATGTGCCGGACGTATTTGACCCCTCCACCTCCTCCACTCTGCACAGCGTCGCCTACGATGATCCACTCTGCATTGCTTTGCCCAAGCGCACGTCCAACCTTGATGGCCCGCTCGACTGGCTTTGCAGGTTGGCCATTCGTTAGGTCGTCGGCATTGAGCCCATCTCCAAACACACGTCAAAACTTCCCTAGCTGCTCCACATGCAACGCAAGCTCCTACCCACCTCCATCCATCCGTCCTGTCTATCTGCGACAGCCTCCCTTAGCCCCTCTCCACCTGCAGGTTATGTTGAATTGCCCATATCTCCGAGAAGAGTTGTTCTCCACTCGTCCCTTCGCACCCAGCTTCGCACAATGCTGCTCATCATCATCAAAACACACAATTTCGATCACATGAATTACCTTCACACCGACATTAGGCATTATCTCTCCAACAACCATGGCAAGCTCTAGGTACACATGCAGCCTGTTACCGCCGGGAGAGTCGAAGCCTACTCGAAATCAATGCTAGATGTCGCTCCAATGAGGGGGGATGCGGGGTGAGAAGAGCGTTGTTGAGGAAAGAAATGAAGGCACAAGCAGCTCTCTCTCTCTCTCTCTCTCTCTCTCTCTCTCGTTGAATAGATCATTCAGGTCTCTTGGGATTGTTCCTACTACGTAAATACTTAGCTTATTCTTCCTCTTCCCATAGACACAAACACACACACATAGCAAAGTTCTTTAGACACAAGGAGCTTTGGACGTGTTTCTAGATAGCAAGTTAGAGTACATGCTCAATAATTCCTAGTTACAAGTAGAAGTTTTCACATTTAATCTAGCAACGAAGCTAGCAATTTTCTAATTCGTCTAGCAAATCACAAACTCCTATATAGTAACTTGCTCTTGGACATGTTGATCTAGTAAGTTCATATAGTAAGTCATAAACTCCTATATAGAAACCTATTCTTGGACGTCCTTATCGAGTAAGTTCATCTAATAAGTTATGAACTCCTATATAGTAGCCAGCTCTTTGGCATCCTCATCTGGTAGTTTATAAACTCCTATATAGAAAAGGGTGTTTCATCTAGTTATTTATCACTTACAATGGATCAAGTAATTGTAGTAAGTTTGTATGCCCCTAATTTCATTTTAGTAAAAATTCATTAAGCATAGTTAAACAACTAATTATTGAGAAATATCATGGTTACGCGTTCGATATCAATAAGTTTCTTAATTGATATATTTGTTACTAATACAAATAAGAAAACAAAATAAAGTCTCATAGTTGTAGACGAAGCCATAAAAGGAAAGGGATCAAAACATTTTACATCTCACACACTCTATCATTGATATGCAAGTACCACAACTGCACACATTGTCCTTAGAGAGGAAAAGATATTACAGAATGATGGAGATTATTGTAAATTTTTTGAATAATTTATGTTATATTCATCCAAATAATATTAATGATACAATTCTTAACACAAACTAGAAAGCACAAAAAGTGCTTGGAGAGCTTCCTGTCCGGAATGTCACCTCTTGGAATGCATTAATTGCTGCATGTGCCTAACTAGCTATTGTACTGGCACCTTATACCTGTTCACATGAAAGCAAAGAGCCATGAAGAAAAGACTACCTCGTTGACATGGTGAGCGCATTCTTCAGTACCATAGAGTCTCTAGGCCAAAGCTCCTCCCTATTCATTCTAGCAATAGAAGGTCGACAATGTCACTGTTTGCCTCATCGGCATATTGGCATCGACTTTCTTTTGCAGTGAAGCCTCTGTGCCTTCCCCGTGTAGCAATCATAGAAGCTTTGTGTGCAACAAGACCCAGTGGCTAGATGAATAGTATGTCCAACTTCAACTACCTTACTCAGCTTGTTTTTGCAAGTGCAACTAGTTATGACCAGCATTATGCTGCTCCAAGTATAGCACATGGAGATTCAACAACCCTGTGCCCTCGACCATCCTTCAATGTTCATGGAAATGATATACAACAGGTCTCATGCCTAATTCTCAAGATTCACACCATTTTCATTCCGCGTAGTATGCCCGTGTGCGCTCCTTGCCGCACTGTCGAAGCAAGGGACTTGCCAATACACCGTGTGCGAGCCACAAACGGCTCCAAGCACACAACAAGCCTAAACTAGCAAGCTCAAGGAAGCAAAGAGTGTGTCACTCACCGCTCTACGCTCGCCTTCGTGGTGGATTCCTCGCCGCGATGAAGAAGAAGGTGCAGTCGTGCCGCGCTCAACCGCTTCGCCGCCGTCGTGCCTTCGTAATGCTCGATCGCACACACACTCTCCCTCTCTCTCTCTCTCTCTCTCTCTCTCTCTCTCTCTCTCTCTCACACACACACACACACACACACACACACACACACACACACACACACACAAGGAGGTGAAGAAGAAGAAGATGGAGATGGAGCAAGAGCACTCTTCAATTGCACAAATGAGAGAATGAGTAAAAATTAGGTTTAGTTGGCTTTTATAGGAGCTCACCCCATTCACACTTGGGCGCCCATGCTTAGCCAACTAATCCCTTGAATGTCCCAGTTAAAGTGCGCCTCTTATCGGCGATCACTCTACCTTTCCCTATTGGACCGACAAGCCCGGTACCTGACTCTAAATAATACATAATATGGTTACAGTGTCCGTCGTAGGCGATAGGGTGTCCGTGAGCCACGAGGGTTAACATGCCCCCCTTCCTGATGTAGATTCCGTCCTCGGAAGCTATTGAGTTGAAGCTGGTTCATCGAGGTGGAAGAGCATTTGAGATGAATGTCCTTAGCCTTCTTCAGTCACTGCAAAATCAAACAACATTGGCACAGTAATTGCATTCTCTTAAAAAGCATATGCAGTTTTAGGTAGACACATTGATTGGTCAAAGAATTTCAAACAATTTGTTAGCAATGAACATTAAATTGCAATGTAATCAAATGCATAAACAGATGTAAAGGTAAAAAATTAAACAAGTCTGGGGTCGCTAATATGACGGTCGAAAATCACTAGAGATCGAATATTAATACCATGGGTAAGCTTCTTAACTTTCTGTGGTCAATTAAGTTGTTTAATCGCGAGAGCCAAGTATTCATGTTCGAGGGCTGACTAGAGGCTATATCTAGAAAACTTTGTAGTTAAGCTACCATAAAAGAAATTTCTCATGAAATCATCGCCTGACTGATTACTTTTTCGTTGACCCCCCAAAGTCTTTTCACATTGATTCAATTATGATGTGTGTGCTTATTTTGTATGCCTTGGGTTTTTTGCTTTTCAAGGAAAAGCGCCCACGCTGGGAACCTCTAGGGCTCTAGTACCATAGGCAATACATGTGAGTGAAGTACCAATTTAAGCTGAGATTTCTCTTCCAGCTTAAAATTTTACATTGTGGCACTTTGATTTTTTGCTTGTGCATTTTCATCATTTTAATTTTGTAACTTTGGGGGGTCATATAACATTGTTACCCTCCCCAGGCTCATCACATTAGTAAAGTCCCTTTATAATACTTAAGCTAAAGGTCACTAGGGTTAAGCCCACTAGAAAGCCCTAGTACATTTCATACAATGCTGCCTAAATCGGATTAAGAACCTAAGTAACCATTGCTTATTAGGAAGGCATTCCCCATGGTATTAAGAGAAGATTTCTAATATCTATCTTGGTCAAACTAGCTTAGTCGGACTGCTTGATTTTTAAACCTAGACAAGTGATTATGACAAAACATTACATTGAATTAAATGTTTGATACTAAGCAAATGCGCTGAATATTATGCTACCAATCACAATCAAAGCAGACAAACATAGATGCAAAAAGATAAGGGCAATGCTAATGGACAAGAAACACCTGTTTGTGTTGATGGTCGCGCTTGATCTGAAGGTTCCATGAAGGTCCAAATCCTATCAATAGCAACACGCTCCTGTACACACTAGGAAACAAAAGGAATACCTCCAGGAGGCACATCAGTGGGAAAAATTAAAACTCCTAAAAAACAAACTCAAAACACAATCTAGACCCCTAACCTACCTATCTGTCACCCCTTTTAGAATCAAGGAAAGAGGATATTATATAAACCGGGTGGCCACCCTAAGGCTAGGCCTCTATCCTCATCATCTAGATAAATAAAATCGTTGTCCGTGAGGCCATAGTCTTCCTCGGTCTCTATTAGTTCCTCTTCATCATCCTCTTGTGCAAGCATGCTAATCAAGAACCTCGTGATGCGTGGATACTCATCTTGTGCAAAAGAATAAGCATGTGCCATTGGAGACACATTCGCTACTGGGTAGGGATCACTAGTTAGCCATAGACGTATCAGCCATTCTAACTCCTCAAAATTTCTCTCACGTGCAAGGCTCTCTATCAAATCCCATTCGCAAGAAAGTATAGGGTAGCATACGTAGAACACTTGTTGAAAAGACAAGGGGTACCTTTCATCAAAAATAGAAGTGCATGCCTCTGGTGAAGTAGCCATTTCTGACAAGACAGATAGATTTGGTTAGGCCTTTAAAACATAAGAGTTGTTTTTGTGTGTTGCTTGAATTGACACGGTGAATTTGGACTTATATGTAAGATCTGATAGGGTGCTCTCTCATTGCTAGGCGCTCTTGCTCTTTACTATTTTTGTTTTTTTGTGAGTATAAGGCTATATATATACATTCCCTAAGATCGGAGATTAAGAGGTCAGGGAAAAAGGTTGAGAGGGAAGCAAGTGAATGATGGATGTCCACAAACACTCCCCCCTTCCTTGGGTAGATCATACCGTTTGAAATGAGCTTGTCACCCTCTGAAACCAATTGTTCCAGTTGGTAATAGGTGAGGATTTTTGCCAGTAGTTTTCTATTACCCTAGGTGCCTCGTCAAGTTGCAACGGTGGTAAGGTACTCTCCCAGGATCGAACTTGAAGTGGTTCATTAGGTGATTCTTGAACACTGGGAGGTGTGGATTCTTTTGTAGCTTCATGGAGGTCCACTACTATAGATGGAGGCTGTGTAGAAGCTTTTACCTCTATGGATGTATTACATGAGGAGCTAAAAGCTTCATGGGACTCCCCCCTTCCTGAGCTAGGTGGAACAAATCGTTCTTTCTTTGGTACCCAAACTAGCTCGGGAGCGGGTGTGTAGCATTCTGTGATTTTTTTCTTTCCACGATCATTGATTCGTTTTGGAGCTACGGGATCGGGCTCACTTGGGTCAGGTGATAGGTAAGAGCACAATCTACGTTTTGGCACCCAGATTTGATCATTTCCTTGATAGTAGCCTTGGGCTTCCAATAGTCGTTTAGGGATCCATCGCAACATTTTCTTACTTTTCTTAGAGCGAGTGGTACGTTTCTTACAAGGCTTCTGTTTTTTAGCACTAGGTATGGTCACTAAAGAAGCTTTAGGGACCCACTTGTATGTTTTCTTCGTTACATTAGGATGAGTCTCGTCGGAAGCGATATGCATTGCTTGTAGCATATTTAAGGGTATAGGCATTTCATCCCCCTCAGGTGTTACCCAAGTGGTTCCTCTATTTCCCCAAGTGTCTATGGTTGATGCTAGGTGGACCCAATCCACATTGTCCGACTCAGTCATCCCAGGTAAGATATCCATATAAGGAGAATCTTGGCCAATGTCTGTATCCTTCTTACAAGTGTAACAATATTGTAGTGGGGCCGAGTGAACTGTGGTGTCAGAGCGATGATCAATAATGGTTTTACTCCCTAAGGGGTGTACCTTACCAGTCACCAAATCCACTCTAAGGACAGAGTCTTGGAATTGCAAATAGACATGATTTTTAGACCAATCATGAACCATTTGTGCTTCCCTCATGAATGGTCGTCCTAAAATCATTTCATATGACATAAGGTGTTTAGAGAAATCCATTACAATGAACGTATGTCGTACCTTGTGTCCTAGAACTTTGATCTTAAGATCCTTGAGCATCCCCATAGGTTTGGCTATGGTACCATTTGCCATCTTTACCACAATGTTAGTAACACTGAGGCGGGGTTTTCCCATGGATTCCCAACAATCTTTTGTAACGATGCTAACTCCCGCACCACCATCAAGAATTCCCTTTATAGTTAATCCCTTGATAGTGATGGGTAGGGTCGCATTAGACTCGTCGCCTTCAAAATACTGCCCTAATTCGTTAATGGGTACCTCAATCACAGACTCGTGTCCATCTAAGTCAAGTGATTGCACATGATTTTCCTCATCAATCATAATCGAGTCAGGCCTATTTGGTTGCGCAAACTATGGTAATCCCGTTCGTAGCTCTCCGTTAAGGAATGCTCGAAATGCAAGGAATAACTCAGGATCTCCATACAGCTTTGCTATGATCGTGGTTCGGACCTCAGAAGACATGAAGTCCACTAGTTTGGCAACATTCATTGGCGTTTTGCAGGGTGTAGGTCCTTGACTAGGAACTAGTGAGGATGGAATCTCATATTCCTTAATGGGATCAGGTATTCCTTCGTTAAACATCCTTTCCAACAAGAAGGGTGTATGCTCACTTTCTGATGTCCCGTCCTCACTCCCTTCTTGGATGATACTAGATATGGCTAACGGTCTATGGTTCATGTGGGGTGGATGAACTTGCGTGGGAAACACTGTGTCATGAATTTTGACATGCATGGGTTCTGGTTCTAGTTTCCTTTGAGTCTCCTCCACTAAACCTCTTAGATGTTTCACCTGCTTAATCTCGTCTACTGGGTTTGGGTACGTCCCAATCTTCTTTTTACGATTCTTCCCTTTTTGCCCCTGCGGTTTATCTTGGGGGTCTTGGATTGGATTTGGAAACACTTGTGGTGTTTTCAGAGGCTCCTTATGGTTTTCTCTTATTCGGTTTTCATTTGGTTCCATGTTACGGTTTTCTTTATCGGTCTTTCCCTTTGTGGTATTGGTTCTAGTCTCCATTGTCTCGATTGAATCTGAATCATCCTCGAGGTCATTCATATACACGGGGTCATCTCCTGTTCCTATGTTTGTTTTGGAACTTGGCTTTGAATTTTCCGTATTCTGCGACTTCTTCCCTCGTGTCTTCTTTTTCTTTGCTTGGATAATTGACGCGGTATCTCTCTCTTCGAGGATATGTCCTGGCCCTTGAAGCATGGACCGTGTAATCGCATAAGCGGGTGCGACGGGTGGTATTGGTGATGTCACACTAGCAATTTCGACCAAATTTAGGGGTGTGATTTTAGGCGCATTTGGGTTATAGGGGCATTGGGCAATCAAGTGATCTATGCCACAACGATTACATGTGAGTATTGGCATTGCAGACGTGCTCCCTTGATTCATTTGCATCTGTGCAGCATTCTTTTGCAGCCTAATAGGGCACTCCGCTACTCGATGTGGTCCACCACACTCGTAGCATTGAAGAGGTGGCCTCCTAGCCTGGGTGTTGATATTTTGACCTCTGGATGCGAGAGCAGCAGCTTGATAAACCGGCTTGACTTGTCCCCAACAATCTTCCATGTAGTATATAGGACATTCTTCCAATGTATCAAGTCCGTAGGCAATAGTAGTGTTTATTTCCTCCTCACAACCATCTGCATAAGCATTAGATGGCTCGCAACCCACTTGGTTCATAGGGGCGACTCTTGGATGCGGGGGCTGCGGTCCTAGCACAGGACGTGGTAACGGTGTAGCTTGTACAACATTTTGAGATCTAGGGACCATGTGTTGCGGTAGTTGCTCAACATGTGGAGCAGACATCAATACAGGAGCTCGAGGTGCATCCGTCCAGGCTACAGGTGGTCTATTTGCCATCATACGTTTGATCATTAAACAATCCTTAGCTTGGTGACCATACCTACCACATGCGTTGCAAGTTCCATTAAATTTTACTCTAAACGTAGGGCACTCACTAGTGCTATGTGGACCTAAGCAAATGGAACACCATTGTTGCTCCCTTCTTGGATACATGTGACTATTTTGAGGGGGTCGATTATCCTTAAGAGACTCTTGGATTGCCTTGGTGAGGTCTGTCAAGGATGTCTTAAATACCTTTGGCTCATTGGCAATGGGCTTTGCAGTCATGGGTTCATACTCAATGGCTTGTGAGCTAGTGGATCTCGTGTCAGTAGACACCCTCATGCCTGCTATCATCAAGTTGTCCTCTAATTGGATTGCATTGGCAGTGACATCTTCCCAGGTTGTGATACCTCTAATCACTAGTCCATTATAGATTCCTTCATTCCTCAACCCTCGAATGAATCGATCAAGCAGTTGGTTATTGTTGAAGCGCTCATTTACAGGGCAACGAGAGTTTAAGTGCTTTAGACGACTAATGAAGTCCCTTACTGACTCTCCTTCCTTACGTTCGGCCTTCTATAGCTGAGATGCTACACCCCAAAGCACACCTTCTCGTATGTACTCCTTTAGAAACAACCTTCGAAGGGTAGGGTAGATTGTTTTCTCGTCCACCCTTAGGGTCCTATACCAATCTCCAGCCTTCCCACTTAATGTCAAGCTTAAGGCATTGCACTTATGTAGTTCGTTACGTTCCCCTAAGGAATCACATACTTGTTCAAACACTTCAATGTGTTTCCTAGCATCTTCGTCCCCATTGAATTTTTGCGTGAGTTTGGCAATTTGTACTGCCTTACTTCTAGGCTCTCTATCAGATGCGTGACGCATATTTTCCGCGATAGATCGACCTATGGTTTGAGCAAACGCTGCCAAGTCACCTATGTGAGGAGGCAGGGCCGGTGGAGGTACTCTTGGAATCATATGTGGGAGAGGAACGGGTGCCGGTCTTGGCATATGTGTGGATGATGCAGGATATGGAACATAACCGGGCATAGGTCCACTCGGATAAGAGCTAGGGAGCGGCACTCGAGGAGCGAAAACAAGTGGTACTATTGGAGGTGTGGGGGCCATGTGTGCATAAGGGGCTAGAGGCACATACGGTCGAGGCCCCATATTAGGTACTACGACACTAGGTAGTGGCACTGCGCTAACCGTAGATGTCATCGGTACATTTTCTGTCAGGCTTATCCCTGGAGTGAGCACTGTGTTTTCCTTGATAGAGGGTTGAGCCAAGTTAGGGAAGCTAAAGTTTTCGCTCGGAGGCTCAGATTGCATAGAGACCCCAGGTGAAATGACGTAAGATGGGTCCATGGGGCTCATTAGAGGAGTCTCCATTTGTGATAGAGTAGGCTGTTGAGCCTTGCTCGTATCCAGAAATCTCATGGGGCCAGTTGAGAGTATATTTACCCCTCGGTTTTGCCTTTCTGATTGAATAATGCCATGGATAACATTACAGATCATTTTCTGTTGATCTTCGATGCTCGTGGCACTAGAGGTGGATTGTACAATCTCTATCCATCCTACATGGTAGGCGTGGCCAGAGTGTAGATCCGTCAACACCTCAGTGTGGAGGTCGTATGTCCAATGATCATTAATGAACAATCCTTCTAGAGTCGACGTGTTAATGGTTTCTTGTGAGGTAGAAGCAATGTTGCTCCCCGTGGTTTTACTTGTCACCAACGGTACTCTAGAGGGAACTTCTGAAGGAGGCAGCTCAACAGGGCCTTCTTGGTAAGAAGTTGGTAGGATATCCACATGGACACTCTTTGGGGGTGTGGGGTCCACTTGCGATGTAAAAGGAGAGTCCACTTCCCCACCCCCTTCGCGTGCTTCATCTGCATCAGGTTCCGAGCGAGTAGCTCTACCTAATGTTTCCATGAAACGGCTAAACATACTAGTACTAGGCTGTGGAGCTTCGGGAGGTGCATGGCCTTCTCTCTCAATGTTTTGGGTAGGGTATGCTTCCATGATTTCTGAGTCGGAGGAGGAATCACTAGCGGCTATTTTAGGGTCTTGGGTGGTGCTACCCTGTGTCCCCGCTGAGGGTCTAGAGCTTATCGTGGATGGGTAATGGGTGTCCGTATGAACAGAGGCACCCTCAATATGCTCGTGTTCTAGCACCCGCCCAGAGCATAAGTGCATGTGCTTTTGATACCCTAAGGTGTCAAAAAGCTGCTATAGGAGGCCTTGTGACTAGTTTTTAGCGTGTTTTTTGTTTGTTTTTTTGCTAGATTTTTTAGAGCGTATCGTGGAATGGGTCGTGTGATAGCTCGAAATGAGCGTATCGGTCAGAGGGTCGTGCCGTGCTTTACAGCCCTCCGTTTGGTCACTCTATGCCCTCGGAATCCCTAAAACTGTCAATTTCCAGTAGGGAACTAGGCCCAAACTAGAAAGTCTAAGGGTGCAAGTGGGAAGAGAAAGGAGGAGAGTGGAGGACTTGTCCCACATGCTCTCATTCTCTCTTGAGGGAGTAGGGTATATATATAAGAGTGAGTCTAGTATATATCATAAGACTGAGGACTGAGGCCTGGGCCTGGGCTTGGGCTTGGGCTTGGGCTTGGGCTTGGGCTTGGGCTTGGGAAACTTGAAAAAACGCAGAAATGCAGAAAATTGCGGAAATTGAAAACGCCGAACTTGAAAATGCAGAAATTGCAGAAATTGAAAAAACGCAGACAATAGCAGAAATTGAAACTTGACAGCAAATGCAGAAAACGCAAAAAACAAAATTCTCCACACACTCCTTCCCTGCCTTTCCTATGATAGAAATTGCACCACAAGGAAGCATAAAGTGCTAACCGAGCTTAGTGTAGGGCATATCCCCGGCAACGGCGCCAAAAATGTGCGCTCCTTGCCGCACTGTCGAAGCAAGGGACTTGCCAATACACCGTGTGCGAGCCACAAATGGCTCCAAGCACACAACAAGCCTAAACTAGCAAGCTCAAGGAAGCAAAGGGTGTGTCACTCACCGCTCTACGCTCGCCTTCGTGGTGGATTCCTCGCCGCGATGAAGAAGAAGCTGCAGTCGTGCCGCGCTCAACCGCTTCGCCGCCGTCGTGCCTTCGTAATGCTCGATTGCACACACACTCTCCCTCTCTCTCTCTCTCTCACACACACACACACAAGGAGGTGAAGAAGAAGAAGATGGAGATGGAGCAAGAGCACTCTTCAATTGCACAAATGAGAGAATGAGTAAAAATTAGGTTTAGTTGGCTTTTATAGGAGCTCACCCCATTCACACTTGGGCGCCCATGCTTAGCCAACTAATCCCTTGAATGTCCCAGTTAAAGTGTGCCTCTCATCGGCGATCACTCTACCTTTCCCTATTGGACCGACAAGCCCGGTACCTGACTCTAAATAATACATAATATGGTTACAGTGTCCGTCGTAGGCGATAGGGTGTCCGTGAGCCACGAGGGTTAACAGCCCGCGTAGCAGCAAGCCGAACAGCCCCAGAAAGGAGTATCAAAGATCTTTCAAACCGTGGTAATATTTCATAGATCATCAAGCTGGACAGTACTTCAGATGCTTGCCGACATGATAGCACTCCCAAAGCTCAAATATTTCACTCAGATATCTCATCAACCTCCTCCATGGTCAATAGTATGATCGGGCGTCGTGCATGTCGAGCCATAGTGATCTTGATTCTTTGATGTGGCCTCCCTCGATGCTGTGTAGTCCTCTGCCAGTCGTGGGCGTCTGGATCTTAATCCTAGCTCTGTCGCTTGGTTGATCAATGTGCCTCTGGTGTGAGGAGAATGTGGGATCTGCTGTGGTAGTAGCTACTCCGATGGTTTAGTGCCGGCTCTAAAGAAGTCTGTGATCCGCCTTGACACTCACTAGCTTCTCCTCTTGTCAGGCTCTTTCTGTGTGTGCGCAGCTCGAGCAAAAAAAAATCCCAGGCATCGATTATTATCTCTGGTCCTCATTCCCCATGACTCTAGAGAGTGGTCCAAATCCCTCTCTGAACAGGCAATGGAAGCGGCCTCATATCTTATAGTTAACGGGACGTGTCCTGGCCTCTGTTGGTACTCCGTTGTATCGAAGTTGGTGTCTTGTCACAACGTCGTCCTTCGCAAGCTGGAGAAGACGCGCTATATAGAAAGCCATATTCGTGCCTAGCTCATGTGTGGGTTGTATCCAAGATCACAATTGTGTACCATAGTTACCCAACTCTGACAAGCCCCAAAGTGTAAGATCACAGCTCGAAGAGGTGAATGCACCCATTCGTAGGAGAAGGCCCACGTTCACACCTGAATTGAGTGGTAGTTTACATCTTGAATAGAGGGAGATCACTGATTCCTTTAGAGCACTTCAGAGCCAACTTATACCAGAGGTATATTAGTTGATTGAGCCATTGAGCTTAGAGAGCTCGATGCCTATGTCTACGAGGGAGACCACAACATCAATGGAGGCTCCATAGAGGATCATGACAATTCTAGAACGACATATATGGGAGACGCTCAGTACGACTATTTGCATTGGTGGACATTGACCCGATGCCGGTGTCCTCGGGCATTGATGATGATGATTTTAGTCTCACTTTATGTCAGTTTTTTTTATACCAAGGCATTGGATTAGATCCATCAATATTTAAAAAAGGACCTTTTGAAGAGGCCAGCTGTATTAACATTTTATTTCATTTCATTCATTCTCTCTCTCTCTCTCTCTCTCTCTCTCTCTCTCTCTCTCTCTCTCTCTCTCTCTCTCTCTCTCTCTCTCTCTCTCTCTCTCTCTCTCTCTCTCTCTCTCTCTCTCTCTCTCTCTCTCTCTCTCTCTCTCTCTCTCTCTCTCTCTCTACCCTATCGCTATCGCCAGCACATCTTTCACGCGGGAAACCTCACCACTTTGCTAATTGCAACTTGCAAAGCTGCATCCATGGCGCCCTGCATTTAGCAGTCGAGCTGCACCGCGCCAATCAGCTAGCCGTGCGAGCTGCTCAAGCTCCCTTCTCATTCGCTGCCCTCCCAGCCGACCACGAGCTGCAGGCAGCAGGGCGGCCTCTGCTTGCTTAATCTGCCCATGCACAAGCTCCACAAGGCGCGCGCCTGGCCTCTCTCTCCAACAAATCCCCAACAGAACTGATCCGGCCCCTCGGTATCACGCCCCCAAAAATTTTTAGTTTCTGATTACCTAAGAGATCTCCACCGTGAGGTAATGTATGTGCTCTATCAGGCAGGAACCTCCCTCATTCAGCGCATTCTCCCTTGCTGCCATCTCTACATCCATACACCATCTTCGCAAGTTCTGACACACAGTGTATGTTGTTAAGCAATAACTACTTCCATTGTCCATGGAAACACATGGTTGTGTTTCTGTAATTGCCTCGTTGCAGTCTCCAAGTGCATATCCAGAACGTCGGCAGGGCTGATCACTTGAACACCACACCTAGAAGCTTTCTGCTGCCAGGACCTATGGTCAGACCAGTTCGAGTTTGCAAAACTAGACTTGTCTGAGTTCTCAGGACGTGACCAAGTAAAACAGGCTAATGTTGTTTGCTTTGTACAGCAATAACGAGTACATCTACTGGAAGATGATTACGCCAACATAGGTTCACCACATAAAAGAATCCCAGAAGCGACGTTCTGTAAGCCCACGTCGTCCCCACTCGATCTGCAACAAATTTCCAGCAGTAAGTTTTTTGACACATAGTCACTCTCACTCACTCCGAGAGAGAGAGAGAGAGAGAGAGACGAGACTGTGCGAACTTCGAAGAGAGATAAAGAGAGGCGGCATGCCCATTCTTTCAACAGACAATAATCATTTTCTACAGAGTCTGTTGTTTTCAAGTCATTTTTTTCTTGCATTCCTGCATGTCAATAGGTTCTACATTACTCTGAGCAAATGCTGCATCAGATCAGTATCCTTCTAATTGTAAAGCTTGTGTGCTTGTTGCAAAGCTACAATATGACACAATTGGCTAGAACATAAATCCAAAAACGTTAGCTTATCCATCCTAATAGAAAGCACGTGTTCTCCATGTGTCATGGACTCTGGCTCAGACAGGTTTAGACCACCGTCCACAAATAAAATGGTCCACACTATGGAATTGTGCGCAACTTGCCAAATATTTTTGTGTCAAAGTGTGGAGTGCAATAAGGAAATATGACACCAAGAGGAGGGCAACAAAGAGAGAAAAACGCAAAAGAAGAGAAGTGGCTACTAAAATAGGACGGACTCATGAGAGAGATACTATGTGAAGGCAGGCATATTTGTTCAGCTTTATACAAGCTGCTCAACCTGTTGCTACCCCATCCTGGCCAGCTAGCATTGTCTGACCAACACAGCCTTGACTGCCCCTGCCCTGCCTTCCCTTTGTTGCTCGTAGCACCTGCCGTCTGTTGTGTTGGCTGTCACTCCTTTCTTGTAAGCCTTTACATCACCCTCGCTTGTGTCAAGTAAACAATGACACCCTGTTGGCTCCAAATGTTGGCACCTCTTGTGGTATTTCTTTACTCTTACTGCACTTGAGAAAACCTGTAAACAATGACACCCTATTGGCCCCAAAGGTTGGCACCCCTTGCCGTTCTTGGAAGCCCACGTGCACTCTCCACACCATCTCCGAGGACCCCCATTTCGCAGCTCCTCCTCCTGCCTTTGCTAAGATCGCGTGCTCCTTCTCGCTCAATCAAACCGCTAGCTAGAGCTACAGTGCAGCCCGACTTGCGTGCCCACTACATGTTGTATTAATAAGCTGCCTTTTAATATTCACTTGCTAGCTATTTATCTATATTCAACTGCAATATATTATCTCCTCTCTACAAGGTTATTCCCGCAACGTCAAATCAAAGAAGGCCGTAATCGTCAGGTGGTCCGTGCGAAGCTGCAAAGAGTATAGTGGTTCGCTTCTTTGAAACATCTGCTAAGAGCGCCCTCTCCCAGCAGCAGCTGAGCGTCCAAAAGCCAGCTGCGCGCCGCTGCACAGGGCCCGACTCATGATCATATGAGATGCATAATATAAAGCTGCGTGCCCACCTGCTGTAAGCTCTTGCTAGCTAATTAGCTGGATACTGCATTCGACTGCAATATAAATCGTCTATAGGAGGTACAAAAATATATTCATTTTACATTGTACTTCTTTGATTATTTTAAGCCTCTGCTTTGTAGGTTTGTAGTAGTATTCATGTCTAGCTGTATTTAGCTTACATTAGGTCTTGAGAATATACCTTGATGTGAATTATTCAATGTGAATTGTAAATTGAGAGGGGTAAGATTAAGCTTTCAAGTTGAAAGGGGTGTCACTCTGACTAGCCAGTGTTGCTTGTGGTATCCACTACAGATGGCTGGTCAAAGTGAGCAAACACTATGTGATGACATTGATAGTGAAAGTATAAGTGAAGTGCGAGAATATCCTATAGAGAAACGCAGAGAATTTGTAGACTTGCAGTCACAAATCTTATTTCATGAGTTTGGGCAGGATAGTGCTTGGCTAGAAGACCAATATCTATTGTTTGGAAGGTCTGGGAGAAAATGGAATGTTTTAACCATTTTCATTGACGATGTAATGGCATGGGATGTAAATGTAAAGCTTTTGACTCTCAAGAGGAAGCTAGGACTTGTTGACCGCTACAAGGTAGTATACCACTCAAACGAGGAGACCATGTCTATGGTCACCTTGATGGACAGAGCAAAAGTGATAGGACATATTATTCCTAGAAGAAAAATTATTTTGTATCGACTGCCTCCACCATATCCCACTGCACAACCACCTTATTAAATTTACTATGTACTCTTCTTGCAAAATGGATGACTATTTCAGCATCTCTTAATAATATTTGATCACTAATGTACTCATTTAAAGGTGTTTATGTTGTACGTCGATGATGAAAGCTTTTCATTTGGTGATGTGCAAACATATGACAAAGTCTTCTATAAAGGAGAACTTTTCAAGATTGGCAATGATGTAGTTGTAAAGGTGGACGCGTTAGACACCTTGTCTGAGGAGAGAGGTCATTGGAAAGCGTGCATAACCTCTTTCTTCTCCATGCAACTTGATGGGAAAGCAATGATGTTTTTTGGTGCAACTTACTACAAACAATGTATTACAGGAGACAATTATTCAGAGGAACTAGTCATAGATACAATGACTGGAATGAGCATTCTTCAGAAAACACCGCTTCCATTTACTTGGGATAGTGTGCGTCCTATCTATTATTTGCTTCATAAATTTATCCCATTGCCATTACCGAGGAGCCAAAGATTGATTGCATATGAAGTTAAGGACCTAAAGCAGAGGGCTAAGCTACTAATGGAAGGCAATTGTGGGAATGTACCCTTGTGGTTGGAGCATGATGACATTGTCAAAGTCCGTTTAGAAAACAATGGTACAATACAATTCAAGCATGCTGTTGTAAGATGTGTACAATGTGACAGCAAAATCACAAAGCTTGCTATTTTGAAATCTGATGCAAGTGATCCTCATATATGGAAAGTTCATGAGGAGGAAAACACATGGAGAGATTGGGATTCTTGTGTTCTTTTAATCAAAGATTGGATTGTACTAAAACGTAAAAAAGTTAGAAATCTTGGAGAAAGTGATCGATGGATCCCTATTTTATGGAGATGTCCATAAGTCAAGGACATGAGAAAAAGACATTCATAAAGTACTTGATCACATAAGGCTTTTGCTATTAGAGAATTAAATGATTTTGTGGTTTGAATTTTATTATATGGTTGAGCATTGTTCTCTCTATGATTTATTTTCATCTTAACTTTTTGTATTGTTCGAGTTATATCTCAAGTGGCACAAATTGAAACTTTTTGGAGTCTATCTTATCTGCATATGTCGACTACTCTTGTAGGGCTCGCATGGATCTTCCACAGTCAATTTTTCAGCAACTAGTTTCACTTCCTCATGAGGAGACTGTGAAACTACTCGACGCTTGGAGGGAACATCACTCTTTGGGTAACAAAAGGGTTGTTGGTAACTCAACTAGTTCTCTTCCATATGATCCGATCATATATGATCAAGTCTTTAGAGCTCCTCCTCCTAAACATAGAGAGCACAATAAGTTGTATGGTAGAGAATTTCTTAACAAAGAGGATCATGGTCAGTATAGAGTGTTGTGTGCAAATTATGGGATGGTACGAGGGTGGTTTGCAAAGGTAGGGCCAATTGCAGATTTGAGACATAATAGCAAGGGTAAAGATATGGTTTTGAGTATCATCCGAGAGAAGATGGGTGAGCTAAAGCCAGTGAAAGTATATGGTGTGGAATATTTGTGGAAAGAGTCCGACATTTACAATTGGTGTATAAAGTCATTGGCGTCCAAAAGAAAGTGGACCAAACAAAAGGCTTGCAAAGGCGCTATAATGGTATAAGTTTTTGTATTATCTTTTTATTTTGCTTTCAAATCATATGCTATGTAGATGTTTATCTTATTCTTGAGTTATGTTACATTTTTAAGGATACTCATGATGTTCAAGAGCTTGACAATGATGGTGTAGAGAAAGAGACAGAATTATCATCAAAGGTAATAGTATAGAATGATTTTTAAGAGTTTTGATATTAAGTTTCTTATTGAGTAATTTTTATTAGGACGAGGATGCTTCCAAGCAAAGTTATGATGAGAACTTTGTAGATGTGGTAGAGGGCGATAAAGACATCTCAGAATCCACACTGGTAATTGATATATACGATTCTTTATACAAGTGTAATGCCGATCTTTTAAGATTTTTTAAAGTTTTGTGTATGTCTTATGTATTCAGAAAGAACCTAATGTATACATTCCAGAAATATCTTGGGACAATGATGAAAATCATATGGCTGCATATGAGGTATATGAAGATCATGCTACTTCTTTTGCTCTCTCTCATTTCATATCTACATGATGATTTATTTATGTGAAAATGTTGGCTTAGGAGTATCAAAATTTTATGAAAGAAAATATCTTTTCTAGTGCACTAGGAGATGTGGATTCAATGTCTTTGTCTGCTGGTGATAAGTCTCATGAAACTTCAATCGAGAAGCCGATGAGATTTTGTTCATGTTTTTTTCCCATTGTGTAACATTTTTAGAGATGTAAAAAATATCAAGTTGTGTTTTTTGTGTTGGTAGATATCGGATAAGTTAAATAAAGTGGAAAAAATTGCATCTAAAGGGTGCGATGAAGAGCATTCTAGAAAGAGTACTCGAAAACGGAAGGCATTCAAATTATACTATTAAACTAATGCTAATTGTAAACTTGTTAAATAAATGTCATTAAAGTAAGCTTGGGTTATGTCTTAGGCTACAACTAAGCTTGCTGAACTCCTTCAAAAAAAAAAAGAAGGGTCAAAACACTACAAGAGGTTGTGTGCTCTTGTGACGCTGTTAGCGACGGAAATACACTGGGTTTTTATAACCCCCGGCGTCGCTAAAACCGTCGCTACGAGCGTCGCTACGAGAGCGTCGCTATGAGCGTCGCTATATAGCGACGCTCATAGCGACGCATATAGGGACGCTCATAGCGACGTCCATAGCGACGTTTACACAGAAGACTATAGCGACGCTCATAGCGACGCTACAGAGCCATAAATAGCGACGCTTATAGCGACGCCCGAGAGAATTTTTTTTTGGTGGCAGGGCATTGAATGCCCTGCCACCCATCAACCATATTGTACTTGATTCACTTTTTAAAAAAAGTGCAAGGGTAGATAATAGACCCAAAATAGTCACCCACAAGACGCATTGTTTGCAAAATTGACAATTGTACACATCATAGGCAAAATGAATTGATTGGCAAATGTAATAATGACAATTGTACAACATCATAGGCATAAAGAATTGATTGGCAAAAGGAACTCCGGTGACAAATGTAATAATATACATGGTTCAAAAAGACGTATAAAATCCGTCTCATGATACATAAGCTATGAGAAACCCTAAACTAATGCTATCTAGCTACGGCTAAACTGACGTCGTCTAGTCAGACGTCTCATCGCGTCCAAGCGGCGTATCTGTCGGATTCTGCAAAAAAAGACAATAAGACAGCTTTCAGTAAGTATAAACATATAACGACATTTATAAAACAATACAAAAAATAAAAAAGAGTAAACCCTAATACTAACCATGCCGCCGCGAGAACTGAGAATGTCCATCAGGGCGTTTAAGCCCTTCCTGCCTGCATACTCGCGCTCGTACGGTGTGGGATCACGTCCTATCATCGACCACTGTCAAAACATACAAAGATTTCATTATGTTAGAACTAAAAAACTCATAAACCCTAAACTATCGAACATAAAGAGCAATGTGAAAACACTTACAAAATCGGCCTCAAATGATGCCCATCCACCGCTCCCCAAGTGGTGCGAGCTCCCTGCCTCTACTCGCGCTCTGGCTGCATCCTTTTGTTGCTTCCACTTGTCGGGATTCTCGCACGCTGCTTTCTTCGCATTCTTCCAATCTTCTTTGGCCAGCCAATCTGGCCTGTTCCACCCATTCTTGATTGCTTTTTGCACTTCGGAACGCTTGTGTTTGCAGTATTCGCGCATTCGAATCTTCATCAGGTCTTCATTGAAGCGCTGATCCCGTGTTGGAACGGGAAACTCATCATGAAGTATGCTGATGACTCTGTTTTTTAAATCACTTGGTACTTCACTCCATTTGTTTAGTATGTAGTGTCTAAACAGCTGAGAGCAAAGACCACGCATGCGCGAGATCACCTTCTTGCCGTCATCATCCATGATGATGCCGCCGCTGATGTCGACGGAGTAAGGCAAGCCCTCTGGCCGGTGACGCGTGAACCTGGGTGTCCCGGCAGGGGTCTCTAGCGGCGTGTCGATGGGGGTACGGACATCAGGTGTCTCCACCGGCGTCTGGGCCCCGAAGCAAGGAGTGTCGAGTGGGGTGGCTCCTAGCGGAGTAGGTAGAGGTATGTAGCTTCTAGGAACAGTCAGCCGTGCAAAACCTGGCGTAGATGGCGATGCTGTGGCTGGTGTGGGGGCGGGCAAAGAAGGGGAGGGTAAAGAGCCTCGTTGAACACGAGGCGGTGTGGAGGCATCGGTGGCGGAATCCCCACAACAACCGCCACCGCCACCACTAGAGCGCCGGTGTCTAAACGAGTGTGAAGCTCGTCTCGTCGACGCCGAAGCTTCGGAGCGCGCCGAATGCTCCGAAAGAGAGGGAGATGCGGATGGAGTAGGAACGCGCAATGATGCGCCAGAGCGATGACGCTCCACGTACCACTGTCTCTGCTGCGGTGACAAAGAAGAAAGAAACTCCTCATCATTCATACCTGCATTAAACACACGAATATTTAAACTTAATATTGAATGAATAGAGTAAACAATGACGCAAAGACCATTAAATACAATGACGTAATGACGCATATAAATACAATGACGCAATGAATTGAGTGATAGAAGAGGCAAGTCGAAAACTCAGAATTTTCAATCAAAAGATGTGAGCGCGAGTAGAAAAGAGCGTTATACACCATGGAAGGTACTTAGAGAGCCAGAGCTTTTACAACACGGAGCAAAATTGTTCAAATACAATATTTGTGGCTTTAAGAGATCTCTCTCTCATCCTCGCATAACTCAGCATAACTTCCTATATCTATATAGAGCTCTCCGTTTAAACACATATCCTCTGTTTCATTTTGTAGCTCCTCTGCATGCACCCCATATAGAGTAGTAGCATCTTGATGCTCGTCTGGCACCACCGCAGCGGCTTCTGATTGAGCATCTTCTCTGATCTCCTCCATTGATGTCGTTGTGATTGGCACATGGTAGCCTTCATACGTCCTTGCACTACGAGGGGCTACCTCTATGACGTACCACCAGTTTGATGTAGACTTTGTAGGATGAAATATTACCTGCCAGAGCCACATAACTTACATGAGAGCTTTCAAGCACATAACTTGTAAAAGGGGGATGTTAACTATTTACATACTTACTTGTTCACAATGCTCGGGTAGTACGAAAGTGTCTCTTAGGTCAGTCCATTTCTTAGTAGAATCCACCTCAAGAAAACTAGACTCTCCTCTACACACAGTAGCGTTGCGACCCTCCATGATTATCTTGAACCATTGCACGTCGAACAAGTCGACAAAAAATCCTCTGTAATCGATCCTCAAAATCTCTTGCAGCGTGCCGAAGTAAGTGAGTTCCACCACCACAGGATCTGCATCAGAGGAACGTCGTCGACTAGACTGTTCAAATTTTGCCATGATTCCACAATCTTGAGTAAAACGCTTTTTGTCGATTTGTTCCACCCTAAAATGTCGACCTTTACACCATGCTGCTGTGTATGACTTATACTACAACGAACAAAGATTATGAGTGGCCGTTCAAACGTTTATAAATAAAGTCACTTGCTAGTCGTACATTGCAAACTTACCTTGGTCGCGCAACCCCGAGAGTACTCCCACTCTTCTTCAGTCACTTCGTCACCGCATTGTTGTGCGCTTTTCAATTGGTTGTGCAACCGTCTTAAGCTCATGAAGGTTGGTAGGCTCTCCAGAACCGCTAGATAGTGCATCGGTGGTCGTCTTCCCCGTCTCCACTCGATTCATGCCCTTTGTCGCTCTTGCTTTGCATCCTCATATTGTGAAATCCACTTTTGCATCACTGGATTGTGAAGCATGCAAAATCGGTTGATTTTAGCCTCTAGATCTTCCGTCATCTTCTTCTCAACACCGAGATTGCACATGACAATCCCAGATATGCGCTCATCATCTATGGTTCGCCATAGCGTGTCCTGGGATTTATCAAATCCGTCTAGCCACTCTCCAATGTACACTAGGGACTCTGATACCAACCAACCTTCTGCCATACTACCCTCTGGACGTGCCTTTTGACGCACATATCCCTTAAGCGTTTTCATGAAACGCTCTAAGAAGAACATCCATCTGGAATGAATTGTGCCAGCTATTTCCACCTCATCAACTATGTGAACAAGAAGATGCACCTGAATGGTTAGCATTGTAGTAGGAAAATGTTTCTCAAACATGCACACAAGCTCCGCAGCATTTAGTTTGGCGAATGGTATGGAGTCTACGTTGATCTCCTTTTGTGAGATCCATTGCACCAGCTTTGCAAGTTTGTAGGTTGTGTTACGGATGTCGAGAGACAAACATCCCTCAATGGCAACCGGTAAAATAAACTGTAAAGTATGTGCAGCAATGATATTAAAGTCCACATTTTATGCAATGATATTAAAGTCCACTATGAACGTACCTGACACATTTTATGCCAATCGTGTGACTTCAAACCGGTAAGATTTTCTTCTTTAGTAAAATACGTTCGGAGTGAGTGCATTACGCCAGTGGGGGTCCGCAAAGATCGAATGGTCTCTTTTACTTTGCGTTCTTGGGCTCCTGTGAAAATCCATGGTGCTTTAGGGAGTTTTATCGATCCATCAGACGCTGTTTGCAGCCAATATTGCTCCATACGATCCACATTTCTAAGGTCAACTCTGGCTCCCAAAGTATCTTTCTTGCCGGTCAAATGGTCCCATAGTAGATTACCCACATTCTTGAATATGTGCATTGGATCGAGCAAGTGATTGATCATGAGTCGGGGCCAGTATGGTAACTCGTACCATAGAGATAGTCTCTTCATCCCTGGAGGCAATCCGTCATCGCACATCTCCTTCTGCTCTAACCATGCTTGTGCAGACATCCTTGGTGGCTCTCTTCCCAAAAAGCCGTCGCGTAACACATGATTCTCTGGAAGATACGCTTGATGACCTTCGTAGATTTGCTTCTTCAGTGAGGGTGCCCTACGTGCATTCAGTCTAGGTCCACATGTGACACATGCTCTGTATCCGCTTGTTTGAAGCCCTGCATGTATACACATGATAATAGATCAACTATGGGAAAAAACAAGATTTACAGTGTCCGAGTGAGGAGTGTCAATAGATCACCTGAGCATTCTGTTAGCCCGGGATAGTCATGCATGGTCCACATTAGAATGCCTCTGATCAAAGCATTCCGTCGTCCTGTGTGTCGGCTCATATCCACCACCTCTATGCCAATCCACAATTGTTGTAGCTCTTCCAATAGTGGACGAAGATACACATCCATATTCCCCACTTTATATCGCCCTGGCACAATCAAGCTTAGCCATAGGTGCCCTTTCTTCGTAGTCAACCACGGGGGAATGTTGTAGTTGACGATGACAACGGGCCATACATTGTAAGCTGTTGATCTTTGACCAAATGGATTTACGCCATCCATAGCCAGGCCTAAGCGCAAATTTCGAGCTTCCCTGGCAAAATCCGACCATGTTCCATCTATATGTTTCCACGCTACGCAATCTGCAGGAATTCGTAGCACACCATCCGAAGATTTATTCTCCTCATGCCATGATGCTAGGGCGGCCATGGACTTACATTCGAAGAAATGCTTGATGCGAGGAAGCAGAGGGAAATGTCGCAAAACCTTTTGTGGAATTTTTGTCCCGTGGAGATCTACACGATATCTTTCGGAATCACATTTCGGACACTTCTCCATGTCTATGTATTCCCCTCTGAAAAGAATGCAGTCATTAGGACAAGCGTGGATAGAATTGTAATCCATCCCCAAGTTTCGCAAAATCTTTATTGCTTCATCTCGGGAATCTGGCATCACATTGTCAGCTGGTAGTATGTGCTCTTTCAGCAATCTACACAACATAAAAATATGATACAGTCGTGTAAAAATCTATCAGATCATTATACATTTAGAGTTCTATTAAAGTAAACTAATTGTAATAGATCACCTGAAAAGCGCTGTGACGCTAGTGTCACTCCATCCAAACTTTGCCTGCATGTTGAGAAGAACCAGGAGTGCTTTCAATCTAAACATACGTGCTCCATTATACAATGGCGTATCGGCTTCACTTTTCATATCATCATAGATAAGCCTTTCTGAATCCATGATCATCTCGATCATTTCATCAATCTCGGGCTCAAACATTGCCTCATTGGGAATGTGCTCTGCATGATCATCCCCCGAGCTGTCAGAGGCTACATCTTGTGGCCTCACATATGCTGCTTGACCAAAGCGCCTGCGAACACATCTATTGGGTTGCAAGATTGCTGCTTGTTGGCCAGCGTCAGAGTCCGACGAGTTATAATTGGCAACAACTCGATCTATAATAGATGGATCGAACTCGCCAAATTCGCGAACGTGCTGCAAAGAAACACGTCTTGTCCGTCGCACATCATGCTTGCATTGATTACAAGGACATAAGACCCTCGTTGAGAGATAGGTGTTTCGGTTGGACGGTCCCACATCCTCGTCGCTACTCATATTGAGGATAAAAAACTTATAACCTGGACAACAAATTTAATATTCTATTGGCATTCTTCGTCTTATCTCTCTCTCTCTCTCTCTCTCTCTCTCTCTCTACCTCACATTCTCTAGTCATGTCCAATCCCCGCACACCTCGGTCTAGAGGTGCACGGAGATCAGAACCACCGGGTTGTAATCTCGTCTTTATTGGTCAATACCTATATTTGTGGGTACAAGAAATCTACACACCCACGTCTACATGATACTGCATGTAGTGGACAAAACCCCTTTGCCTCTTCTCTAGCTGTAGCACTTCACTTCATCTTAACATCTTTTCACAATAGATCTTTTCACTGTTCGTCTAACTCTAAACCCTAAACCGTAAGTAATTCTTGCGTGGACTCGATCTAACGTAAATAAACGTAAATCTAACTAAAAATAAAGCTAAATATAATTTAACGTAAGTCTAATGACTAGAGGTTGTCTAGATGGTCATTGTGTCGGGGATGTAGTGACTCTTGCCGCCTTGAAGATCCACCTTCTTCCCTATCTTCTGAAGACATTTCACCAGTACTTTTGGATCGACGGAGCCCACCATGAGTGAAGGCAGCAATACCCTATATTCCATTGAGGGCTTTCTTCACCCGCTTCATGCAGGCATCGCAGTCTATGGAGACCTAAATCTAATCTAATATAACGTAAATCTAAATCTAGCTTAAATAAACGTAAATCTAGTTAAAAATAAACCTAAATCTAATTTAATGTAAGTCTACATATAACCTAATCTTTAACGTCTTTTAAGATAGTTTCCTACGACGTTATAACTCTCTTCTTCTTGTGTGTGTGCACGTGTGTGGATGTGTGTGCCAATAAAAAGAGATAAATGGTATAACCTTTCTATCACCCATGCCAAGTATGATAGATTGATTATGCCATTTCCCTCTTGAATAATAGGTCTTGAGTTCAACTCCTCGTCGGCTAGATCTTTAGGTCTTTTAATTTTAATTAGTTTCCTACGACGTTAAATTAGTTTCTCTCTCTTTCTCTCTCAATGTGTGTGCGTTTTTTGGATCGTATACATGTTTTCTCTCTCTTTTCCTCTCTCAATGTGTGCGTTTTTTGTTTATGCATGTTCTCTCTCTCTTTTCCTCTCTCAATGCGTGCGTTTTTTGTTTATGCATGCTCTCTCTCTCTTTTTCTCTCTCAATGTGTGTGTGCATTCTTTGTTTATGTATGTGTGTGTGCGTTTTTGTTTTTGTTTGTACTCTCTCTCTCTCTCTCTCTCTCTCAAAAACACTATGTGTGTGTGTGTATGTGTGTGTGAGAGAGAGAGAGAGAGAGAGGGAGAGAGAAAGAGGGGAAGGGAACATGAGAATGAGGAGAGGGAAGGAGCATACCTGGCTCTCCTTCCTCTCCTCGTGTGTGTGTGTGTGTGTGTGTGTGTGTGTGTGTGTGTGTGTGTGTGTGGAGAAGAAAAAGAGAGAGAGAGAGAGAGAGAGAGAGAGAGGGAGAGCGTTCCCTGCTCCTTGCTTGAGGGCGCCGAAAAACTCAGATCTGAGATCTGAGTTTTTGGGCGCGCTCGGTTATTTTTTTACCCCAGCCGGCGTCGCTATGAGCGTCGCAAATTTATTTGTAAATTTGCGACGCTCATAGCGACGCCGGGATTTTTTTTTTTGAGCGTCGCTGTGTGAGCGTCGCTAATATGAAGAGCCTCTTGTAGTGAAAGCTAAGAGGATTCAAAAGTTAAAGGTAGCTGTTTTGTTTTTTGTTGATGGCTCTAAACACTTATACTATGGTAATAAATCTAAAGTAATGTGTCTTGTCTCTCTTTTTAGGATGTTGAGAAAGATGGTTTTGTTTCTAATGAGAAGGCTACCTTGGAAGTGCACCTTGGAAGTGCAGGTTTGTTTTCAATCTTACAAATATATCTTATGCTTACTCTCGAAAAGATTGCAACCATATTCTCTAATTTAACTCTTTATTGTGTAGGTACGCAAACTCACTAGAGAAGATCAAGAAACCATTCTGATGAAATGGTTTGGGGTTAGAAGAGTGGAAGAAGTGTATCCATTTGTGAAGCCTACTTACATGGCTTTAAAAAAAACAAACTCCTTTTTTTGTAGAAAAACGTGTGAAACTAGCTCTTCTACTATGTGTGAAGATTTGGTAGCTTGGCTTTTATTAGAAGGCATGATGATTGTAAGACTTGAAAAGATTGGCTCTCTTTCTTTGAAGGATGTAGAAGTAGCTAATGATAAAGACTAATGGTTGTATGATGGACTTTGTAAGAATTTTTGAGAGACATCTATATGAAAGTGATCATTTTTAGTTTTCTATTTAATCTTTATCTCTTTTAGTCAAAAAGTATGTGCTATTTTGTATATGTTATGTTAAATTGATTATTTATGTGGATTATTATAATACAACTACATAGATAGCATTGTGTGGTTACAACTATGTAGATGAAAGAAGAATTTCTTACTATATGGTTAGTTAAAACTCCCATATAGCTATAATATTATGGCTACAGCCATATAGGAGAATCCGAGTCAAACTAGTAAGAAATATTGCTATATGGTTACTTAAAACTCCCATATAGCTATAATATTATGCTTACAACCATATAGGAGTATTCTCATTATTACTAGTTTGCACTCTTACTAGATATGTGTATTCAATCTAGTAAGTTGCCTAGTAATTATATTTTTTTTGCTATATAGAAATGCGTCCAAAGTTCCTTGTGAGAGCATGAACTAAAACTTTAGAGCATGAACTGTTTAATGTATAGATATTGTATCATGTTCACTAAATTTAAATGTGTGTCTGTGACTTGTTATCTCTAAAATGCCATTCTCAAGACACAGTGCCGTTGTGGGACAGCCTAGAGAGAGAGAGAGAGAGAGAGAGAGAGAGAGAGAGAGAGAGTGTTCAGCCTGATCATGAAGAGAAGCACAGGCTGTTGGCCAGATCTAGCTGGAGTTCTATTGCAGCTGGCTCTCTCTCTCTCTCTCTCTCTCTCTCTCACACACACACACACACACACACACACACACACACACACACACACACACACATACACGCACACACATACATACAAAAAAACGAATGATCACCAATACCCTATTGTGTCAGACGACCAATATCCTCTGCACCACGACTTTGTCATCACACTTTCCCTTGGGTGCAGTTGGTGCTCATCGAGTGCGCGAAGCAGTCCGCCTTCATCACCACTTATCAAGTTGCGGGATGCCTGCACAGAGAGAGAGAGAGAGAGAGAGAGAGAGAGAGAGAGAGAGAGAGAGAGAGAGAGAGAGAGAGAGCGCTAACTTCGGTTGGCTGCAGCTTGAGGCGAGAGAGAGAGAGAGAGAGAGAGAGAGAGAGAGAGAGAGCTCATACTGGCCCCGCAGTCAATGATTATTGTCTGTTGAAAGAATGGGCATGCCGCCTCTCTTTATCTCTCTTCGAAGTTCGCACAGTCTCGTCTCTCTCTCTCTCTCTCTCTCTCTCTCTCTCTCTCAGCGTGTTCAGTTGCATGTCACGTTGTCGAAGGTGGTCGGAGTGAGCAAAGATCGACACGTGGCGGGGGGATGGGAATCCCTCCCCCTTTTACTATAGTATAGATTAAACGATCAGTTTAATATGAGAAAATCATTTGGGTTGGTTAGATATTAGAGATTTAATGACACTTTAGCCATGAATTTGGTGATGTGATTTGTATAGGGGCTAGCTACTCTTGAAATCTCTTCCATGCAATCATACAATGCATCCCTAGAAACAATTGATATATCTCCTCTTCAAGTTTCTCCGAGTAGTCTTATTTTTTCTTTTGTATAGGACACCTAAAAACTGCCCTTCATTGATTATGTGTCTGAGTACCGAGATCCACGTCTTTCTATAAACGAGCACAAGTAGCTCTAGATTCATCATCATATTAGACATTTTGAGGGGCAGTTGATCTTGAAGGTCATGAGGGAGGCCAAGTATGTGGGAAAGAAGATATGACCGAGGTGTACAATAAATTTTCCATATCTTTTCTACACTCCTCTAATGTCCTACAACAGTCAAAGGTGTACGGTCTGTCTTGTCCCGATTCACTATAAACATGTTTACTCTCAAGGAAGAACAAATAGTGTTGTTTAATTACTGCCCCATTTTTTCAAAGTGTGATTCCAACGATACAAACTCACTATAAAATGTCCACTCTGAAGAAAGAAGATAAAACATATCACAAGAACTTCATCGCATATTCATAAAAGAAAATATGAGGCTTTTTCCGACAAGGATTACAAATAGACAATAGCAAAAGACATGTGGAATTATGATTTGTTGCCTTTATAAAGCGTTTGAAAAAACTACAATTGTCAAAGTAGCATGTGAACGATGGAAGAAAAGAATGGTTAAATCTGTGCAGGAAGGTAAAGCTTAAGCTATAGCCTAGCCTAGACGTTGAGAGCGGTGAGGATGTGGGCAATTTTGTTGAAGTAGTCAGTGGCTTCGGTGGCTTTGCTACGAATGAAAGCAGCGTGGGAGCCGCCCCTTTGGAGGACGTGGGCGTCGTCGATGATGCCCCAGATGCTGAAGCCGATGCCCCTTTGGTTATGCACACGGCGTCCTCCACGCTCTCCAGACACTTCTTCACCACATGCTTTACTACCATCTTCTCCTTCTCCGACGCCGGTCGGCCATTGCCAACTATGCAGGGCTCCGCAGCCTGGGACAACTCCTGCAACGCCTGCGCCACCTCTAGGATCCCTTCCACTATCTCCTTTGACTTCTCGCCAAAGCTCTTGCACTTGCCCTTCATTTTGTGCTTCCTTGCCGTCACGATGCCCAGCTTCGTCGTACCCGCGCCCGCCGCCGTAGCGACCCCGCCCCCGCCATCGCAAACCCAGCTGCCGCCACCGGGGCGGCCATCCCAAGTGTGAACGCCGTCCCCAGCACCCCTCCGGCAGCAATCAATCCGCCGGCCAACGTAGTGCTTTTACCTGTCACCTGGCTTATGGCCGCCTTCTTCTCCATCTCCGCCATCTCCTCCGCTAGTGCATTCAGCCACTCCAGCAGCCCCCGCCATCACAAACCCAGCTGCCGCCACCGGGGCGGCCTTCCCAAGTGTGAACGCCGTCCCCAGCACCCCTCCGGCAGCAATCAATCCGCCGGCCAACGTAGTGCTTTTACCTGTCACCTGGCTTATGGCCGCCTTCTTCTCCATCTCCGCCATCTCCTCCGCTAGTGCATTCAGCCACTCCCCTGCCCTTCCTTGCGCCATTCCTGCGGGTCTTTCATTGCAAGCACCTTCATGCTCCACGTCACCTTCTTCGTTGCAGTCTCCAGCTACCCTCTGTTCTTCTGCAGGACAACAGCAGCCGCACGCTCCACATCTAAATTAGGGTTGGCGCAGGAGCTGCTGTTGCTAGACGTCGATCGCACAGTCATGATTCAAAGCAGCGTATTACTCGTCTCAAGGTCTTAACGTAGGACTCTGTCTTCGTCTGGCCGATTGTGTGGTGTAGTGCTCTGTCCTTAGCTTGTGGATGGTGTAGTGTAGTACTCTGTGCCTGATGTTGCATTGAGGGCGCAGCGCGCGTTTATATAGCCCAGAAAACTGGAACCCGATCATGCGACGAAGAAGTCACAGAACCTGTCACCTCGCCCGGTCAAAATCGCCCGATCAAAAGTGACAGGTTCTGTGGCAAATGGCGCAACAGCTTGAAAGCTGAGCGAGTCTTTTGTGAGATTTTCCCTTTGACGAAGTCCCAGTGTTCGTTTTGGCAAGGTACGATTGAAAGAATCTTTTGCGATGCTGACGTGAGAGCACCAGCAAAAAAACCAACAAAAAAGGCAGCCAGTCGGCAGCAGGAAGCGGGAAGGTAGCGGCACTAAATGAGGAACCCGATCATGCGACGAATTAGAAGAAGTCACAGAACCTGTCACCTCGCCGGTCAAAAGTGTCAGGTTCTGTGGCAAATGGCGCAACAGCTTGAAAGCTGAGCGAGTCTTTCCTTGAGTGAAGTGTTCATTTAAATTCCTCGTGCAATTGCGCGCAAAGGCTCCGAGTGCTGAGCTGGCAACTCGTGGTTGAAATTCAGTTGAATACCACATGCTGAGCTGGCTTCTCCTGTTTCGCTAACCACCTAATTTTTCCCCGTTGTTGATGTGGCTTTAATCTTTGGCTTAGCTGGAATTTCGCTGCAGAAGTGTGAGCCGATGGATGGCTCAAAGAACTGACCTCTTGACCCTCGACCTTGAAGGCTGTCGGTCTCTGCCGATCGCCCATGATTAACGGGAATGGTCAGTGCACGACCATTCTCGGCCGTCAATGGTCGTGGGAGAGGGGGGCCAACACACTTCCTGCAGCGGGTGACAATCAGACAGATGACGGATTCCAGGTGCTGATGTGGCAACTGCAGAGGCAATTTCGCTCATTACAAGGGCTGATGTGTCGCAAGTAGGTCGCATTCCACCTGCTGATATGGGAAGCATTAACTGGTTTGCATGGCTTATATTACTATTGCTCACGTGGCGTGCATCTATGGACTGCAAGGCCGAGTTCTGCAAGGCTCAGAGAGCTCGCCCCCCTCCCCACGACCTTGATGGTTAGGGGAGAATTCTCAAGGTTGTCTCGCTCACGAGTTTTGTAGTTCGAATGTGGAAAGTAAGTTTTATCGTAGAGAGATGAGAATAGAACGAATCCTCGTGAGGTTATCTGTGAAAATCCTTTGGAAAGAGTCCTCGACAACATATCCATGATGATCCTTTGGAAATAAATTAGAAATCTACCAATAAAAAGTATGATATGAGAACTGTAAATTTTGTCTTTTGCCTTTTTTGCGTCAAGAGATATGCCTACTACATACCGGGTCTGGGTTTGCATACATTAATTTATTAATCAACGAGATTCCCTCGTGAGATTAATGCCAGAAGGGAAACTCGCGGCTGCTGCGCTTCTCACGGGATCCGCAGGTTGTGCATCGATGCGCCCCTGTCCACCTCACTGGCGCCGCCTAAGAATTCCCACCGCACAGGCAACTCCATTGGGCTGCAGACACCAAACCACTTCCAGCCATGGCTCGGTAGGGTGTGTATTGAGTGTCCTCCTTTTACAACCCTGACAAACAGAATATCTGCATTCAGCGTGGTGGTCTCACATCACACGCTGCATGAAAAGCAAAGATCGACAGTATCTACATTGGGCACACTGGCTTCACGGACAAAGGCAGCAGTCCGACGCAAGGAGCATGGCTTATTGTGTGTGTGCACGCCTGCGACGCCCCTTCCCCCCGCCCCCCCCTTCCCCACATTATAGCCATAAAAAATTTCAACTTCCAATATCTGTATGCACACCGCAGCCCTTGGCCTTGCCATTGATAATTGCAAGCACGAAGCAGGAAAACCCTTGTAGCCAGCCCCGCACGCGCGCGCGCACGAGAGAGAGAGAGAGAGAGAGAGAGAGAGAGAGAGAGAGACTATGGCTGGCATCTTCCTCCCTTGCCCAGCCTCACGCTCCTGCAACCGCGGCCCTGTCTTCGCCTCCCTCAGCATCGTCTCTGCACTGCCTTTCCCAGCCTTGCACAGAAGCAATGGGCACGACCCCAGGGCATTGAAAGAGACAACACCTTGATTTTTGTCACACATTGAGTAGCCTAACTGCACACAAAATATCCCCAGGCCCACAAAACGAGATGACATACGTGCGTCCACCCCCCTCTCTCTCTCTCTCCTCCACGTGACACCTGCGCCTTTTTCCCCTCCAAGTGCGCACCCCTCTTTTCCCTCAAAGTTCCAGAAGCATTTTCCTAGATTCCCATTAATTTCACCTGCTTGCAAAATCGTAGCAACATACTTCATAGTATATTAGTGTAATAGTAAATTGACATGGTCAAACAAAGTTTTACATTACACCAAAATTGAGAAATCGAGTCATAACATTAATATCAAAACCCCTATCAATTCATGAATATCTAGCATAAGTTGCTATTTGAAGCCATAATTTCTCAAGAAATTGTCATTCTTGTGCAACGTGAAAATATTTTTTACCCTTCTATGAGAAGAGAAACGGAACCTCGGGCAAGGTAATCTTCTTGTTCTCCCTTCTTTTGCAGGTCAAAATGTCTCTTGAAGGGCTCTCCAACCTTCCAAATTGAACCCGACTTTCTCGTTTCTAACTGAAACTATTGGTGTCAGGCTGGATCAAGGGCCCAAAAAAGGCGGCTTCAAATATGGTTGTCAAATCAAATTGTGAATTATTAAGTGAGCTATTGGTGAGTTTTATGTGAGCTATAGGTGACCTATGAAAACTTTGTGAAACTCCAATCCTCAAAGTAAACTACACTCAGACTACTTGCAAACTAAGATAGCGCAACGCCACTGACCTACCATATTAAAATTAAGTCCATGTTCGCTATCCAAACGCATATGTTGGCATAATGGTAACGTCGTTGGCTCATAAAAGGGTGGTTGTGGGTTCAAGTCTCGTCCCCCTTGCTTTTTCCTTCCTCACAAGAATGGGACAACTGGATTTAATTGGTGATCCTACATCATTGATCCCACTTGAGATGCAAGTGGAAATTAGTGCCAATGTTGAAAAGCTTGTGCAATCAGCTGCAACGTCAAATCAATGGGTAGGTGACCGACTAGCTGAAGAATTGCAGGCGACTAGAGTCAAACTCAAGGAAAGAGGAGAGTCCAAAGTCAAGGAAAGAGGAGAGGAGAGGCCTCTTCGTATCCATGTAATTTTGATGTATCCAAGGTTGTTGTGAGCCTTTTCTGGTAAGGAATTCTCTCTTTAACACTAGTCCTGTAATTGGACATTCAAGTGTCCTGAGACACTAAAGAGTCATGTCTTCCTACCAAGTTTTGGCAATTTATTTGTCGAGCTAGAAAGAATTTTTTTACACCTTGTTTCTACCATAGGTTGGTTATGAGGGAAAGAAAACCTTGGATTTTTCTCCATGTCAGGATACAATCCCTATGGAGAGAATTATGTAACTTCTAAGCTATAAATTTTAGTAAAGGTTCAAGCTGTTTTGCGAAAAAAAATCATAAAATTCTTATATCTTTTTGTAGAGATGGCCTTTTTTTATGTTTATAAAAGTCAAGTGTTAGTACTTAGTGCTACAAAACAATAGAATGCCCTTCAAAGACTAGTTTCTATGTCACACACAAGTTATAGACATAATTTCATACTTGAGCATGTGCTGAATAAGAGCATAATTTTGGTCTTCCAAAGGTCCCCTCATGGAATTGGGGCTATTCTAGTGTAGTTTGACAACTAAAAATGACTTTATATGTTAAAGCCAAGAAAGTACATATTTTTTTGACTCCATAACTCAGTTAAATCTCATTGCTTGAACTCTATCTTGAATTTTTTATCGTGCAAAAACTCTTGAAAAACTTGCGTTTTCCATAATAACATTGAAACTAAGATTTTAGGTGTCGCAATTGTGTCTGTACATGTACCATGTACTTTGATAATTTTAATGGATCTACGTGAAAAGTTTGATATTATTTGAGGTTTTGAATGCTTATGTCTCAAGAACGAAAATATCAAATTTTTTTCTTACGCAAATTTGAATCTTTGAAATAATCCAATAATTGTTGCATACCAAAGCCCTTCTCCTTGCCACCTTGAGTCCTCAATGGAGAGGGTAAGCAACGTATCACTTTCTAAAACTCACAAATATATCAAAAACATATGTTTCTTTGTATACAACGACATACTCGAGATCGCCATATCAAACACGTAGAGCTTTCCATTATTTCATATACTTGAAAGTAATTTTTTTTTGCACATGAAACTTTCAATTATCAATAGCACAATTGTTGAAAAGTCACGTAAAATTTTCTACAAGGTCGCTTCATTTTTTCTTGAGCTTATAAAGTCGATTTCTTCAAAGCATCAATCCCAGTCTTACAAGGGTCAACTTGATGAGTATAGTTAATGATCGTGGTAGCTTCTAAAATGCAATGTTATATTTTTAAAAGACCCTCTAAGTGACATATTTAATCATATCAAGAGGGTTTTCTTAAATACACCATCTAACGAAAGTAGCATTTAATTCAAATTTGTGAAAAAAGGACACTTGAGTGTCCTTCTTTGGTACCAAACTAGTTCTAAAAAAATTGTGCATTCTGCTTCAATTTGCTGCTATGAAGTGGGTTAAAAAAGGGGTCAGTTTAAGAACATTTATACTATACAACTTTGATCATCTATCTATACTCTTTATAATGTAGCTTAAATTTTTCAAGAAAGGAGAGACCCTCCATGTGTCACTCACTGCTTCACTTAAGAGAAAACCACTCTAAAATGCAAAAGGGAGAGTAAGATTGTAAGAAACAACATACATTTTTTCAGCTTTTGTCAGAATGTAAAATCAAAAGAACTTCTTTTTCTTTAGTAGTAGAAAGTGTTTTAGTCATAGAAAGTCAAAATGCTTTCTTCTCTACATAGAATAAATGTATTGGTTTAAACGTACATAACAAAAAGGATATAAATTTAGTGGAGATTTTATTATTGAATGAGAATTTAATTTTTGAAGATATATTTGGTTTTTTCTTTTCAAGAGGTTTTCTTCAAGATCAATATTGATATATTTATTTTTTTAAGTTTTTATTTCTTGAAAGAGATTGAAAAAAAAACAGCTCATGTGGAGTCGACTTGGGGTAGTTTGACTTTGAAAAAGTACATGCAAATGAAGGAGTAGTTATCCATGTTCTTGACTATGAGAGAGAGAGAGAGAGAGAGAGAGAGAGAGAGAGAGAGAGAGAGGTTTCCTTTCAAGCTCATAGGACTCCATCTCCTTCAAGCCCTTCAATTTTCTTGGGGGAGTCACTTAATATTTATGCGACTATCACGTGAGTAGAGCAGAAGGGTTTTAAAATTTTTTCTCACATTTTCACATACAAAAAGGTACCATAAAATGTAATTGGAATTTTAATTTTACAGATTGAATTATTTGTCAAAAATACACAGATAAAAAGTTTAAAAATAGTCCTTGAACGCACGTGATATACAAAATTTATATTTAGTGACACATCAAGTCAAATTTCCAAGATAATATGGTTTTCTTAGAGTAATAGTGTATTTTCAAAAGAGTAGCTAACATTTTTCACCCATAGAAAATAAATAAAATGTCTAACAAAAATCAACCCTCACATTGGCACCCCAAATAGGGAGAGAGATTGCCCAGTTAACATACCTTTTACCAGTTCTTGGATATTTTGTCCTTTTTGTTTTTAACAGTCAAACCATGGAAAATGCTTAAAACTCAATAAATTCTCTAAATTTTGATAAGCAAAGGTGCTTATCAAAAATCAACCTCACACACACATACACATAGAGAAAAATGTTTTAGTGTCGAACGAATGACGCTGCAAGCAGAAGGGAGAAGAGGAGAAAGAGAGAATAAAATGTTTAAGGGTGTAAGAACAATCTAAAAAGACGCTAAAGTTACACAACAAGTCTTTAACACTTGAATATCTATGGAATGGAAGGAAGGAGAGAGAGAGAGAGAGAGAGAGAGAGAGAGAGAGAGAGAGAGAGAGAGAGAGGGTGTTGGGGGGGGGGAGACGAAGGGAGCATAAAAGTTTTGAATGTCATAGTTATTGTACTATAACAACAACAAGAGGCTTCAAGACCTATGTGACAAATCTTCGATATATATACACACACACACACACACAAATACATATATATACATGTATGTGTGTGTGTGTGTACTCAAGTAGGGTATGATACTCATATTCTCAAATTTTTAAGGAACCTAATGTGTACACAAAAAGAGGGTGTCCTACATTCCCTTAATGTCCAATCACACATTTAACAGAGCAACAATTAAGCCAAATGGTTGGTATAATATAATTTGTGCGCAAGGAAATAGGCTCAAGCTAGTTGAATACAATCTGCTCTCCCAAAGAGGAATATGGTTTTATAATTAGAGGATAAAAATAGATAGAGATCAATGGCATGTATGATTTTACACCACGTCCTTCAGTTTAGCATAATGGCCAAAACTAGCAACCTTACTTTGCTTTCATTTCTATCACATTTTAAGATGCAAATGATGTGAAAGTGTACATGAACAGATAGTGTGCACTTTATCCTACTAAGTTGCTTATGTATTGTTGTGATCAGGTGATGACGTAAACCATTACCATGCTTGTGAACATAGATAGAGATCCAAGAGAAGCATCTAGAGAGCAGCATAGATGTAATCAATTCTTAATATTAAAAGAACGACATCTCATCTCTTTGAAGCTTGAAGATTTTCTGGTACATTGGAAACTATGAGCCCTTATATTTTCACAACTCTACTCTTAGACATGAAAAGTTTTATAATTACACACTGTAGCAATTATGGGCCTTCATCTTTAAAAACTTGCTGGCTTACCCAGTTTGTACTTCTCGAATTGGTAGCACTTTTGTCAACTCTAGGTAGACCAAGGAAAAGATGGTCTTCTTGCCATATAAGAAGTTATCATGTACACTTCTACCATGTCTTGCTCGTAAGAATGATGCAAGGATAGAAGTAAGTAAGAAAATGGAGCAGAGACATTGAATTCAATTGTGTTCCTATTGTTGAAATTAATTCTAAAACCCACTCCATTAAGAAAAAAACTTTATTGTTACATCGATTTCAGACGGCTTTCATCTCTTCACACCATGCTAACTTACTTAATATGTATAATCAACATTGGTAGCATTGCTAAACCAAGATACACTAGAAGGAGGAGACTCTCTCTCTCTCTCTCAATCTCTCTCTCTCTCTCTCTCTCTCTCTCTCTCTCTCTCTCTCAATAGAAGTAGAGCACTCCTAAGTTTTTTGAACAAGGGTTAGCACCTTATGAAAAACAATGTCTATGAGAAGCTCCCAAGATTGGTGTCAAAGAACGCTTTGTAGAATCTTACATATATTTATGTTTGTTGGAATCTTCAAGAGGTTGTGTGATACATTACTTTTAGAAATGCAATAGAATATACATGTAGGAATAGAGTATTGATAGCGATGTTTCTTTGACCGCAGCAACGCGCGGGTCACATACTAGTTTAGTGTAATGCAAATTTATAGGTTTGAGGAGTGTAATTGGAAGCTCAAGAGAAGGGCAATTATACCAATGGTAGGCACCATGGCTTCCAATTACACGCACATGGAAAGCGGATAGTTTTTCAATTTTCTCATGTAACAAAAAGATTCCCCAGTAATAGAGGACGGAATGGGATGCGTTTTAGACCTTCAAAGCAAGGGGTTGAACCCCGGGGGGTGCACCTTGTAGATGGGCAAATTATCACCTACGCTCAATAAGAGGGTATATTTTGGTCCTTACAGGTTACAAAAATACACTTACAGGTGGGGAAAGAGAGGGGTTGTTTGATTTAGAGCACATGATTCCATGCAATATCTAGGATGTTTTTAGGAGCACCCCTCCAGGGTTGAACCTGCATCCCGACAAATCAGTGACTCCAACTCCACGTAGGTTAATCACTTCTCCATCCAAGGCATTTTTGTTGGCACAGCTGCATCAATAAATGGGCCCAACCGTCTATGGTATAGGTTTCATCCCCATACCTCCAATCCATACAATAAAGTACGTATCACTAATGTGTCAAACAACCACAGTTTGGTGTGAGGTTCTTGGAGTTGGTTATAAGTACATTGCTTCTCTAGTGCTCTTAATTGTTGCATATTCTCGTGTCCATCGGGTTTGAACTCCTCCTCTAATTGAAAACCTAAGGCCAAAGACCATAATTCAAAGATACACATATTCTGTAACATACCCTATTGCCTCTCCTCTGAATGTGAAATGGTGTATAGGGTTGGTCACCCAAGCCGTGTAAGTGCTAAAGACCATGACTTTGGTTTTCCCAAGTCTCACTTTAAGGCTTTTCTACTTCAAAATGAATGTAGTGCATATGGATGGTGTTGCAAGACCTCAGGTAAATCAGAGAGGAGTGCAATATCACTGGCATCATAGAGAGATGAGAATAGAAGGAATCCTCGTGAGGTTATCTGTGAAAATCCTTTGGAAGGAGTCCTTGACAACATATCCATGAAGATTCTTTGGAATTAAATTAGAAATCTACCGTTATAAAGTATATATGCATGTGAAGTTGTCCTTTGAGAACTATAAATTCTGTCTTTTTCCTTTTTTTCGTCAAGAGATATGCGTGATACTTCATATTATATTAGTGTAATAGTAAATTGACATGGTCAAACAAAGTTTTACATTTCACCAAAATTAAGAAATCGACTTGTCACATTATCAAAACCCCTTTCAATTCATGAATATCTAGCGTAAATTGCTATTTGAACCATAATTTCTCAAGAAATTGTCCTCCTTGTGCAACCTGTAAATATTTTTTACCCCTTCTATGAGAAGAGCAAGGGAACCTCGGGCAAGGTAATCTTCTTGTTGTCCCTTCTTTTGCAGGTCAAAATGTCTCTTGAAGGGCTCTCCAACCTTCCAAACTGAACTCTGGCTTTCTCGTCTCTAAATGAAACTATTGGTGTCAGGTTGGATCAAGGGCCCAAAAAAGGAACTACGAACTAAGATAGCACAAAGCAACCGACCTACCATATTAAAATTAAGTCCATGTTCGCTATCAAAACGCATGTGTTGGCATAATGGTAACGTCTTTGGCTCATAAAAGGGTGGTTGTGGGTTCAAGCCTCGCCCCCCTTGCTTTTTCCTTCCCCCCAAGAATGGGACGACTGGAATTAATTGGTGATCCTACATCATTGATCCCACTTGAGATGCAAGTGGAAATTAGTGCCAAGGTTGAAAAGCTTGTGCAATCAGCTGCAACGTCAAATCAGTGAGTAGGTGACCGACTAGCTGAAGAATTGCACGCGACTAAAGTGCAAACTCAAGGAAAGAGGAGAGGCCAAATCTAAGAAGGATAGTAAACGCAAGTCCAAGAAGTAGGCCTCTTCATATCCATGTAATTTTGATGTATCCAAGGCTGTTGTGAGCCTTTTCTTGTAAGGAATTCTCTTTTAAAAAAATTCTGCATTCTGCATTTTGCTTCAATTTGCAGCCATGAAGTGGGGTAAGAAGGGGTCAGTTTAAGACCATTTATATTATACATCTTTGATCATTTAGTGCAAATTAATAGCTCTAAGGAGTGTAGTTGGAAGCTCAAGAGAAGGGCAATCGTACCAATAGTAGGCACCATGGTTTCCAATTACACACACATGGAAAGCGGAGAGTTTTTTCATTTTCTCATGTAACAAAAAGAGTCCCCAGTAATAGAGGACGGAGTGGGATGAGTTATAGACCTTCAAAGCAAGGGGTTGAACCTCGGGGGGTGCACCTTGCCCGAGGGATTCACCATGGAAAACTTACCGCACCAGGTAAGTCCAGGGGAGGGATTTTTTTTACAAGTTACATAAGCATATAAGTTAGGGGAGGCCCCCAATAATTTATCTCCCAACCTTAAAAATAAGGGAGGGGGGTATCATATTTATGGGAGGGGGGACCTAACTCGGGTTGATTACTTGTAATAACAATTGGTCACCGTTGTGCACTAGAACTGGAATGAATTTTGGGGAAGTTTTTTCTCATGTCGCACATCAAATTTTGCATCAAGCTGGCCATAGATAAGGACTGATATGGAGCAGGTCAAGGGTTGATTTACACCAGCTTTGGATGGGTCAGAACTGGACGAGTATTCAGAGTGCAGGCTGATCAGGAACATAGTTTGAAAGCCAAACTAAGACACATTGAGGGTACATCTAGTTATTACCAGAAGTGGTTCCTTGATACATTTCCAATCACTATGCTACACACTCTTTGACTAGTTTCACTTAGATCATGTGAGACCTAAATTTTATATGTAAGATAGGGGTATGGTAGTTTTCTTCATTGATTGTTGTATAAGTGTAGAAAGGGGGGTCATATTCCCTAATATGAGACATATATAGGGGTTTTATCAAAGTTGTCCAGTTGAAGGTGGCGTCCCGTTTTGTATATAGAGTGAATCCCCCTGGGCACCTTGTAGATGGGAAAATTATCACCTACGCTCAATAAGAGGGTATATTTTGGTCCTTACAGGTTACAAAAATACACTTACAGGTGGGGAAAGAGAGGGGTTGTTTGATTTAGAGCACATGATTGCATGCAATATCTAGGATGTTTTTAGGAGCACCCCTCCAGGGTTGAACCTGCATCCCGACAAATCAATGACTCCAACTCCACGTAGGTTAATCACTTCTCCATCCAGGGCATTTTTGTTGGCACAGTTGCATCAATAAATGGGCCCAACTGTCTATGGTATAGGTTTCATCCCCATACCTCCAATTCATACAATAAAGTACGTGTCACTAATGTGTCAAACAACCACAGTTTGGTGTGAGGTTCTTGGAGTTGGTTATAAGTACATTGCTTCTCTAGTGCTCTTAATGTTGCATATTTTCGTGTCCATCGGGTGTGAACTCCTCCTCTAACTGAAAACCTAAGGCCAAAGACCATAATTCAAAGATACACATATTCTGTAACATACCCTATTGCCTCTCCTCTGAATGTGAAATGGTGTATAGGGTTGGTCACCCAAGCCGTGGAAGTGCTAAAGACCATGACTTTGGTTTTCCCAAGTCTCACTTTAAGGCTTTTCTACTTCAAAATGAATGTAGTGCATCTAGATGGTGTTGCAAGACCTCAGATAAATCAGAGAGGAGAATAATATCATTGGCATCATGTAATAATATGGACGTTAGTGCTCTTGCCAAGTTGGCGAGCAGGTTCCACCTCCTCGATTGATACATTCAGATGCCTCATCAATATATAATCCAAAAAGCGTGGGTGAGAGTGGACATCCTTGCTTAATCCCTATAGTACTATAAATCTAGGTTTGTTAATCCTCTAGGTGCTCATGCATTGCCTATCACATTTTTGTATAATGTATAGATGCCCAATTGAAGACTCTTTGGTACACCAATGTCATGTAATCTTTGCATGATACGTTTTCATGTTGTGGCACTTGCACACTGTGAAATAAAAAAATTCACCTCACTTTTGACACCTTTTGATGCATGGAAATAAAAGTAATCATGTACATATTGTAATATATGTTGAAGCGGCTACTACGTTTGCTATCATGTACATACCCATCCTGGGAGCCGTGACCCTAGATGTGGCAATGTTGCGTGTTTTCTCAATTGTTAAGATTTCTAATTTTATTTTATAACGTACATGTTCCAAGTGTTTCATGGTGGGGCACTCATCTCGCCTACAAAGATTGATGGAGGCCAAAACTGCCAAAGATAGCAACTAACGGGCGTCGTCATAGAATTTTATGGAAAGTGACCCAACATGTAAAAGTGATGAAAATTGATGCATGTCTATACTTTTTATGATTATGCAAGTGATTGCATAAATTTAGGGATTTGTTTTACTCCGTTTGGGATTTTTCACAATAAAAATGGTGTTTTTTGGGTCAAAATGAGGTAAAAATGACATCAACTCATATATCCATGGGAAATAGAGAGAGAGAGAGAGAGAGAGAGAGAGAGAGAGAGAGAGAGAGAGAGATGCTTTTGAGTGAAAAAAACCTGCAATTTTTCCCTTCTGTTCAACTCCCTTCGTGGTTGCTCAATCTATGTGTAAGGCAGTCTTGTGTCTTCGCAATCTATATCTAAGCTTGTGAGGGAGTGAATTAGGGTTTCCCTTCATCAAAATGGTCTGTGAGATTCAATATGGAAGCTCATAAATCACTATAAAATCAGAAAATGGTTTTTGTGAAGATGGAAGCTCGTGTATTCCTTTCAAATGTTTGAAGTTACGACTATATAATTGGGGGCGAGGCTATATGATTCCATGAAAAAGGTTTGGGGATTTGTGCTTGTATGAGAGTTGAGGCTTCATGGCTATGAATTGGTGATCCTTCCATCACAAACTTGACTACAAAAACAAGAAAATTCCAAGCACGATAGGAAAGAGGGTTTGTGCCTTTTTTGTCACAAATGTTGTTAGGCTTTAAACCATCTTGCACCCCATTGTCCAGCACGGTAAGACACATTGTACTCTTTGAGGTGCTAGCATTTGTAGCCTTTCTTCTTTCTAGCTTAATTGAATTTGTAGCGATCTTTGTTAGGGGTTAAGAGGGTGGTACCAAATGTGTTGGTGCCCATCAATGAGTGGTTTATACATTTAGGAGTGATGGTGATTGCGCTATGCATTCTACAAGTTGTGGCTTGGCGATCTCATTTGCCCTAAATCTGCATGGTTGAAAGTTGCAACCATCCCCCTTGCAACATCGGTTCCTCAAGACTCCTCATGTAGATCTTTGAGGAGTCTTAGGATTGTCTGTACTACGTCAAAATTTCTCTTTTCATGTGTGTGCTCCAGTGCTTGAAAAGAAATTCTTCCCAAAAATCTTGAAAAACTTACATCTGAGAAATATTATAGGCTATGTTTGTAGGTTTTCTCACGTTCAAGTTTAAGGTTTAGAGGCAAATATCAGAATTTGTAGATGCAATAGGAGGAAACCTAGGCTTTTCTAAGAATTACATGAGTCAACGCTTGCATGGTCAACTTGCTAAGAGAGAGAGAGAGAGAGAGAGAGAGAGAGAGAGAGAGAGAGATCTCTAAAACAAAATTTTCACAAAACAATTAGAAAATCTACATATATAATTAGATGCAAATTTTAAGATAACACTAAGCTTAGGTTTTTTTGGAGCTTGTCCTAAGTCGAGGCTTGCATGGCAAGGAAGGAGAGAGAGAGAGAGAGAGAGAGAGAGAGAGAGAGAGAGAGAGAGAGATTAGTCAGTGAGAGCACCATGCAGTCAGTAGAGGGGCGGGTCCTCCAATAGGGTGGGTGGGCACTTGTAATTAAGCTCTCTCTCTCTCTCTCTCTCTCTCTCTCTCTCTCTCTCTCTCTCTCTCTCTTATAAGATTCATCATGATGTAACTTTCCAATCTTTGCATCTCTCTCTGTCTGTGTGTGCAAACCCTCTTATCAGATTCACCATAGTGTAATTGTTTGGTCTCATAGGTCATTTTAGCATTTAGAACATGTTAATATAAAATTTCATTCAAGCTCTCAATAACATCTCTGTGTGCTTATGTGTGTGTCTGCAAACCTCCTATAAGATTCACTATGGTGTAATTATTTGGTCTTATAGGTCATTTGAGCATTTAAAAGATGTTGTAAATGTAAACATTTCATTCCAACTCTCAATAATGTCTCTCTTCTTTTCTTTATTAACAATCTTGGGAACTTATTTCCTAAAGCAAAGCCAATAAGTGCGCATGAGAAATCTTTATAAAATCAGTCAATAACCACACCCATGCCCAGAAATTACAAGTGTTCCTTAATGGTCTTTACTCTATTGTAATCTCTTTAGGAGTTTCATCTTTAACTTTGATGTTTATCCTCATTTAGACCCAATCTAAAAACTCTTGCAAGCACCTCCCAAGAAAGCAAGCAACTCCTTGAGAGCCTCCTTGACAATGAGGTCATGTGGAGGGCTGAGCAAAGTACTTAGTTGAAGGCTAAGGTCCGCGACATGAGCAACGATAGTTGTTAAGAGAAATAAAAATGTATGGATGCACTCTATGCCCAAAATGATTGCTGCTAAGAAGCTGAAAGTGCCAACATAGTAAGGTCCCTCCTATGTGTAAAGAATGGGGAATAGCGAACACTACCATCACCCTCTACCTTGACAAAACCTACTACTCTCAAATGCTTTACTTCTCATCTCACACTTGGATGACCCTTAAAGTAATCTCTCTCTCTCTCTCTCTCTCTCTCTCTCTCTCTCTCTCTCTCTCTCTCTCTCTCTCTCTCTCTCTCTCTCGCCAACATGCTATGAATCAATGCCACTGCTTGTCAAACTCCTCCCACCATTGACCAATTGTAGCTCCTGGTAATTTTTGTATCCCACCAAGCTCCTTGCACCATCAACCAAGTACTTCTCCCACTGCTCGCCAAGCTCCTCCCCCCATCCAACTACAACTCCCGTTGTAGGCGAAGAGGATGCTTATATGTTGATGCTAAAACTCTCATTGCTACCTCCATAGCTTAGAACAAAACAACTGGCAAAGATCCTCCCGTTGTCGACAATAGCTCTCTTTGCTTCCTCCATAGCCCAAGACGTTCAGGAAAGGCTACTAGTCTTGTAAAGTTGCTCCTCTCTCTCTCTCTCTCTCTCTCTCTCTCTCTCTCTCTCTCTCTCTCTCTCTCTCTCTCTCCCCCCAGAGGCCTAGTTTGTCCCTCAAAAGTCGGTCTTCCCAAACCTAATGTTAACCATTTGAGATCATAATCATTCTCAACATAACCCTCTTTGCCCCTCTCCTACTCCACGTCCATTGAACCCCTGTGCATGTAGCTGCAGTAAGGCTCCACGTCCATTGAACCCCTGTGCATGTAGCTGCAGTAAGGCTCCCTGCAACAATTGATCAAGCTTCCCATGTCCTCTGCTTATTCCTCTTCCATAGACATTCGCAACATATACGTGTACTTTGACAATTAGAGTGTTGATGACTTATAATCTACACACAAATTTAGAAAAGCAAAATTTCCCTACACCTATAACTTTAACAAATCAACTATCAGAAGAAGTTGTGTACAGTAGATAAGCACTAAAATCTCCCATCGATGAAGCTCTTGAGGTTGGCCATGAGGGGAAGGATGCTAGCATGCTTAGCAAATCCATGATGTCCGCTTCCCATTGCAACTTGACGTTTTTTTTTACCAATGATGATCTCTTTGGCGGTTCTTAGCATCTTGTTTATCTGGTGGTTATGGGGAAGTGTCATACTATTGTACTCGTTTGCCTTCCTCTTGCTTGTTGCTAGATACCTCTGATGATGACATGCAGGTTGATGGGATGCAATGACCTTGCCACTTGCTGTACTACATGCCGCATCTATAGGCCCCCGTAGCTACCACCATGTCCCTGCCTTGCTTTGATCACATGCTCACTGTCATGCCAAATTACCCTTGCTTGCTAAGAAAGGCTTCAAGTCATCCTGCAACCGTGTTGCAAAAGTAGCTATTAGAGGCACAATAGATAATGGGGATGGAGTTGCAAAATATCATGATGTTAAGTTCCGTTTGTAATCAAATGTAGCTTCGCTTGGTTAACACAATTGAATGTTGCAGTTGACAGATGTTACACAGGAAAAAATTCCTCGTGTTGCAGGGAAAAACTCTGAGTGCTGAGTTGGCAACTTGTGGTCGAAATTGAGTTGAAATTCCACATGTTGAGCTGGCTTCTCTTGGTTCGCTAACCACCTAGATTTTTTTTGTTGTTGATGTGGCTTTAATCCGTCGGATAAGTTGCATTTATACACCCGTATAACAAAATTTGTACGTATATTTTGTTATTATATGTTGTATTCCCGTATTATATGCGTCTCTCCAAATAAACAATATAAAAATCAAAATATATTTCGATGAAATACTGTTTGCCTTAATTAGAAAAAGGCATCGTGATAGTTCGAACGCGACAGTACAGCGATTTTGACACATGCAAGAACTAAAAATGCTTTGTTTCAATTTCTTGTTTTGTGATTATAGTTCATTTGTTGAGGGATGAAAGCTATAAAGAATTTGTATAGATGAAAATTTACATGGAGAACCTAGCACTACTTTCTAACCATGTTTTTGAGTAATTTAGATGGGTCAAAATTGGACGAGCAGCTAGATGGGCATATAGTTTGAAAGTCAAACTAAGACACATTGAGGAAAAATCTAGTTATCAATAGAAGTGGTTCCTTAGTACGTTGCCAGTCACTATGATACATACTCTTTGAATAATTTCACTCAGTTTGATCATGTGAGACCTAAATTTTATATGTAAGATAGGGGTATGAAATTTTTTTGCATTGATTGTCGTATAAGCGTAGAAAGGGGGGTCATATTCCATAATATGAGTCGTATATAGGGGTTTTATCAAAGTTGTCCGCTCGCAGGTGGCGTCCCATTTTATATATAAAGTGAATCCCCCAGGGCCTCACCATTTTGAAGCTAGCAAAGTGAGAACAACATACATAAAAATTGTCTATCCGTGGGATGTCGCTAACCCCACTAGTGCATGGAGGCTTCAAGAGATAGTGAATTTCTTGGAAAACCCAAGTCTATGCGGATTCTACCTAACTCAGTCTCAAATGTGTGTCAGACATCAAAAGCTACTTTCCTTACCACAATGTCATAAATTATAATATCTAGCTTTACCAAATGATTTTCTCATATTAAACTGATCATTTAATATGGTAAGATAAAAGGGGAACAAGAGTTAGGATATAGATATGTGCTTCTAGACCTGTCTCAAAAGGGGTCCCAAAGGAGAAGTAGTTGCATCTCAATAGGGGTCCAAAAAGAGACGGTCTACCAAAGAGCAATGTGCAATAAGTGCTTCTAGATTTACCTCAGCGAGGGACCAAGAGGAGAGATGGTTACATCTCAATAGGGGTCCAAAAGGAGGTAGTCTATCAAAGATCAATGTGCATCTAATGGAGCTTATAAGACCTTAGGGTTAGCTTCATTAAAGACCTCCAAAAGTTAGTGTTAAAAAGTCTTTTGACGTTAGACAAGCTAGAGTTGACCTTGAGGTGGGAATCCTACCCAAGCATGAGGTGTTTGTCGGCTTGCTAACTAAATTTCTTACAGTGTTTGTGGGAACCTTGCCCAATCTTGAGGTGATTGTCTTACTTAAATGACTAAGGTTCTTGAAGTGTTCAATTCAAAGATAAACTCTCACAAGGCATAAACAGTTTCCATGCTTAATTGACTAAGTGCTTGAAGTGTTCAATTCAAACCAAATTGTTAACCACCGACGTCCACTTCTAGTAATCATGGTCCGGGCTTGTTGGTCCAATAGGAAAAGGTTAAGAGTGATCTTCGATGAGAGGTGCACTCTAACTGGAACATTCGAGGGTTAGTTGGCTAAGCATGGGCACCCGAGTGTGAATGGGTGAGCTCATATAAAAGTCACCTAAACCTAAAAATCACTCATTCTCTCATTTGTGTAATTGAAGAGTGCTCTTGCTTCATCTCCATCTTCTTCTTCTTCATCCCCTTGTGTGTGTGTGTGTGTGTGTGTGTGTGTGTGTGTGTGTGTGTGTGTGTGTGTGTATGTGTATGTGTGTATGTGTGTGTGTGTGTGTGTGTATGCATGAGAGAGAGAGAGAGAGAGTGTGTGTACGATCGAGCACTGCGATGGCGGCACGACGGCGGCGAGGCGGCTGAGCACGGCACGCTGAGCAGGGCACGGCAATAGCTCCTTCTTCTTCATGGAGAGGAATCCTCCACGAAGGCAAGCCTAGGGCAGTGAGTGACACACCCTTGCTCTGTTGAACTTGCTAGATTAGTCTGGTTTTGTGCTTGCAGCCATTTGTGGCTTGAACATAGTGTATGGAAAGTCTCTTGCATTGACACGTGCGACAGACGCGCACATTTTTTACATTGCTTCCGGGGAAATGCCCTGCATTAAGCTTGAGTAGCACTCTATGTTGCTTTGTGGTGCATTATGACATGTAGGAAAGGGAGAGAAAGAAGGTGTGTGGCTTGTTGAGAAGGATTTGTGACCTTTGTTTTGTTGCAATGTACTGTTTTTGTTAATAAGGTATTGCAATGTACTGTGTTTTCTCTGTTGATAAGGTGAACATAGAATTAAGGTAGTAGATCTATAATGCTAGTTTTGTAAGGTACAGTAAGTAGATCTCTTAGCTAATGAGTTGTTGTAGTATTGTGTTAGTGTGTAACCGTAGCTATGTAGTTGTACATAGGTAGGTTAGGTGTGTGTGTGCTCGCGTGCGCAGCACGGCCGCGCCAACCTTATCTCAAATAATAATAATAATAATATAGTAATTTTAAAGGTAGGACCGGGATCGGTAATATTCCCCTGGCCCAAGCCCAAGCCCAAGCCCAAGCCCATGCTTAGGCTCAGGCTCTGGCCTCAGTCACCCTTTAGGATTACTTATTTTAGCCTCATGCCTAGGTAAAAATCGACCCTTTTGAGGACCATCGAAGCTTCGGGTAACCGAACGTTGTGTTGTAAAGCACACCACAACCCCCTGAGTAATACACTGGTTTTGAGCTATCACACGCTTTAATCCAAAAACCGATCATTAAAAGATATTAAAAAACATAAAAAACAAGTGAAAATGGGGTGCAAAACGCCCAAAAAATCAAGTGGTTAACCTTTGAGAGTATTCTCCGATGCTTGTAGGGTGCCAAAGGCACATGCATCTGCGCTCTGGTCGTATGCTAGAGGCCGAGAAACTAGCAAGAATTTTGACTTACACGAGTTCTCAATACCCACCTACTTAGGTTCCGGGCCCTCGACGGGAACCCAAGGTAGTACCACTCAGGACCCGCATATAGCGTCTAGTGACTCTTCCTCTGATTACGACATCATGGAGGGTTACCCGATTCCTAATCTTGAAGCTCAAGCCAAGAAATGCATGCCATGGGCCCACGGTCCGGGCCGAGCATGCTTAACCGCTTGAAGGAAACCTGTAGTAGAGTCACTCGTTCCGAACATGAAGCTACCGATGTAAATGAGGGGGGTGGGGAAGTAAATTTTCCGTTCATGACCAACATAGACCCTATACTCTTAGAGAGTGTGTACGTGAATACTCCATTCACTGCAGCCCCTGACTCTTCAGAGCTATTCTCCTTCGAGGTTGTATTACCTGATGGTAGAAGCCTTGTAGAAGTACAAGAAGTTAAGCGGTATATCATCGCGGCTAGGGAAAAGGAAATTGAGATCTTACGCAAGGCAGAACAAGGAAGAGAGTTAGAAGCTAAAGCTCCTATGTCAATATCCTTGCTAGGAGAGCAATTGAGTGCTCCTGAATTAGCAACCATCAAGGGTCAACCTATAGAGATCCACATTGCATCTAGTTCAAAAGACAAACCTAGCACCTCAATCCTAGATGGAGCGTTCATTAATGAGAACTGGGAGTACGAATTACAAAAGGAAACTCTAACTGACCTATACACATGTCACACCTATCATGTAGGTTGGTTAGATGTCCTACAATCCACAATGGGTGCTACTAGTGTGGAGGATCAACAACAAAGAGTTTGTGAGGTCATCCATAGGGTTATTCAACTAGAGAGACAGAACAAGGGGATCCACATTCCTTCAACGGGTCTCATGAGATTCTTGGATACAGGGAAGGCTAAACAACCAACCTTATTGCAAATGGAGACTCCCTCGGTAAGTCCAATGGATCCTCCATATGTTGTTTTGCCAGGGGTCTGAGTGTAATCTAAGCCACAAGTGATAGCTTTAGTTTTCCAAGTCTAGCTCATCTTTCCCTTGATGACACCATGGCTACCATGCCTACCTTAATGATGGGCATGCCAAGAAACATGCCATGGACCTCATTTATTAGTAAAGCACCACTACATAGTAGCTCAATGCTTGCAACAGTACCTACAAGTGTGTACCAATCGTATACACCTATAGGTCCTCGTACTCATGTAGCCCCTACCCCTCCCATTTTTTCAACAACCTATGCTCCACAACCAGAACACCCAAGTTCTTATTTCCATGGGACCATACAGGCTAGCATTAGCATGTCACATTTGACGTCTACTATGCCTAGGGCCACACATATGAACTTTAGGCCGCCACATGGCACAACACCGTACCAAATGTGGAACCCAAGGTCTTCCTACACTCCAAGCCCAATGCCAATACCTAGTCCACATGTAGTCTCTGGATGGCCTTCACCCACGGTGCCTGCTCACTCAGGTGACTTGGCAACATTTGCTCAAGCTATCGGTCGATCTATTGCTGAGAATATGTGTAACATGCCTGATAGAGAACTTAGAAGTAAGGCAGCACAAATAGCCAAGCTCACACAAAAATTTAGTGGAGACGGGGATGTGAGAAAGCATATCAAAGTGTTTGAACAAATGTGTGATTCTCTAGGAGAACACAATGACCTGCATAAGAGTAATGCTTTAAGCCTAGCCTTGAGTGGGAGGGCAAGGGATTGGTATAGAACCCTAAGGGTGGAAGAAAAAACGATTTACCCTACTCTTAGGAGGCTGTTCTTGAAAGAATACATACGAGAGGGAGTGCTTTGGGGTGTAGCCTTTTAGCTCCAGAAAGCCCAACGAGAGGAAGGAGAGTCGGTGAGAGACTTTATTAGTCGCTTAAAGCATTTGAATTCTCATTGTAATCCAAATGAGCGCTTCAATAATAATCAATTGCTCAATAGATTCATTAGGGGATTAAGACATGAGGATATCTACAATGGCCTTACCATTAGAGGTATCACCACTTGGGAAGCGGTCACCATCAATGCGATCCAATTGGAGGATAGTTTAATGATTCAAAGAGAAAGAGTCTCTGTTGAGCCTAAATCTACTAGCTCACAAGCATAGGGGCATCAGTCAATGACCCTAAAGCCTATTGCTAAGGAGCCAAAGAAATCTGATATGACTTTAGCAAATCTCACCAAGGCCATTCAAGAGATTCTTAGAGACAATCGTGCTCCGCAAAACATTCATATGTATCTAAGAAGGGAGCAACAATGGTGCTTAGTATGCTATGGACCGCATAGTACCAGTGAATGCCCTACTTTTAGAGTAAAATTCAATGGAAATTGCAATGCATGTGGGAGGTATGGTCATCAAGCTTAGGATTGCATAGTATTTAAGCGCGCGATGGCCAATAGAACAACCTTAGCATGGACAGACACACCTTGAGTGCCTGCATTGATGCTGGCCCCACCTCTTGAACAAATATCACAACACATGGTCCCTAGGGCCCAAAATGTTGTTCAAACAATACCCTTATCACCTCCAGTGCTAGGACCGCAACCACTACATCCGAGAATCACTTCTGTGAATGAAGTGGGTTGTGAGTCATCCATTGCTTGTTTGGAAGACTGTGAGGAAGATATAGACCCTAATATTGCCTATGGGATGGATGCGCTTGAAGAAAGTCCACAATACTACATGGAAGACTATTGGGGACAAGTCAAACATGTCTATCAAGTAGCTTCTCTTGCTGCAAGAGGCCAAAATATCAATTACACTGCTAAAGACCACCTCTTCAATGCTATGAGTGTGGAGGTCCACATCGTGTGTCCGAGTGTCCTATTAGGCTACAAAAGAACGCCACACGAATGCAAACCAATCAAGCGAGCACATCTACAATGCCGATACTCATGTGTAATCGATGTGGCATAGATCATTTGATTGCCCAATGTCCAAATAATCCAAATGCACCAAAGATCACGTCATTAAACTTGATTGAGGTTACCGGGGAGCCATCACAAAGTACACATGTGCTACCAGTAAATGTACTCACATGATCGATGCTCCAAAAACAAAATTATATTCTTGAAGAAAGAGACACGGAATCAATTGCCCAATCTCAGAAGAAGAAGAAAACATGAAGGAAGAAATTGCAAAAAAGAAGCGAAGTCAGACCCTAGTTCAAAGACCAACATAGGAACTGGTGACGACCCCATTTATATTAACGACGCTGAAGAGGATTCTGATTCAGGTGAAACCATGGAGACCAAAATGACCACTAAGAAAGAAACCAAAAAGGAAGATCATCTTGAGCCACAATGGCCAAGATCCAAGAAAAAGATAGGAACTTATCCAAACCCTACAGAGGAGATCGAGCAAGTCAATCAATTAAGGAGTTTAATAGAAGATACCCAAAGGGATCTAGAGCCAGCACCTAGGCAAATCCAGATTACAAACACAGTGTCCCTTACGCAACAACAACCTCACCAAGTCCACAGACCCTTAGCCATACCTAGTGTCATCCAAGAAGAAAGTGACTCTAAGTCATGGGAAAGTGGGCATACTCACTTATTGTTGGAAAGAATGTTTACAGAGGGACTACCTGATTCTATCAAAGAAATGGAGATCCCATCTTCCCCACGTCAAGCGACTGAAGCCCAAAAGATGTCATTAAATATTTCCAAATTGATGGATTTCATGGCTTCAGAAGTCAGAACCACCATCAATATGTCCAAACTATGTGGAGACCCTGAGCTATTCTTAGTTCTTTGAGCTTTCCTCAATGGAGAATTGAAGGTGGGCTACCACAATTTGCATAGATGGATGGAGCTAGGGAGATGCCAATAGAGGAGGAACACTTAGATCCACAACCCAACCTAGATGAGAACCTTGTTGTATAAATACATGTTAGCAAGTTGGGACAATACTTTGAGGGCAATGAATCCAATGCGACCATACCAATCACTACTAAGGGATTAACTGTGAAGGGAATCCTTGATGGTGGCACTAGGGTTAGCATTGTGACTAAAATTTTTTGGGAAACTATGGGAAGACCTCACCTTGGGACCACAACCATAGTAGTAAAGATGGCCAACGGGTCTATTGTTAAACCTATTGGGATACTAGAAGATTGCAAGATCAAGGTCTTTGGACATAAAATAAGAATTACCTTCGTTGTTGTGGATTTCTCAAAGCACACTATGGCACCTGAGATGATCTTAGGATGTCCTTTCATGAGGGAAGAGAAAATGGTGCATGACTGGTCTAAAAACCATGTCTACTTGCAGTTCCAAGATTCTGTTATTCGAGTAGATCTTGTAACTGGTCGAGCACATCCTCTAGGAAACAGGTTTATAATTGATCATAGATCTGACACTACAGTTCACTCGGCCCCATTGCAATATTGTTACACCTGTAAAGCGGACACTTATGTTGGGGAAGATTCTCCTTATATGGATGTACTACCTGGGATGACTGAGTCGGACAATGTGTATTGGGTCCACCTAGCAGCAACCATAGACACTTGGGGAAACAGGGGGACGACTTGCGTAACACCTGAGGGGGATGAAATGGCACCACCCGTACCCTTAAATATGCTAGAAGCAATGCATATAGCTTCTGATGACCTTCAAGATGAAGGTCTGACAGGCATTGGAACCAGTAGTGTCTCACAAGACTATAGCCCACACAATTTGGGGTCAGAATCATCAGCTGAAATTGACTTTGAGGACAAAGAATCTAAGTTAAATCTTAGTGCAAATGTGGAGACAAACCATTCAGGGCCCAGTGATACCCTAGATGACAATCTATCCAAGGGAGCAAGAGACACAAGTAGTGATTCATCTAGTGACTCTTCACTAGAGATGCGCCGTAATTAAAAATTAGACAAGAAGAGTAAGAGATATAAGAGGCTAAAATATCCAATAAATGTGTGTGCTAGAATAAATGAAAAGAAAGCAGCCAAAGAACAGGCAGATCTTAAAAAGATCCAAGCAAGAGTTGAGGCTCGAGAAAGACAACAACGTCTTAGATGCCAATGAGAGGCTAATCTAGGAATCAGAAAAGCGTTTTTTGAAGACATTGATAATGATTCATTGGAATCTGAGCCACCTCTACGATATCCAATTGAACTAAATAGCCTCTATGGGAGAGTACTATATAACGCATTATTGGATACACGAGCTCAACATAATTTGTTTTTTATGGAGTTTGGTGTCAGTTGGGAAAGCCACCTCTATCTGAGAGTATTATCCAAGTCAAGGGTGTCAAAAAGAAAAAAAACTACGGTTTTTGGAATCTGGCCACTTTTGTCAGTTATGACAATGGGGTTGTAGCTCAAGACTTTTTGGTCATGCCTGTTGAAACTATGGAGGGCAATATAAACCTTGGACGCACATGGATGTTGGCAACCAAATGCACTATTGATTGGGGTACTGGTAGTGTCACGACGCGGCCACTGACTCTTACCCCTAACATTGAAGCAAAGTCACCTACGTTGGAGACTCTAGCAAAGTTGTAGGATAGCCAAGATTCACAAACCAAAGTGTTTAACTCATCCTTGTCGGCTGCCCATGAACCTAGCACTTCAACACTTGTAGTTGCAGCAAGCAGTAATATTGCAAGTACTCAACATGCACGACCTAAGAGTACATATCAATGGGTCCCCAAGGCCTTACTTCCAGATACCTCAACCCTTCCATCCATTTCAAGAAAAACTTCTCATGGAAAACCAAGAGCGCACTAAAGGAGAGTCAAGACCAAATCACGATGGATTCCAAAACAACTATTAGAAGCCCAAGGCTACTATGAAGGAAATGATCAAATCTGGGTGCCAAAACATAAATTGTGCTCTTACCTATCACCTGGCCCATGTGAGCCCAATCCTATGGCTCCAAAACGATTTTGAAGATCGCGGAAAGAAAAAATCACAGAATGCTACACACCCGCTCCAGAGCTAGTTTGGGTACCGAAGAAAGAACGATTTGTTTCACCTAGCTCAGGAATAGGGAAGTCAAATGAAGCTTCTTGCTCTTCATGTAGTTTCTATACGAAAATAGAAGCTTCGACACAACCTCCACCTACCATTGTACGTATCCATACAAACAAGGAAGATTTTGGACCTCCCGTTGTAAGTTCACCACCTACAACAACATTGCAAATAAAATCATGGGAGAGTACCTTACCACCCTCACAACTAGATGAAACGCATAGGGCCGGTCAAAAACTATTGGTTAAATCCCATAAAAACTTGGAACAATTGGTTTCAAAAGGTGACGACATCATTCCAAAAGGTATGATCTACCCAAGGAAGGGGCAAGTGTTTGTTGACATCCATCATTCACTTTCTTTCCGCTCAACCTTCCTCCCTGATCTCTCAATCTCCAATCCTAGGGAATTTATATATAGAGCCTTATACTCACAAAAACAAGATTAAAAAGTAAAAGAGCAAGAGCCACCAAACAATAATGTGGAAACTTACAAGTTCTATGCATAACACAAAAATCATAAAAACACATTATGCACAAGAACACGACCCTTGTAATATTTTCACTCTAACCATCATCTATCTATGTGTATAGATATGGCTAGTACGCTAGAGTCATCCACTACTGCCTTGGGTGAGAGGTACCCTCATTACTTTTCACAAGTGTTTCACATGGTCTTTCTGGTGCTTGCCTGTGAATGGGATTTGGTAGGTATGCTAGTATGTGAGAGGAATTTCAAGGAGTTAGAATGGCTGATACGTCTCTTGACAACGACTAATCCATACTTAGTAGAGAGTGTCTCTCCCATTGCACAAGCCTACCCTTTTGACCAAGATGACTATAGGCGTCTAGTGACCTTTTTAGTAAACATTGGTGCCTCTGATGATGAAAAAGATTTACATGATTACACGGATGGCACATATTGTCTCACGGATGATGACTTTGTTTTTCTCGACGACAAGGATAGGGGTTTAGCCTTAGGGTTCCCCCCCAATCTCTACAATATCATATTCCTTTGACTCTCTAGGTGGAGTGCAAATAATCAGGTTAGGGTTCCTTATGTTTTTTAATTGTGTTCAATAAGGGTTGGTACCTTTTCCCACTGATGTGCCTCTAGAAGGTGGATGTTTGGTGGTGACTATTGTGCAGTTTGTGACTACATAAGGATGCCTTTGAAGGAAAATGGCAATGGATGTTTACATGTTACAATGGATGTTCTCCATTATAACAGGTGTACTACTTCCTTGTATCTATGCTTTCCATAGTTACATGTTTGCATCTTGTCATTTGAGTTCTAATGATGCATAAAATTTATGAAGTTGTGGCATTGCCAATTTAGATGCTATAATTTTTTCAAACTTCTAGGACCTTGTTCTTCTCTTTGAGTTTGGTCTATTAGTTGGCTTTAAGGAGGTATCAAGACCTTAGGCTAAACTAGGCCACTTAATTGCTAACTTTAATTCCTAAATAGTCTATTAATTGTAGTAAATTTAGTAATGTTTTAAGCTATGAGGATATAGTTCTCTCTAGATATTCCACCTAAATGTGACTTGTGTTGAGGAAGTCCATGTGTTAAGCTGGTATTTAAGACCTCGAGTCTCCCGGTTAGTTTATGCTCAAGCTGGTATTTGAGACCTTGAGTCTCCCAGCTGCTGGTATTTGAGCCTTTGAATCCCCCAGCTACTAGTAGCAGCTATGGCAACACAAAAAAGAAAAAAAAAAAAGCAAATAGCACAAACTTCCTTGTATTTTATGTTGATCACACACTTAAGTGGTATAAGTGACAAGATCACTAGTCTTTAGACCCCGACGAGCATTCCTACGGTTAGCTACTCTTTAGTCAACATTTTTTAATTAACGTTAGACAATCTAGTACTTACTTTAGTCCTAGCTCTTGTGTACTTCTCTTAGAGTCAACCTAATAGACCTTAACAAAATTGCATTTTATTCAGGTACTACGCTTGTTCTAGTTGGCAATGTTACAATTCATGATTTTTTTTGCATTTCCTAGAATATCATGTATGCATCTTACTTATTGCACACCTGCACATGCTACCTTTCAGCTTTCACAATGTTTCTTTTCTTCTGGCACAGGTACTCCTATCATGGATCCCGATGCTGCACTGTGATATTCCGAGGACTGAATCTTCATCAAGAAGGGGGGCATGTTAACCACCAGTGTCCACTTCTAGTAGTCATGGGCTGGGTTTGTCGGTCCAATAGGAAAAGGGTAAGAGTGATCGCCGATGAGAGGTGCACTCTAGCTGGAACATTCAAGGGGTAGTTGGCTAAGCATGGGTGCCCAAGTGTGAATGGGCAAGATCATATAAAAGTCACCTAAACCTAAAAACACTCATTCTCTCATTTGTGCAATTGAAGAGTGCTCTTGCTCCATCTCCATCTTCTTCTTCTTCATCTCCTTGTGTATGTGTGTATGCATGAGAGAGAGAGAAAGAGAGTGTGTGATCGAGCATTGCGATGATGGCACGGTGGCAGCGAGGTGGTTGAGCACAGCACGGTGGTAGCTCCTTCTTCTTCGTGGAAAGGAATCCTCCACGAAGGCGAGTGTAGGGCGGTGAGTGACACACCCTTGCTCTCTTGAGGTTGCTAGATTAGTCTAGCTGTGTGCTTGCAGCCATTTGTAGCTCGTAAATAGTGTACGGCAAGTCCCTTGCATTGGCACGTGCAACAAACGCGCACACAAATGAAAGAAGTATAAAAGACACATGTCAAAGTCCTCCACATGTGGCCCTCATCATGTTCTTGAATCTTATTGGGATAGGATTTAAAGGGAACCAATGAGAATTTAGATGCATAAAAATAAATAATTAAGTTCTTTCTCTCAAAGAGGAAAAAGAGGACACATGTCCAAATGATATAATTAAATAATACGAGAGAGAGAGAGAGAGAGCTGGACCAAGCTTGAGAGGGGGGGTATACTCTTCCACACACACACAAACTCTCTCTCATTATGTGAAGTGCAAAGTGCAAGAGCTCCATCTCCTTCTCCAAGCTTGTTGAGAAGTTGAGAGCCTACACCAACAATCTTGTCTATGGAATGAAAATCCAACCAAGATCCATGCTTCAATGCTTAAGCTTTCCATATTCTTCATCTTAATTACTTATGCTATCATGCTATGCTAAGCAAGAGAGTGATGATAAGTGAGGAACTATTATTTCTCCTATGGATAATTCTTCTTCCTCTTACCTACCCTCATTCCCGCTAGCTCTCTCCACCTTCGAAGGTGTTTGAGGCCTTGGCACTGAGGTTTGGGATAGTTAATCCTTTTTTCAAAGTCTACATTATGCTCCTGATGCATGAAGCTTTCCATATTCATAGCATCACCAAGGTCACAAGGAACACAAAGATTGTATAGTACCAAGTTCCTCTTGATGGGAGAATCTATAATACAAACACCTTAGGGGGGACCGGTTCCAAGTAAATCCGGTCCTCAACTATTGTCATGTTCTCTAATAATCTCTCTCTCTCTTACAAAAGTATTGTTCATGCCAAGTTAATTAAGTATTATGTTTATGTCGCTACCATCAACTAAGTTCACCCCCTATGTTCTCAAAGTAATCTCACAAACATGCTCACTCTAATTCTCTTAATTCCGCTACTCTAAAAGTTTATAAGCCATTTCCATTTCATTGGTATCAAAGAATTTGGTTTCTCTTTCCTTCCTTAAGTAGCCTATTAATGGTTGATTTTGTTAATTATATTAGGGTAAGTGGGAATGGGATCTATTATCACTTTTGTTGAGCCCATTATGTGGGATATGGTGCACACCTCAAGAGATTTGGTCTCAATAATGGGGTCTTTTTAGACTTTCCTACGGATTTACCATTATTGAGCCATAAGAAGTCCAAAACGAGCTATCCCTCGGAAATTCTACTATGTTAGACCCACCCCATTACTCTCTATAATTAACCAAATTTGAGCCATGGGTGTAGATACTTAAGTGCTTATTTTCAAAGGCTAAGAGGAGTAGCAACTAAGGTTTTGATTTGCCAAAGAATGCACTAAGTAAACACATAAGTATAATTAGCATGGATAACAATAACCAAGAGAGTAGAATGAACATTGATAACTTTGATTTTGCACATGAAGGTGCTAATGATGATGTCCCCATGTTTATCAATTATCTTGTTACTAGGTTGCAGCAAGCTATGGGAAACCCTACTTTGCAAGTCGAAGTTACCCAACAACTTTGTGCTTATGGGATTTCCCTTCCTCTCCAAGAGGAGAGAGATTTTAGGAGGCCTCTTGATGAGACTACAAAAGAATATTCTCTCCCATAAGAGAGGAGGAAACCAAAGAACAAGAAAGAAGCAAATCCATAAGCTCCTCTGAAGATGTGGCTCCACGAAGACAGCGGTCTAGACTGTTGCCAACTCCTCCCAAGAGGAAATGGTCAACGCATACTCCTTTTCCTTGTCATTCCGAAAGGTAAGAGAGGAAACAAAGGAAGAAAAAGGCAAGAAAGAGGTCACCCTCTTCTCCTTCTTCTTCACCTTCCTCCTCTTGCGACGAAAGAAATAGTTATTCTCCTAGAGAATACAAGAGGAGAGGACATCGCAAAACTTACCCTGCATGGTGAAGGTTCCAAAATCTCAAGAACTTCAAAGAGGGAGGAAAGAATATCTCTTTTCTCACCTATGATGGCACCTTTGGTGCCACCAACAAAGTATTGTCCTTTATTCAACAATATGATGGGGCCTTTGGAGACGAGGGCTTCACGGAGTCCTCCAAGCTACACCATGTAGCTATGCACTTCCAAAAATCTACTCGTCAATGGTGGGCTATCCTTCGTGACAATAGCGAGGCCCCAAAGATATGGAAAACTCACGAGTTTCCATCTTGAAGCAATTCCTTGCAAGCGATGCAAAGGACAAAGTGCTTATCGAATGGCGGAGCTTGAAGCTGCTCTTCAATGATGCTATCCACAAATATCTAGACAAGTTTTGAGATTTACATCTCAAGGCTACAGTCTTTCAAAGAATAAACTTTGCCAAACAAAAGCAACAATTTTGTACTTCACCAAACAAAAGCACTTTCACAAACGGCCAAGGGTAAATGTGGTGTCTATAGCAACTCACAATGATCTATCTTTTATGATAGATGAGTATGCTACTAACCGAGACTTTAAGTAGGTTATTACAACCTTGCATTAGGGAAGAAAAAAATAACCATTCACCTTGAAGGACGGTTATCTTCCAAACGGCACTAGGCTATGTGTTACTCACCCATACAATAAGAAAGTCATGTATGAATCCCATGCTTCTCCTTGTGCGGGGCAAAGAAGGATTCCATAATCTACTCTTCAAGGAGATATTGGTCTACCATCAAAAGTAAACATACAAGAGTATGTTTCAAAATGCGTGGTATACCAAAAATTGAAATTTGATCTAGGGAAGTAATTTTGATTGTTTCAATCGACAAGCTTAGCAAGAACCACACTCTATGCCTGTCAAAAAGACTATCAAGGCACATCAAACGACAACCCTCTTTAGATCTCAAATTTTCAAGTATCATGGCTTGCCAACATCCATAGTGTCAAACAAAGATCCTAGAATGACAAATAATCTCTAGAAGGGTCTCTTTGAGAATCTACGAAGTAGATTAAATTTCTCTTTTGGCCTATCGTCCACGAACGGATGACCAAAGTGAAATAACTAATCTAATGATTCTTGAATCTACTAAAAGCCTATGTCATGGAAGTAGATCAACGTTCTCAATGAGAGAAGTACCTACCTCTTATAGAGTATGTGTACAATGATATTATATATACTTCTATGGGGAAAGCACCTTTCGAGGTTAAAGAGGGAAGATCCAAAAGTCCCTTACTACTTAAAGTACATGGGAAGATCTTTGCTGCTAATGAATATAGACGAGACTCACAAGAATCTTTTCCAAAGATTAAAGAGTTTATATCCATCTCAAAGCAAGGCAAAAATGGTTGCTATTAATAAGCAAAGAAGAGCCGTAGCCTTTAATGAGAATGATTGGGCCTTGCTACATTTTCTCTAGGCTCGTCTAAGGCATACTACGGGCAAGAATCCTATGAGCCACCAAGAGTATTATGCTAAACTAGCAAAAAGATACTATGGTCTTTTCTTTTAAAATTCTTAAGCCAATCAATGAGATGGCTTATTAGTTAAATTTGCCCAACCATTGGCTCATTGACAATGCTAACCATGTGAGCCTACTCAAGCCTTACAAGGAGAGCCACAAAAAGAACGAATAATGTAAGACCCTCCAGAGATCAAAGATCAAGAAGAGGTGTTGCAGCCCGAATCGATTCTTTGACATGAAGACAAGGTACTAAGCAACGGTAACATTATCCAATGATATCTTGTTAAGTTGAAGAATTATCCTTTTAAAGATGCTAGATGGATGCAAGGAACCTAGCTTAAGGATAATATGAACCTTGTCAATGCTTACAATGCTACACTAGAGTAAGCAAATGAAAATGCATTTTAAATGAGCAATGTTTTTGTCTTATAAGACTCATTCTCTTTCTTTTATTGTGCACAAAATTTAATAAGTATGCATGTTTAGGATCATGTTTGTGGTGATGACATCTCCCAAACACCAAGTAGAACTTGTTGCTCTTCTTTGGAAGTATGATATGGACTAAAGAGTAGACATGCTTGCGGCAACTAAGTCTCCCGAGCACCAAATGGATTAGTCATCCATTCTAGAATGATGTCGTAGGGTAAAAAGGGATCCTCTACCCGCTAAGAAACATGGACTAATGACTAGGTTTTATCTTCTCTACCTCATAGTCGAGGACCACTATGATTTCAAGAGAGAGGTAATGTCATAAAATATAATATCTAACTTTACCAAATGATTTTCTCATATGAAATTGATCATTTAATATGGTAAGATAAAAGGGGAACAAGAGTTAGGATATAGTTATGTGCTTCTAGACCTATCTCAATAGGGGACCAAAAGGAGAAATAGTTGCATCTCAATAGGGGTCCAAAAGGAGACGGTCTCCAAAGAGCAATGTGCAATAAGTGCTTCTAGATTTACCTCAGCAAGGGACCAAGAGGAGAGATAGGGGTCCAAAATGAGGTAGTCTATCAAAGAGCAAGGTGCATCTGATGGATCTTAAAAGACCTTAGGGTTAGCTCCATTAAAGACCTCCAAACGTTAGTGTTAAAAAGTCCTTTGACCTTAGGCAATCTAGGGTTGTTCTTGAGATGGGAATCCTACCGAAGCATGAGGTGCTTGTCGGCTTGCTAACTAAAGTACTTAAAATGTTTGTGGGAACCTTGCCCAATCTTGAGGTGATTCTATTGCTTAAATGACTAAGGTTCTTGAAGTGTTCAATTCAAAGACGGTTTCCATGCCTAATTGACTAAGTGTTTGAAGTGTTCAATTCAAACCAAATGACTTAAAAAGCATAAAAGACACATGTCAAAATCCTCCACATGTGCCCCTCATGATGTGCTTGAATCCTATTGGATAGGATTCAAGCCTATCCTATTGGATACGCTTTAAAGGGGCCCAATGAGAATTTAGATGCATAAGAATAAATAATTAAGTTCTTTCTCTCAAAGAGGAAAAAGAGGACACATGTCCAAATGATATAATTAAATAATACGAGAGAGAGAGAGAGAGAGAGAGAGAGAGAGAGAGAGAGAGAGAGAGAGAGGTGGACCAAGCTTGAGAGGGGGGGTATACTCTCCCACACACACACACACTCATCATGTGAAGTGCAAAGTGCAAGTGCTCCATCTCCTTCTCCAAACTTGTTGAGAAGTTGAGAGCCTACACCAACGGCTATGGAATGCAAATCCAACCAAGAGCCATGCTTCAATGCTTAAGCTTGTCATCTTCTTTATCTTCATTACTATGCTATTTTGCTATGCTAAGCAAGAAGAGTGATAATAAGTGAGGGAGCTATGTCTTTCCCCTATGGATGATGCTTCTTCCTCTTCCCTACCCTCATTCCCCCTGCTAGCTCTCTCCACCTCCGAAGGTGTTTGAGGCCTTGGGACTGAGGCTTGGAATAGTTAATGCTTTCTGCAAATTTTATGTTATCATGATCCATGAAGCACAAAGATTTTATTGTACCAAGTCTCTCTTGATGGGAGAATCTATAATACAAACGCCTTTTGAAAGGGGGGACAAGCTCCAACTAAATCCGGTTCTCAACTATTGTCATGTTCTCTAATACTCTCTCTCTTGCAAAAGTATTGTTCATGCCAAGTTAATTAAGTACTATGTTTATGTTGCTACCATCAATTAAGTTCACCCCCTATGTTCTCAAAGTAATCTCACAAAAATGCTCACTCTAACTCTCTTAATTCCGCTATCCTCAAAGTTCATAGGCCATTTTCATTTCATGCAACATTATTCGGACAGGTTTCTGTAGCTACAAGACTCCAAATGCAGGAAACTTAATTCCTAGCATGAGCAAAGTATCCTCAACACTCTCATGTGCACAAATGTCGTTTTTGACACTCGAACAAAATCGCGCATAAGATAAATAACCTATTTTAGGTCAAATGGTTTTGGCCTTCAAAGCACTCTATAGCTTTCTCTAGACGTGCTCTATCTATTCCTAAGGTCTATAACCAATTTGGTGCGTGTAATGTGCATAGGGAGAAAAAATAGCTTGTTGTTGGGAGGCGTTGTAGCACAACCTAATCGCAACCCACACAAAATTATCAAATCCATGGATCGGCAACCCGGCTAAGGCATGGAAGCATGAGCATTGGATGAATAGAAATAGAGGATTCAAGAGATCACCTCTCCAATGCACGTATAGATCAGTCATGGAAAGGCTAACTCTAAACATACTCTAATCACTAATCAATCAACTCCTACACACATCACATCCACCGAAGTCTGACTTACCATAGACTAAAAACCCCAAGCACACTAATGATAAGCACGCACTAATTACATTGGTGTTGGCCTCTCCAATCACCACAATGCCAATCACGGAACTCCATCAATAGCTACACACACGAGGTGGATGGTGCTAGATTTTCATAAAACCTATCTACACACAAGCAAACAATAGGGCACACACACTAATTATAATATTAGGACCCAACTTAATCAACCTAATTAGTGATGCTAAATATCACAAATTGAATGCTTATAGAAAAATAGGAGTGGTTAATAGCAAGAAGTACATACCTCTCTCAAATCTAGAATAATAAGAGTGTAATTTACTACTTCATGACATAATGAAATGTAGAGAATAAGTAGATAATGAGAAAATAGGGATTAGATTAATCAAGAATAGCTTACTCTAATTACAATGGATTAGTCCTAGCCTCTTAAGCATGGACATTAAGCTCAAGTCTAGGCCATCCATAGAATAACACTCAAGAGAGAGAGAGCTCTCAAAAGTGGATCCTCAAGAGTGGATACTCAAGAATGAAGCCTCCTTGCATAAAGGCTTCCTTTTTAAGGCTTTCACCACAATCCCTTCTACTATGGGTTTAAGCTTGAGTCGTCTAACTAGCATATACAACTTCGGAACTCCAAGTGAGCCCAAGACTTATACAAAGTGAGTTGGAAATATTATGCACAATCATAATATATCTCCCGCTTGATGCATATTCAATGTAGCTTGTGTTAGCCGCTCAAGCAATCAATTTGACCCTAGGCTAATGCAATTTCATAAACCTATTAGCCTAAAAACTATGTGACCAATCTTAATAAGTTATTCAAGCCTATCATGTCTATGGGCTATAAAAAAGCTCCTAATCTATTAGTACATTGTCAAAGCTTTTTGAAGCTCATGGAATTTTTGTTTTTTGTCATTCATAGGAAAAAATTACAACACAATACAAGGCTACCACCCCAAGGAAAGTCGAGGTACAACTCTCGGCTCCTTGAACCCTTAAGAAGGTGTTCCAAAAGCCTACTAGCCTACCAAGGTTACGGCTAACCCCTATCATCCCAAGGCATCGGTTCAGGGCCTTGACCAAGTGAGTCAAGGTGATTCCCCTCGCCTGCCAAGTGCAAATAAGGTGCTAGGCCTCACATAGACACAACATAACATAGAAATTTTCTTTTCATGTGTCTAGCAGCATTTTTGCTACTTATTCTTAACACTTTTTTGCTTCATTGTTTCATTTTTTTAGCACTTTTTTATTTCTTCCATCATGATATTTTTATGGAAATTGGACTAAAGGACTAAAGCCTAATCATAGCCCTAGGTCATGTTAAAAATGAATGGAGTATTAAGACTATCACTAAGAGTCTAGGACTAATGAGCAATGAACCTACATTAACCTAAGGTCAAGGACAATTACTTATGATTAGCACACATTAAACCTAATTTTTTGATGAGTTAATATTCAAAAAGCAAAGTGTTGAAAATTTAGTATGCCTAGCTTTTGAACATGAAAGAACCATAGCTTAGAAGCAAAATTTCACTTAAGCCAAGCATAGAGTATAAAGAGATGAATAAAAGAGCAAAATAATGGAAGGATTACACCTATTCATGCATTTTTGAGCATCCTTGAGCTAGAATCCTATTTGTGGAGAGAAGTCTCTTGATCTTTTTATTACAATCCAAGCTGATTGAAGCTAAGTGTAAACACAAGCTACAAAATCCACTTATTGAAATCCAAAAAGCACACAAAAAACATTAATTAAAACCTAAAGCTAGGGTCTCAATACCCGAATTTTCCAAAGGGAAAAAAGTGTCTTTGGTTATGCACACAATGCTCTTTGATAGCAAAGTTATGCATACATAGCAATCATGAGAGATAAAATGAGCTTCTACATAAGCAAATTTTACAATTTTTACTATCTCTCATGCATGATTCAAAAGTTGATTAGTTTCTAGCTCAATGAAATATGGAATTGAAAACAAGCCAAGAGCTAGAAAACAATACAACTTTGATGAAATGAAGTGGCTCTCGATATCCAAATTTTACAATTTAAAATATCCAAACAAGTTCGCTAACAACTAGCTCATGAAATTCTACAATTTTAAAGCACGCTATGAGCTACAGATGACTACAACTTGATGAAATGAAAATGATGGCTCTCAATAGCCAAATTTTTCACTTGAAAGCTCTCAAAAAAGTTGGGTAAACACTAGCTCAAATGAAAATATTTGCATTTAGACCAAGCTATGAGCTAGCATGTATACAACTTTTAATCCAAAGAATTGAATGGCTCTAAGTAGCCTAATTTTGTAATTTTTTGCAATGATGACCCCTCTTTGGATCAATGAAAGTTCAACCTTGCCACACCCCTTCAAAATGAAGCTTGATGATTAGTGCATCAAAGAATTTTGTATATAAAATAAGCACTAAATAGATTCATGATCAATCACAAGCATAGGAAGTCTAATGCAACATACTTATGGCACATTAGATGCACCACTGTCGCAAGTTTATTCCATGCAAAGAAATATGGTCAATGAATGTATACAAAAATGAAAGGTGTGAGTGTGTGTGTTAGTCGACTCTCACGAGCAAAACGGCCATGAGTGGGTGGGGTCTGCTCGAGGTCAGCAGCAAGCCGAGTCTGCTGGAGCACATGCGAGCATTGAAGGAGGTCTGTGTATGTGAGTTTGTGTATGTATCTATAGCCAAAAAATGGCACATCAGAAGCAGCCAAAAACCTTTTTCTTTTTTATTTTTAATGTTTTTATAAAAAAACCCATTTCTTCTAGTAAGGGCTCAGTCCCACAGAGAGATAGCACGTTATGGAATGCTTCTAGAAGGTGAAGGCACGACGTGGGTGCGTACTTATTGGCTTTATAAACTTTGATTTAAACAAACTTTTAGCAGTCCTCAATTGTGATGTCTCATGCACATGGTTACCAAAGTTGCATTTTATGCATAATTCTTCATTCTGTGTATGCAACCATAAGTCACAAAAATCCTCGTCATTGAACTTGCTTGAATTCCTTTGGTCACTCGATCTTATTACAAGAAGTGCATACAAAGTAATTCCAAACACACTTAGCAAATCACGCCAGAAGTTCGAGATAAAGTTCAAGATCAAAATTTCCCTTCAAAAATTTCTCGCAACTGATTTAAATTTGAAATCTATTTCACAATGCATCAAAATTTCATGCAAGTTAAATCCAAAAGCATAATTAATCATTGATTTGCATCAAATCCAAGCCCAATTATCCTTTAAATAATTGAAAATCCTCATGCAAATCTATAGATCATATTAAGTTCTTTCAATTCTTGTCCATCTTACTTCAATTTGATGATTCATACACATTAGAGTGGATTGGAATGCACAAGAGTTTTTGTTTTTTATTTCAAATTTGAATCAATCAATCGGGAAATGCATACAAGCTTCACTAATGCATGATTTTCTCTCCTTTTTTCTTTTTCTTTTTTCAATTGCCAATTCAATCCGATTTATCAATCATTGCAACTCAAGTTTCTCATATCCGTGGATATCCACAATTAGGCAAACCCAATTGGCACAAAACACTCCCCTATTCAAACCCGATTTTTAATCATTGCAAAATTAATTGCTCATATCTCAAAACCCTAATCATTGAAACCCCTCGGATTTGTCATTTTTGGTTTGCATGGCTACTCATGAGTGATTTTTGGGTACAATTAAGCACATAAATGAATGCAAGATTTCCATGTTCATCATTTAGATCAATCATTAGTATGAAAACACACAAAAATTCTTCACAATTGGGCATTATTTGAGCAATCTATCTCAACATTTGACCCAATTAAGCACATAAATGAATGCAAGATTTCCATGTTCATCATTTAGATCAATCATTAGTATGAAAACACACAAAAATTCTTCACAATTGGGCATTATTTGAGCAATCTATCTCAACATTTGACCCAATTTTGTGATAACACCTCAATTATTTGACCAAATCATCATCAGAATTGGTAAAACTACCAATTATTCATTCACCCATTGGATTGTACATGCCATTGAGTAGGCACACACACCCAAATTTAGGCAAAAAATTTATGCAATTAATCCATCAATTTCACATTGAAATTCTCAAATTGCAAACTCAATCAAGCATAAGTGAATGCATGTATGCTCAATTTCTAAAAAATTAACACTATTTTGACCCAATCAAGCAATGCACACACTCAAAAATTTAGCACAAAGGTTCAAATTTGGCTCAATTGCCAATGCATTTAGGCTTACACCTAATGATTGCACACACTTTTTATGAACATTTCACAATCAAAAATTGTTTTGGTGCCCCAATTGACCATCAATCATTGAAAATCAAGTGGCCTTGGATGGGTATACACACTCAATTTTTGCCCAACTTTTTGGCATTTAGGCTTATCCAATGATTGAATTGGCCTAGCATACACATCAATTACATGATTTCATACTCATATACCATCAATTCCATAACTTTATATGCATGCACACACTCAAGATTAAGTGCACACGCACTTGAATTTTTTGACAGTTTTTTCCCTCTTTGGTGCATTACACACACAATGATTTTTATGCACACACATGAATTCTTGATGAGAATTAAGCATTATCTTGATACACACAAAGTTCATTAGTCACAATTTGACCATCAATTTCCTTTCAAGTGTATCAAATTAGGTGCAAAGTGTAGGTCAATTGAGTTAGACACCTAATTTTAGCAAATAATTAGCAACATTGAACCACTTTATTCAATCAAGAATTGACATGAGCAAGTGAGTGCAGCTACATCGTAATCACACTCCAAGCTATTCCTTTGCTTCACGCGAAGACGCGTCATTGCACACACAACTATGTGCACCATCAAATCGGCTCCAAAATTGACCATTGTAAGCCAAAATTCAAACACTCAAATCATCAAATTAGGCATAAATTAGCACAATTGACTTGATTAGAGTGATGATTCCACCTCTTAAAAGGGGGTTCAATGTACATTACACTTCAAATGTTAGTGGCTAGGCTAGCAAAGTTAGTCAAAAATTAGCATGAAATTAGTACAATTAGCATGGAAATGAAGCAAAATTAGCAAGGGTTAGTATGAAATTAGTGAAACTGGGGGTGGAATTGGGGGTTTGGGGTATTCATAACTCAACAATTAGCTTCAATTTCTTGCACAACATCATCAAATCAAACCAAAATTGAGTTACACACACTCAAAAACCAATGAAATTAGTAGTAAATTACTCTATTCTAAACACCCTATACTCACTAGCTTAGGTTATCGTTCCTCGACAGTGGCGCCAAGTGTTGGGAGGCGTTGTAGCACAACCTAATCGCAACCCACACAAAATTATCAAATCCGTGGATCGGCAACCCGGTGAGAGCATGGAAGCACGAGCATCGGATGAATAGAAATAGAGGATTCAAGAGATCACCTCTTCAATGCAAGTAGAGATTATTAGCCATGGCAAGGCTAACTCTAAACATACTCTAATCACTAATCAATCAACTCCTACACACATCAAGTCCACCGAAGTTTGACTTACCATAGACTAGAAACCCCAAGCACACTAATGATAAGCACGCACTAATTACATTGGTGTTGGCCTCTCCAATCACCACAATGCTAATCATGGAACTCCATCAATAGCTACACACACGAGGTGGATGGTGTCAGAGTTTCATAAAACCTATCTACACACAAGCAAACAATAGGGCACACACACTAATTATAATATTAAGATCCAACTTAATCAACCTAATTAGTGATGCTAAATATCACAAATTGAATGCTTATAGAAATATAGGAGTGGTTAATAGCAAGAAGTACATACCTCTCTCAAATCTAGAATAATAAGAGTGTAATTTACTACTTCATGACATAATAAGCTCACAATAAGCTTTTGCAGCGTACGCTCACTTTCATTATCCAAAAAACTTAAGTCAAAATTATAAAAGTTGGGTTTTATACCTTAGCCAAGGTTTAAAGAATGGATTCTTAGCTATTTGGGCTCAATAACAAGGCTTAAGAACTGCACAGAGTACAAATTTGGAAGCCCTCAATCCCTATACACTCATTGGAAATCAACAATATTATAACAGCTTTTGGACTTTGCAAGATTTCTCATTAATACAAAGGGTTTTAATATAATCAATCAAAATAACAATTGAGAGTGTTTTCCTTTTATACTCTTTTTTAGGCTTTGTTAGCTGGGTAGCTAACACACAGCAAGCCCCTATACAAATCACATCACCAAATTCATGGCTAAAGTATGTGTGCGCTTTTACCACACGTGTCAGAGGCTGGAAACTTACCAAACACTGTGTGTGAGCCACGAATGGCTACAAGCACATAACTAGACTATCCTAGTAAGCTCAAAGGGACAATGATGTGTCACTCAGCACTCAATGCTTTGCCCTCGTGAAGGATTTCGTGCCACGAAGAAGACGGAGCCACCACCACCGTTCTCAACCTCCCTATTGATGCCACCGTAATGCTCAATCTCTCTCTCTCTCTCTCTCTCTCTCTCTCTCTCTCAAGCATACACACATACACACATACACACACACACACACACACACACACACACACACTCGTGAGCACACGATGGAGAAGAAGGTAGAGGTAGAGCAAGAGAACTTCTTTAGCATTCACCTCAAAGAATGAGGATTTTAGGTCAAAATAAACCTTTTATATGAATCTGACCCATTCACACATGGCAGTGACCGGTCATAGCAAAGATAATGTAAAAATGAGATAAGTGGTGCACCTCTCATTGGTGATCACCTATGCACCTATAAGACCTATAAGACCTACAAGCCCAGTCCATTACTCAAATAAAGTGATAAGGCGTCCGTCAAAGGTAATAGGGTGTCCGTAAGTGATTAGCATGTTCCCCCTTCCTGATGTAGATTCCGTCCTTGAAAGCTAGTGAAGTGAAGCCCATTTGTCGAGGTGGAAGAGCATCTGAGATTGAATGTCTTTAGCTTTCTTCAAACACTGCAAAATCAACCAAAAATGGTACAATATTTGCATTCTCATAGAACATATATAATTAAAAATCATATGCAAGAATAGGCACATAGATTTATTGGTAACATACTATGAAACAATTTTTCAACAGTAAACATCTAACTATAATATAATAAAACCCATAAGCACTTGTAAAGGTCAAAAAATAAACAAGTCTAGGGTCGCTAATTTAACGGCGGTCGAGAGGCACTAGAGGTCAACTATTGATATCATGGGCAAGCTTCTCAATTCTCTTTGGTCAATTAAGTTGTTTAATTGCGAGAGCAAAGTATTTCATGTCCGAGGGCTGACTAGAGGCTATACGTGGAAGACCTTCTAGTTAAGCTACTATAAAAAGAATTACATATGAAATCATTGCCTAAATTATCCCCTTTGTTTGACCCCCCAAAGCGTTTTCCACATTGATTCAATTTTTGACATGTGTGCTTAATTTGTCTGCCTTGGGCTTTTTGCTTTTTTTTTTTAAGCGTCCACACTGGGAATCTCTAGGACTCTAGTACCATAGGAAACACATGTGAGTGAAGTACCAACTCAAGCTGGGATTTCTCTTCCAGCTTAAGATTTTACATTTTCAGAACTTTAGTTTTTGGTTGTTTGTTTTTCACTGCATTTAAATTTTGTAACTTTGGGGGGTCATATTGACACTGTTACCCTCTCCAGGCTCATCACAATAGTAAACTCCCTTTATAATACTTAAGCTAAAGGTCAAGAGGGATTGAGCCCATTATAAAGCACTAGTACATTGCACACAATGCTTCATAATATTGGATTAAGAACCTAAGGTAATCATTGACAATTAAGAAGGCATTTCCCTTGGTATTAAGAGAAGTATATCTAATGTCTATCCTGGTCCAACTAGCTTAGTCAGACTTCTTGATTCATGAATCTAGACGTTCTCTACTAGAGACATATCAGCCATTATAATTTCTCAAAATGTTTCTCACACACTAGTGTATCTACCAAATCCCATTCATACGCAAGCACTGGGTGGACTATGTGAAACACTTGTGAAAATTAAAGAGGGTAAGGTAGGAGTGGATGACTCTAGTATACTAGCCATATCTGTATACACATATAGATTTTGGTTAGTGTGCAAATATTATAAGGGTCATGTCAAAAGGTCGTGTCCTTGTGCATAATGTGTAATTATGATTTTTGGGTCATGTAGTAGAATTTGTAAGTTTCAAGTTTTTTGTTTGGTGGCTCTTGCTGTTTTACTTTTTACTTTTTGTTTCTTGAGTATAGGGTCATATATATACATTCCCTAAGATTGGGAGATTGAGAGGTCAGGGAGGAAGGTTAAGAGGGGAGCAAGTGAATGATGGATGTCGGCAAACACTTCCCCCTTCCTTGGGTTGATCATACCTTTTGGAACGATGCCGTCACCTTTCAAAACCAATTGTTCCAAGTTCTAATGGGTGAAGACTTTGGCCAATAGTTTTTCACCACCCTAGGCGTTTCATCTAGTTGCAAGGGTGGTAAGGTGCTCTCCCATGATTTTACTTGAAACGTTGTTTTAGGTGGTGGATTTACAATGGAAGGTGCTATTCTTTCCTTGTTTTTCTATACAATTTTGGTGGTAGGTGGTAGGTGGAAGTTGTGAAGAAGTTTGTGTTTCTGTAGAAGAATTACATGAAGAGCAAGAAGCTTCATATCTTTTTTCTATGTTTGAGGCGATCAATACAAGTCATTCTCGCTTGGGTACCAAAACTATCTCTAGATCTGGTGTATACTGTTCTATGATCTTTCCCTTCCCACGGTCTTCAATCGGCTTTATCGTTACAGGATTTAACTCACATGAGTCTATAGGTGACAAGTAAGAACACAACTTACGTTCACGCACCCACATTTTATCATTCCCTTCATAGTAGCATTGGGCTTCCAATAATCGTTTAGGAATCCAACGCAACGTTTTCTTACATTTCTTGGAGCAAGTGGGACGTGTCTTACAAGATTCTATTTTTTAGCGTCAAAAATGGTCGCTAAAGAAGCTTTAGGGACCCATTTCTATGTTTTCTTTGTTATATTACGATGAGTCTTGTGTGTCTCATGCTTTGTTTCAGCTACAAAATTTGAATCTCTAGAGGATTGGGCTATAGGTACAGATGGTTCAACCTCTTGCACATGCAATGTTTTGGGTTTTATTTCCTCGGGAGGTGATATCTCAGGGACTATTTCTGGAGTGGCAGGGCTAAGAGTTGGTTTCTTTGTTGTGACACTCCCAGTCACCCAATCAATAGTGCATTTGTTTGCTAGCATCCACTTGCATCCTAGGTTTATATTGCCTTTCATAGTTCTAGCAGGCATGACCAAAAAGTCTTGAGCTACATCCCATTGTCATAACTAACAGAAGTGTGTCAGGTTCCAAAACAGTATTTTTTTTCTTGTTGATACCCTTGACTTGGATGGTACTCTTAGATAGAGATGGCTTTCCTAACTAACACCACACTCCATATGATAGCATATTATATTTAGCACATGTGTCCAATAAGGCATTATATAGCACTTTCCCATAGACGCTATTTAACTCAATAGGGTATCATAGAGGTGTGTCAAACTCCAGTCAATCATCCTCTGTTTCAACTTGAAATGCATGTGTAACTCCAAGGTTCACCTCTTGTTGGCGTCTAATACGTTGCTGTCGCTCCAAACCTCAGCTTGAGCTTGTATCTTTTTCAATTTTGCTTGTGCCTTGGCTGCCTTTTTTTATTGGATGGCACGTAGCTCCTCTTGGCTTAAAGGATCATAGTATCCCATTGAGGAATCCAATGGTTTCAACTCCATCAAGAGTTTCCACACGAATGGTACCTTGAGGGGTGATTTCGCATACTCTATATGGTCCTTTTCCCGCATCTTTCAACTTTTTCTTCTCGTTGCGCACTCCATACATAAGGACTTTATCCCCAACCTTGATATCCTTTTTCTTTAAATGACGATCAAACCATTTCTTTCTCCTATCTTTCTCCATAAGTGTATTTTTCACATCCAATTGTCTTTCTTCATCTAACCTCTCAAGGATATATAAACGCTAAACCAAAGGGTTACCATCCCAAACTTCTTGTGAAGCTACTTGCAGACTAGGACTTACAAACTTCCATATAACTGTTTCTTGGCCATATACCATCTTGAATGGTGTACAATTAATAGCCACTTTGTAAACAATACAATAAGCCCATAGAGCTGATGTCAGCTTCAAATCCCAATCTGTGCGATGAGCTTCCACTATTTTGGTCAAGATAAAAGTAAAGTCTTGTTAGTGCTCTCAGCTTGGCCATTTGCTTGTGGATAATAAGGTGTAGACTTATGGTGGGCTATCATGAAGTTTGTCATGAGTTCCTTTATCACTACATTTAAAAAATGAGTACCATTGTCACTCACAATTTCAAAGGCACAACTACATCGCGTAATAATGTTCTAGAAACTTGGCGGTTGACCTTGCATCATCTTTGCATGTCACCTTGGCTTTTGTCCACTTTGTTACATAGTCAGTGGCAATAATAATATAACGAGATTGAGTGTGACGAGTCTAAACCCTATACCATGGGCCTACAAAGTCTAAACCCCATTTTTCAAATGGTTGAGTCACTTTAATAGGATGTAAGGGCATCTATCCTTTCATTGTGTGACCTGTAATGTTGGCATTCATCACACCCTTTTGCAAAAAGTGATGCATCCTTGAATAAGGTAGGCCACCAATAGCTTGATTGCAACACCTTTCTAGCAATTAGTTCCCCTAAGAAATGTCCTCCGGCTATACTAATGTGCGTTTCTTGCAGTATGTATAAATACTCATCCTCACGAGCACAAAGTCTAAGAATATTGTCCTTCCCTAGCTTGTAGAGAGTTCCTGCAACTAGAAAATTAAGGTTCACATTCCTTAAATACTTTTTGAGCTATATCCTTACGAAGCTCTTTGGGTGAAAATTCGTTAACTAAAAAGTTCACAATCTTCTCACTCCATTCAAGCATGGTCTTGACTAGGAATAGGGAAGTATCGGTAAATTTGTCAGTCCAGTAGGGGCATCACCATTGGGTATGCGAGACAAATGATTCGCCATGCAATGTATTTTACCGGGTCTCACCACAACGGTAAAATCAAACTCAAGAAAAAATTAATAACCATCATGTAATTATTCCCGTGGAACAAGGTTTATTCACTAGATACAATAACGCTTAATGATCCACATAGAAAATAAACTTGTTGGCAAGAAGGTAGTAGCAAAATTTCTTTACTATGTAAATCATAGCTAATCCTTCTCGCTTTATAGTGGTGTAGTTCCTCTCAGCATCATTTAATTAATGACTTGCAAAGCTTATGGGGTAGTCCAACTTATGTTTTGTTGGTTGAGCTAGAACACACGCAATAGCAAAGTTTGATGCATCAATATGCACATGGAAAATTACATTCCAATCGCGCACTTGTAGGATGGGAGCACTTGTCAAGGCCCTTTTTAAAAACTCATAAGCATGGTCACACTCTGTCATAAAATATAATATCTAACTTTACCAAATGATTTTCTCATACTAAGCTAGAAGATAAAAGGGGAACAAGAGTTAGGATATAGATATGTGCTTCTAGACCTATCTCAACAAGGGACCAAAAGTTAGTGTTAAATTTCAACAACTATCCCTACAAGGAGGGGGCGAGCCCTACAAGAGGGGGGTAGAGAGAGAACACACACACCCTCACACAAGATAATCTTGGCTCAAAGAAAGAATATAGGACACTTGTCAAGTTCCTCTTCATGTTGCCCTCATGGTGTGCCTAAAGCCTATTGGTTGTCCTCCCAAGGGGTCCAATGATGATTTAATTAATTGTTTTTTCATTTATCAAGTCCTCTCTCTCAAAGGGGAAAGGAGGACGCTTGTCCCAAGGCTACCCTTGTTGCTTGATATGCCCCTGCATGTGATTGGCTAGGCCTGGAGAGGTCCAGTGATCTTCAATCATGAGCTACAAGGGGGGGGGGGGGGGGGGGTGTCTATAGCAACTCACAATGATCTATTGTTTATGATAGATAAGTATGCTATTGACCAAGATTTCAAGTAGGTAATTACAGCCTTTTCATTAGGGAAGAAAAATAGAACCATTCACCTTGGATGATGGTTATCTTCCAAACGGCAATAGGCTATGTGTTACTCACCCATACAATAAGAAAGTCAAGAATGAATCCCATGCTTCTCATTATGTGGGGCAAAGAAGGATTCCATACTCTACCCTTCGAGGAGTAGAAATGTATTTCTGTTGGTCTACCATGAAAACTAGACATACAAGAGTATGTTTCAAAATGCGTGGTATACCAAAAATTGAAATTTGATCAAGAGAAGCAACTTGGATTGTTTCAATCGACAGGCTTAGCAAGAAAACACAATCTATGCATGTCAAAAAGACAATTAAGGTACATCAGGCGACAGCCCTCTTTAGATCTCAAATGTTCAAGTATCATGGCCTGTCAACATCCATAGTGTCGGACAAAGATCCTAGAATGAACAATAATTTCTAGAAGGGTCTCTTTGAGAATCTAGGAAGTAGATTAAATTTCTCTTATGGCAGGCTATGATCCACAAACGGACGACCAAAGTGAAATAACTAATCTAACGATTCTCGAATCTACTAAAAGCCTATGTCATGGAAGTAGATCAACGTTCTCAATGAGAGAAGTACCTACATATTATAGAGCATGCGTACAATGACATTGTACATAATTCTATAGGGAAAGCACCTTTTGAGGTTCAAGAGGGAAGATCAAAAAGTCCCTTTCTACTTAAAGTATATGGGAAGATCTTCGTTTTGCTAATGAGTATAGCCAAGACTTACAAGAATCTTTTCTAAAGATTGAAAGGGTCATATCCATCTCACAGCAAAGGCAAAAAGGGTTGCTGCTAATAAGCACAGAAGAGCCTTAGCCTTTAAGAAAAATGATTGGGTCTTGCTAAAGTCTCTCAAGTCTCATCTAAGACATACTACGGGCAAGATTCCCATGAGCCACCAAGAGTATTATGCTAAACTAGCAAAAAGATACTATGGCCATTCTCTTTCTCTTACCGTGCACAAAATTTAAGAAGTATGCATGCTTAGGGTCATGTTTGTGCTGACGACGTCTCCCAAACACCAAGTAGAACTTGTCATTCTAATTTGGAAGTATGATATGGACTAAAGAGCAGACATGCTTACGGCAGCTAAGTCTCTTGAGCACCAAATGGATTAGTCGTCTATTTTGGAATGATGTCGTACGGTAACAAGGGATCCTCTATTCGCTAAGAAACATGGATTGATGACCAGGCTTTATCTTCTCTACCTCGTAGTTGAGGACGACTATGATTTCAAGAGAGAGGTAATGTCATAAAATATAATATCTAACTTTATCAAATGATTTTCTCATATTAAACTGATCATTTAATATGGTAAGATAAAAGGGGAACAAGAGTTATGATATAGACATGTGCTTCTAGACCTGTCTCAACAGGGGACCAAAAGGAGAAATGGTTGCATCTCAATAGGGGTCCAAAAGGAGATGGTCTACCAAAGAGCAATTTGAAAAAAGTGCTTCTAGATTTACCTCAACAAGGGACCAAGAGGAGATATGGTTACATCTCAATAGGGGTCCAAAACGAGGTAGTATATCAAAGAGCAATGTGCATCTAATGGAGCTTAAAAGACCTTAGGGTAAGCTTCATTTAAGACCTCCAAAAGTTGGTGTTAAAAAGTCAACAACTATTTTTACAAGGAGGGGCGATCCCTACAAGAGGGGGGTAGAGAGATAACACACACACCTTCACACAAGATAAGCTTGGTTCAAAGAAAGCATATAGAACACTTGTCAAGTTCCACTTCATGTTGCCCTCATAATGTGCCTAAAGCCTTTTGGTTGGCCTCCCAAGGGGTCCAATGATAACATAATTAATTATTTTAGCATTTATCAAGTCCTCTCTCTCAAAGGGGAAAGGGGAACACTTGTCCCAAGGCTACCCTTGTTGCTTGATATGTCCCTGCATGTGATTGGATAGGCCTGGAGAGGTCCAATGTTTTTCAATCATGAGCTACAAGGGGGGGGGGGGGGGGGTTCGACCAAAGCAAGCTAGGGGGTTTCTTGACGGGGTATACTCTCCCACACACACACACACACACACACACACACACACACACACACACACACACACACACACACACACACACACACACTCATTGTGTGAAGTGCAAAGTGCAAGAGCTCCATCTCCTTATCCAAGCTAGTAGAGAAATTGAGGGCCTACACCAACACTCTTGGCTATGTACTACAAATCCAACCAAGAGCCATGCTTCAATGCTTAATCTTGCCATCTTCTCCATCTTCATTACTATTCTATTATGTATGTTAGCAAGAAGAGTGGAGATAAGTGAGGAACTATTTCTGTCTCCTATGGACAATTCTTCTTCCTCTTCCCTACCCTCATTCCCCACTAGCTCTCTCCACCTTTGAAGGTGTTTGAGGCCTTGGGACTGAGGCTTGTGATAGTTAATTCTTTTTGCAAAGTTTATGTTATGCTCATGATCCATGAAGCTTTTCATCTTCATAGCATCACCAAGGTCACAAGGAACACAAAGATTGTATTGTACCAAGTCTCTCTTGATGAGAGAATCTATAATACAAACACCTTTTGGAGGGGGGACCGGCTCCAAGTAAATCCGGTCCTCATATATTTTCATGTTCTCTAATACTCTCTCTCTTGCAAAAGTATTGTTTATGCCAAGTTAATTAAGTACTATGTTTATATTGCTACCATCAATTAAGTTCACCCTCTATGTTCTCAAAGTGATCTCACAAAAATGCTTACTTTCATTCTCTTAATTCCACTATTCTCAAGGTTTATAGTCCATATCCATTACACACTCCGCGGTCCATTGAAACTCAATAAGAATCTTGTACAGCAGGGGAGCTATCTTGGCAAAGTTTAAAATAAACCGTCGGTAATAACCAACATGGCCCATGAACCTTTAACTCCTTTATAGTTTGTAGGTGGTGGAAAATTGGAAATGGTTTTAATTTTTCTCTCATCTGTGAAAATCCCATTTTTGAACACTATATGCCCTAAAATGACTCCATGTTTAACCCGAAATCGGCATTTGAATGGGTTTACTGAGATGATCCGGATACAACCTGCACTTTTCAAACACTTTTCGTAAACATGATAGATGTTCTTTCCCCAAGAAGAATAAACACAAAGGTCATCTAAGAAAGCTTTGCAAAACTTCCTAAACTATTCCCTAAAAGCAGTGTTTATTAATCTTTGGAAGGTAGCAGGGGCATTGGTTAAGCCAAAAGCTATAACACAAAATGCGAACACTCCAAATTTGGTTATAAAAGCATTTTTAGCTTGGTCCTCTAGTGCAATTTTGATTTGATTGTAGCCAGAGTACCCATCTAAAAAGCTATACGCTTCCTTCCCTGCAACTCTTTCAAGCACATATTCTGAATATGGAAAAGGGTAATGGCCTCTCCTAGTGGTGGCATTGACCTTCTTGAGATCCACGCACACTTTCAGTTTCCCATTCTTTTCTGGCACAATAACTATTGGAGACACCCATTCTGAGTGTTCAATAGGGTATATGAAGCCGCATATGACAAGCTTTTCAATCTCTTCTTGAACAATCTTTGCATACTTAGGGTTCATTCGGTAGGGTCGTTGTTGGACTGGTTTAGCCATGCTGTTCATGGGAATTGTGTGTTGCACCACAAAAGTGGAACACCTTTCATATCATGATATGTCCAAGCAAATATATCCTTATATTCCTTGAGAAGCTCCTTAAGTACATATTCCTCAGTCTCAGTCAGATCTTGGGCAATGAAAATAGGTTTGGACTCCTCACTTGGGTCTGCTAACTCTATTTCCTTAACTATCATTGGACCATCATAGACTCCATTACTTCCATCAATAGGTGTTCTCTGGGCCTTTGTATACACAACCTTACGCTCCTCCGTGATGTAGGATTTGAAATGCTCAGGTGCAGGATGTAAATCTGTGGGGTCTTGTTGTTCAGTGTACTATGATTTCTCTTCCGCTTCCTTTTGTTGTTGATCTAGCTCTCAATTTTGTCATCTCCTTACATTAAGGCTCAACTTTGGTTTCTCTGTAGCTTCTAGTTGTGCAATGTCAATGGGTTGTGGATTGCACCACATGACGCTTTGAAGGTATTCACCCCAATTATCTACCAACTTTTGATGAGCATCACATGTCGCCATATAACTGAGCCATTCTATGGTAGATTTATTTTCATTTATCCTAGCACGTACATTGGCTCGATATCGTCGGCTCTTATATCTCTTACTCCTCTTGTCTAATTTTTTATTACCTTCCTCCAGTGAAGAGTCACTAGATGAATTGCTACTTGTGTCTTCTCCTACTGGGCCTTGAATGGTTTGGCCCCACATTTGCACCAAGATTTAACCTAGATTCTTTGTCCTCAGAGTCAATTTCAATTGATGATTTTGACTCTGAATCGTGTGGGCTATAGTCTTTTGTGATGCTATTGGTTCCAATGTTAGTCAAGCCTTCATATGGTAAGTCATCAGAAGCTATATGCATTGCTCCTATCATATTTAAAGGCTATAGTCTTTGAGACGCTATTGGTTCCAATGTAAGTCAAGACTTCATATGGTAGCTCATCAGAAGCTATATGCATTGCCCCTATTATATTTAAAGGTACGAGTTGTGGCATTTCATCCCCCTCAGGTGTTACCCAGGTCATCCCCCTATTTATCCAAGTGTCTATGGTTGCTGCTAGGTGGACCCAATCCACATTTTCAGACTCAGGCTTCCTAAGTAGAAGTTCATATAAGGGGAATCTTCCCCAACATTAGTGTCCTTTTTACACGTGTAACAATACGGCAATGGGTCCGAGTGAATTGTGGTGTCGGATCTATGCTCAATTATAAACATGTTTCCTAGAGGATGTTCTCAACCAGTTACAAGACCAACTTGAATGACAGAGTCTTGGAACTGCAAGTAGACATGGTTTTTAGAACAGTCATGCACCATTTTTGCTTCCCTCATGAAAGGATGTCCTAAGATCATCGCAAATGGCATAGTGTGCTTGGAAAAATCCATAACAATGAAGATATGCTTTATTTTGTGTCCAACGACCTTGATCTTGAGATCTTCTAGCATCCCAATAGGTTTAACAATAGTCCCATTGGCCATCTTTACCACTATGTTTGTAGTCACAAGGTGAGGTCTTCCCATAGATTCCCATCAACTTTTAGTTACAATGCTATTTCCAACGCCACCATCAAGGATTCCCTTCATAGTTAATCCCTTGGTAGTGATCGGTATAGTCGCATTGGATTCATTGCCTTCAAAGTATTGTCCCAACTTGTTAACAAGTATATCAACAATAGAGTTCTCATCTAGGTTGGGTTGTGGATCTAAATGTTCCTCCTCTATTGGCACCTCCCTAGATCCATCCATTTGTCCAAATTGTGGTAGCCCAACTTTCAGTTCTCCATTGAGGAAACTCAAAGAGCTAAGAATAGCTTGGGGTCTCCATATAGTTTAGACATGATGGTGGTACTAACTTCTAAAGCCATGAAATCCATCAATTTGACAATATTAATGATACTTTTTGGGCTTCATCCCCTTGACATGGGGAAGATGGGATCTCCATTTCTTCGATAGGGTCAAGTAATCCCTCACTAAACATTCTCTCCAACAAGAAGGGTGTACGCCCACTTCCCCATGACTTAGTCACTTTCTTCTTGGATGACACTAGGTATGGCTAGTGATCTATAGTCTTTGTAAGGTTGATTTTGTGTAGGGAACACTGTGTCTATAATATGGATCTGCTAGGTGCTAGCTCTAGATCCCTTTGGGTCTCTTCTACTAGACTCATTGATTGCTTGACTTGCTTGATCTCCTCTATAGGGTTTGGGTAAGTTCTTATCTTCTTCTTGGGTTCCTTGGGTCCTAGCCATTGTGGCTCATGATGATTTTCCTTGTTTGTTTCTTTCCTAGTGACCATTTTAGTCTCCATGATCTCATTTGAATCATAATCTGCTTTAGCGTCATTCGTATACACGGGGTCATCACCAGTCCGTATGTTGGTCTTTGAATTGGGGTCTGACTTCGCTGCTTTTTGTGATCTCTTCCTTCGTGTTTTCTTCTTCTTCTGAGATTGGGGAATTGATGTTGTGTCTCTTTCTTTGAGAATAAACTTTTGGTTTTGTAGCATTGATCATGTGAGTACATTTATTGGTACCACATGTGTACTTTGTGACAGTTCCTTGGTAACCTCAATTAAGTTCAATGGCATGATAGTTGGTGAATTTGGATTATTAGGACATTGGACAAGCAAATGACCTATGCCACATCAATTTCACATGAGTATCGGCATTGTAGTTGTATTCACTTGATTGGTTTGCATTAGTGTGGCATTCTTTGTAGTCTAATACAACACTTGGCTACACGATGTGGACCCGCACACTCGCGGCATTGAAGAGGTGGTCTCTTGGCAGTGAAATTGATATTTTGGTCTCTTTTTGCAAGAGCAACTACTTGATAGACAAGTTTGAATTGTCCCCAATAGTCCTCCATATAGTATTGTGAACTTTCTTCAAGTGCATCAATCCCATAGGAAACATTAGGGTATAACTCATCCTCACAATCCACATAGGCAATAGATGACTCACAACCCACTTGATTCCTAGAAGCAAATCTCGGATATGGTGGTTGCAGTCCTAACACATGAGGTGGTAATGGTGTTGTTTGAACAACATTTTGGGCCCTAGGGACCATGTGCTGTGATGGTTGTTCAAGAGGTGGGGCCGGCATCAATGCAGCCACTCGAGGTGTGTCTGTCCATGCTAAGGTTGGTCTATTGGCCATCTCACATTTAAATACTATGCAATCCTTGGCTTGATGGCCATACCTCCCACATGCATTGCAATCCCATTAAATTTTATTCTAAACATAGGGCATTCATTGGTACTATGAGGACCAAAGCAAACTAAGAACCATTGTTTCTCCCTTCTTGGATATGTATGCTTGTTTTGTGGAGCACGATTATCTCTAAGACTTTCTTGAATGGCCTTGGTGAGATTTGCTAAAGTCATCTCAGATATCTTTGGCTCTTTAGCAATAGGCTTTATGGTCATTGGCTCATGCCGCGATGCTTGCGAGCTAATAGATTTAGGCTCAATAGACACTCTTTCTCCTTGAATAATTAAATTGTCCTTCAATTGGATCACATTGGTGGTGATTGCTTCCCAAGTGGTGATACCTCTAATAACTAGGCCATTGTAGATATCCTCATGCCGTAGTCCCCTAATGAATCTATCGAGCATTGAAGTTCTCATTTGGATTACAACAAGAATTCAAATGCTTCAAGTGACTAATAAAGTCTCTCATGGACTCCCTCCTCTCGTTGAGCTTTTTGGATCTGAGATGCTACACCTCAAAGCACTCCCCCTCGTATGTAGTCTTTCAAGAATAGTCTCCTAAGAGTAGGGTAAATCGTTTTCTCTTCCACCCTTAGGGTCCTATACCAATCCCTACCATCCCACTCGAGGCCAGGCTTAAAGCATTACTCTTATGCAGGTCATTGTGTTCTCCTAGGAAATCGCATATTTGTTCAAATACTTTGATAGCTTTCTCACATCCCCATCTCCCCCACTTAATTTTTGTGTGAGCTTGGCTATTTGTAATGTCTTACTTCTAGGCTCTCTATCAGGCGTGTTACACATATTTCCAGCAATAGATCGACTGATAGCTTGAGCAAATATTGCCAAGTCACCCAAGTGAGTAGGTATCATGGGGACAGGTGCTCTTGAGGCTACATGTGGAATGGGGGTTGGCATCGGGTTAGGCATACGGGTGATCCTCGGGTTTTGTGTGAGCTTGGCTATTTGTATTGCCTTACTTCTAGACTCTCTATCAGGCGTATTACACATATTTTCATCAATAGATCGACCAATAGCTTGAGAAAATGTTGCCAAGTCACCCAAGTAAGCAGGTACAGTGGAGATAGGTGCTCTCAAGGTTGCATGTGGAATGGGGGTTGACATTGGGTTAGGCTCTCTATCAGGGGTGTTAGGCATATTTTCAACAATAGATCGACCCATAGCTTGAGCAAATGTTGCCAAGTCACCCAAGTGAGCAGGTATAGTGGAAACAGGTGCTCTCAAGGCTGCATGTGTAATGGGGGCTGACATTGGGTTAGGCATACGGGCAATCCTGTGGTCCCAAGCTGACTACAATGTTGTGCCATGTGGTGGCCAAAAGTTCATATGTGTGACCTTGGGCATAGCAAACCTGGGATGTGACATGCTAATGCAAGCTGGTATGGTCTCCTTGAAATAAGGGCTTGGATGTTGTGGTCGTGGAGCATAAGTTGTTGAAACAATGGGAGGGGTAGGAGCTACATGAGCATGAGGACCCATAGGTGCATATGATTGATACACACTTGTAGGTATTGTTGTAGGCATTGGGCCATCATGTAATGGTGCTTTAATAAATGAGGTCCATGGTGTGTTTTTGGTCATGCCCAGCACTGGGGTAGGCATGGTAGTCGTGGTGTCATCAAGAGAAAGATGAGCTAAACTTGGAAAGGTAAAGCTATCGCTTGTGGACTCAGATTGTACTGAGACCCTTCGCAAAACAACATATGGAGAATCCATCGGGCTTACCAAGGGAGTCTCCATTTTTTATAAAGTTGGTGGCTTCGCCTTCCCTGTATCCAAACATCTCATGAGACCCGTTGAAGGCATGTGGATCCCTTTGTTCTACCTCTCCAACTCAATAACCCTATGGATGACATCACAAAATCTTCGTTGTTGAGCGCTCCTCTACGCTAGTAGCACCGGATGTGGATTGTAGGACATCTCACCAACCCACATGATAGGTGTGACCTGTGTATAGGTCGGTAAAAGTCTTTGTTTGTAGTTCATACTTCTAGTTTTCATTTAGAAATGCTCCATCTAGGATTGAGGTGTTAGGGGTGTCCTTTGAACTAGATGCAATGTGGCTCTCTATGGATTGATCCTAGTTGTTGCTAATTCACGAGCACTCGATTGCTCGACTAGCATGGATGTTGACATAGGGGCCTTCACCTTTAGCTCTCTCCATTGTTATGCCTTGTGTAAGCTCTCGATTTTCTTTTCCCTAGTGGCAAGGATATAACGCTCAACCTCTTGCACTTCAGCAAGGCTTCTACCATCAGGTAATATAACCTTGGAGGGGAATAGCTCTGAAGAGTCAGGGAGTGCAATGAATGGAGTATTCACATGCACACTCTCCAGGATCATGGGGTCTATATTGCTCATGAATGGTGAACTTACTTCTCCACCCCCTTCATTTACATCGCTAGCTCCATATTCGGAGCGAGTGGCTCTACTAAAAGCCTCTTTCAAGCAGCTAAGCACGCTCGTCCTGGACCGTGGGCCCATGGCATGCATGTCTTGGATTGAACGATCAGGATTGGATATTGAGTAACCTTCCATGATGTCGTAGTCAGAGGAAGAGTCACTAGATACAATATGTGGGTCCTGAGTGGTACTACCTTGGGTTCTCGCTGAGGGCCTAGAGCCTAATATTGAGGAATAATGGGTGCCCGCGTAAACGGAGACACTCTCTATATGATCCTCCTCTAGCACATGACCAGAGTGTAGGTGCATGTGACTTCAACACCCTAGAAGTGTTGGTGAGTGCCCGTGAAGGCTGCTCACCTAGTTTTTCGGGTGTTTTGCAACCCAAATTTAATTTCAATTTTTTTTTTTGTCCTTTTTTCTAACCAAGCCACAAAATATGGCATGTGATAGCTCAAAAAAAGCATCCTAGTTAGAGGGATGTGGCGTGCTTTACAATTCCCAATTTGGTTACTTAAGGATCTTGGAATCCTAAAAACTATCTTTTTCTACGAAAAGAAGCCTAAAATTAGTAAGTCCAAGGGATAAGTGTGAAGGGAAGGGTGGAGGACTTGAAGGACTTGTCCCACATGCCCTCCCTTCACTCGAGGGGGTAGTTTTTATATATATAGTAGTGTCTATACTATATCATAAGACTGAGGACTGAGGCTTGGGCCTGGGCTTGGGCTTGGGCTTGGGGAATGATCTAGATCCGTCCTTTTAATATAAGCAAATTTTTCGGGTGTGTTTTTTTTATTTTTTTATTTTTTTCTTTCTTTCTAGAAAAACGTATTCGTGGATAAGGTTTTGCTGCCGCATGGGCGTCGAGCTCGCGCACACGGAGCCTGCTTGAAACGCGCAGTTGCAGCTACATCACACTACAGCTACAATATGCTAATTAACACTACACACTTCAATACAAGTAGAACTAACAACCTGCTCATTGTCTATTGCTCACTATCTACTACATATTATAGAGCTACACTAACTAACAGACCTGCTAAAATCTACACATTACAGCCACTAATAGATCTAGTCCATACTCAAAAAAAATCGAAAACAAATGAAAGGAATGGCTTCAAGAGGCAGCACAAAGTGCTCCTCAAGCTTAGTGCAAGGCAATCCTCGGAACCACCACCAAAAATGTGCGCTTTTATAGCACGTGTCGAAGGTTGGGAACTTGCAGAACATAGTGTACGAGCCAGAATGGCTGCAAGCACACAACTAGACTATCCTAGTAAGCTCAAAGGGGCAATGGTGTGTCACTCACCGCTCAATGCTTTGCCATCGTGAAGAATTCCGTGCTGCAAAAAGGAGGGAGCCTCCGCCGCTGCGCTCAACCGCCTCGTCAATGCCATCGCAATGCTCTCTCTCTCTCTCTCTCTCTCTCTCTCTCTCTCTCTCTCTCTCTCTCTCTCTCTCTCTCTCTCTCTCTCTCAAGCATACACACACTAGTGCACACGATGGAGAAGAAGGTAGAGGTAGAGCAAGAGCACTTCTTTAGCATGCACCTCAAAGAATGAGGATTTTAGGTCAAAATGGACCTTTTATATGAATGTGACCCGTTCACACATGGGCATCCACAGTGACCGGTCATAGCAAAGATAATGTAAAATTGAGATAAGTGGTGTGCCTCTCATTGGCGATCACCTACACACCTATAGGACCGATAAGCCCGGTCCATGACTCAAATAAAGTGATAAGGTGTCCGTCAAAGGTGATAGGGTGTCCTTAAGTTGTTAACAGTATGTGAAATAGCTTTATGATGTACCAAGACAACCAATTATGTAGCCTCTAGAGGAAGATAGCCCAACATAATGAACAAGGTCAAAGACTCCATTTATAGGCTAAAGAATGGACAGGCACATGTTGAGGATGGCTTGGTAGTAGAAGATTTCAAACATGTTGAACATACTTTAACAACTTTATTCAAAAACCTATTCAATGGGCAATATGTGAACGATTCCCTATGAGCTAGCCAAATCATACCATAATTCCAATCTTTAAGAGTGACAATCCTCTCATCCCCAGCAACTACAGAACCAATATGATTGGCCACACACTGGCCAAGATATATGGATCTATCTTAGGACAAAAAATTAGTGCATGGGCCAAGAATCAAAGATTACAATAACAAGGACAAGCCAACTTCCAACATGGATACATGACATTAGATCATATCTTCACGCTTAGAGCTAGGCATAGTTTAACTCAAGCAATAAACATGTACAAGGGCCAGTCTTTACATCCACCCATTTTTTTCAGATCATAGTTTCTTGGGCAATATACATGTAGGGATTGGAGGTATGGGCATCTAACCTACACCATAGACAATTGAGCCCATTTATTAATGTAGTTGTGCTAGAAAGGAATTGATATGATGGTTGGTATAGTCTTAAGAAACCATTAATCATGATGATCTCATGGATTATCAAGTGTAAGCCTTCCACCCAAATCCTATTATTAGTGCAAAATTGGAAGCGCCACCAATGGCGAGGGAGGCACTCTTTAGGGTAGTGACTTTCTTACACAACTTATGGAGATTCCACATCAAAAATATAGTAATAACCTCTTCAAATCACTCTCAAACATGGGTCTAGCCACCATTCCCTTTATGATCAAAGCTGGAGTTTTACCACAAAAGATTTCTACACATTTTGGTTTATCCCTAAACAATTGTACATGGATACACATCTCCCACATGATATATGGTTTGCCATTGGATAGAGATGTGTATCATGTGGGAGATGTGTATCCATGTACACCTAAACAATTGTACATGGATACACATCTCCCACATGATACACATCTCTATCCAATGGCAAACCATATATCATGTGGGAGATGTGTATCCATGTACAATTGTTTAGGGATAAACCAAAATGTGTAGAAATCTTTTGCGGTAAAACTCCAGCTTTGATCATAAAGGGAATGGTGGCTAGACCCCATTCCCTTTATGATCAAAGCTGGAGTTTTACCGCAAAAGATTTCTACACATTTTGGTTTATCCCTAAACAATTGTACATGGATACACATCTCCCACATGATATATGGTTTGCCATTGGATAGAGATGTGTATCATGTGGGAGATGTGTATCCATGTACAATTGTTTATCCCTAAACAATTGTACATGGATACACATCTCCCACATGATACACATCTCTATCCAATGGCAAACCATATATCATGTGGGAGATGTGTATCCATGTACAATTGTTTAGGGATAAACCAAAATGTGTAGAAATCTTTTGCGGTAAAACTCCAGCTTTGATCATAAAGGGAATGGTGGCTAGACCCATGTTTGAGAGTGATTAGAAGAGGTTATTACTATATTTTTGATGTGGAATCTCCATAAGTTGTGTAAGAAAGTCACTACCCTAAAGAGTGCCTCCCTCGCCATTGGAAAATATGTGCAGACTAGCAGAAGCATGGCAAAAGACTGGAGCAGCTAGGAAGATCATGGGCTGACAGCAGGTAGCAGCGGAGATGTATGACTGATGCGGTTTATAGGCCAAGAAGGCTCCAGAAAGGGCTAATTTGGGGAGCAAGAGAAGGAGGTGCAAGATGCACTCTTTGGATCCAGGAATGTAGAGCTTGAAGTGTTAAAGGAGCAGGTCTAGACGATTCATCAAACCGAGGTACAGAGCCCAAGTTATGCAAGGTTGAAGGCTCAATGTGTAGCAGATTCTTGCCGGACAGGGCAGCTGGGAACTAGGTTGGTGCCCACCTGACCACATGGGGAGGTGTGCCATCTGGTATTTTTTGGACCATGACAGAGAGCAAGAAGGTGATGTGCAATATATGGAGCTATCAGGAGTTGACTGCATGACAAACGGAGCCCGGAGCAGGGAGTTACAGCAGTTGGAAAGATTGGGTGCCTTTGTTCGGGACTGATTGCAGATGCTTTGCTCAATTTTTGCGGCCTCGGTTCGGGGGTTCGGGGAGTATTGAGTTGCGGTTAGAGTTGGGGATTTTTCAAGTCGACATCATGGAGTTGCAATCGGGCTTTGTGGATCGCGAACCGGAGTTCCGAGCCACAAATGGCAAGATGTTGAAGGTGAAGGGGTTTTTTTACATCAAATGGATGTTTTTTTTTTTTTGAAGGTTTGGAGGGTGACCCCCAAGGGACTGCCACATGGCACCAAGCATTGTCCCATATGTATAGTAGGGTGGCCAGGTGCCGGGGTATTTAACCCAAGTAAGGGCGCCCATTTGAAGTATGTGGAGCGTGAGCGAGAGCTCCCTCTTGCCTCAGCGATGGCGGCTGGTAGGGGTGTTGTTGTTGGTGGTGCGTGTTGGCGTTGAGCACTGTTTTGAGCCGAGAGGGACGGCGGTGGACGGATGCGCACTGGCATTGCTGGCCGGTAGCGGTTGTTGATGGCAGTGAGAAGACGTGGCAGCCTGGTAAGACCTTCTGCCCGCGCCCACTAAGGGCCCATTATTTTGAAGCGATGTCGCTATTGCTTAGGGGAGGGGTCTTGTGGACATTGAGAAATCTTTGGAAAGTAGCTAGAGTATTGTTCAATCCAAATGACATGGCAAAGAAGTCCCATTCATTAGAAAAGTTATCTTGTGTTGGTTCTTAGTGTGTCTGACCAATTGAATATACTTCAAAAATCTATCAAAAAAGTTATAAGAAGAATTCTCTTTCCGCTACCCTCTCTAAAACATGTTGTGTGATGGTAAGAGGATAGTTATCTCTTATAGTTGTTGCATGCACCTCTTTAAGATTAACTCATACTCCAACCTTTTCATTCTTTTTGGGTACTACCACAATCAATGAAACCCAATTTGTATGCTCCATCTTATAGATGGACTCTGTATCCTTAGTTTCTCTATCTCTTCTTTAACTTTCTAGACAAAGTTCTCATTATAGGCATAAGTCCTTTCTCTCAACGGTTTCGCATCCTCTCACATAGGAATTGTGTACTAGAAAATATTTAGGTCCCAGACACACTCAATATACACACACACGGGCAGAAAGAAAGAAGCTTTTGTGTCTTGCTCCGCCTTAGCTCATATGTATCCTACAAAGAAAGCTTTGGCAAACCCCTTTCATAGCTCACATGTACCCTATTTTTTGTGCTACTCACACACACCTTCTTATTGGTTCACCTGCCCTAGTTTGTTACGCAATGATCCCAACCCAGCCCCCGATCTCGGGGGGGACCGGGGGGCTTCATCTCAACCCACTAAGGTGAGGGGCCCATGCTACTGCAATAAATAGAGCGCTTTTTCCCCTCAGAAGGTTTTTACCTACCTTGCAATACACTACACATGGCAACAAAAAATCCTTACACATTGATCGTCATTGAATAAAAAGATTGAGCGACTAAGCAAGGCCAAAAAGTAATGTTGCACAAGGGGACCAATGGCAAGGAGGATGAGACCCCTAGACTCAAGCGCCAGGGTAGAGACACGTCAAACGCTAGGGTAACATGTGTTCTATGTAGTGCATGCTCACCCGCAATATTATAGGCCCACAGTGGATCTTGTAAAGGGGGCCGCGAGTTTGATGGTCCCCCTTACCTTAGTCAATGAATAGGCATGGAAAAAATATCAAGTTGGAGAAATCAAAAAAGAAAAATGTTTGTAGAGTAAAAGTCTCATATCGAGTAAACTACCTAGGACATCACAATCTTTTTTTTTTTTTTGCAAAACTCACAATGGTGAGTAGATTATATTGCCATAACCAAACAATTTGCAAGCTTTTTCCATGTTGTCACAAGCCATGCCAGCTTCAAGGGGTCCTAGTTACATACGTTGATTGGGGAGCCACCCAATGACAAGGGATGAGCCCATACCTTTACCCAAACAAGGTACCCAATGATAAGGGACGAGCCCACACCTTTATTCTTGTAAGCCATTTAGTATGGTGTCCAAGGCCCTCTTCCACTCATCAGAGTTATTCTATTTTCCAAAGGCGATGATTGCCTCTCGGCTTTTGAGGACATCACAATCTTACAAATGCACCACTTTCAACAAGGACAACTCTCTGTCTCTAGTCACTATAATTTGCCAAAGATAAAGATATTTTTGGTTCCCACATTTTGTGGAATAAGGTAGTGTCATTGCGCACATGCACTATTTGTTTATATGCCATCCACTAAAGTAATTAAGAAGCTAATGTCAACATTGCCAGCTCCGTTGAAAGAGTCGTAGCTTATGAGTTCAAAGGTGGTGATTTCAACACCCCTTCACTCGTCAATGACATGTTCTAGCCCTTAGAGGCATTTCCCATGTGGCTTATACAACCTTATCAGGCCGGGAGAACTCACTTCAAGAGTTGGTTTGCCTCCACCTATTGGGGTTGAGGGGGTGTGTGGTAATTTCAAAGTTGTAGTAACTCTCCAAAAAAAAAAAAAGGCTTACGTTTTGCATTAAAATCTTTTCCATTACTCTCTTGATGGCAAATGTGTTATTCTCCATACTCCTTGTGCTTCATGTGACTATGCTAGTCAAGGTGGGAAACAATCAAAGATATCTCTATGTGCGAGGCCATAATGCAATTTACATCGTTGAGGGCCCTCATACACAATTCACATGTGTAGAAACTGCCCAAAGATAATCGCTCTCGTACCAAAAACACACCTAGCACCTTATGAGAAAACTAATAGGGATTTCAACCTCTTTACCTTGATTATGCAATACCATTTTAGGGAATGCTGGCTATAGAGCTATGCCACTTGGCACATCGCTATTGGCGGAGTTAATATTAAAGAGGAGATAATAAAGAGGAGCTCTGGTAAAAAGGGCAGCGTGTTGCTTTACTAAAAATAAGCAGAAAAGCAGCCACCACCTTAAAAAAGCTGTCGCAGACCCAGCTTATATAGCAGCCGCAGCCACCACAGAGCGCGCGCACAGAGAGAGAGAGAGAGAGAGAGAGAGAGAGAGAGAGAGAGAGAGAGAGAGAGAGAGAGAGAGAGAGAGAGAGAGAGAGAGAGAGAGAGAGAGAGAGAGCAATTGACACATAGTGCAGAAGAAGGTTGACGGAGAGTGCATGAGACGAAGCACAGAGAGGTAATACTCCAGTCTGCGTTATTGCTTTTCCATGAAGTTTTCTTGGTGATAATGATAAAGAGTCTCTGCTGAGAGAGAGAGAGAGAGAGAGAGAGAGAGAGAGAGAGAGAGAGAGAGAGAGAGAGAGAGGGAGAGAGAGAGAGAGAGAGCGCTGCATCTCTGCTGAGAGAGATGCAGCTTACTGAGAGCCTCAATAACAGCTTCCCCCTTCATGCCAATACCATGTAGCTGTTTACGGCCTTCTATAGGGGCCTCTCGCAACCCCTCTTGCATCGGGTAGGGATTGGACTCACAGCCCTTCCTTCAGATGATGCCAACCCCTGGCATTCCTCTCGGCCCTGCATCTCTCGGCTCTGTACATATGCCACTTTGGGTCCCCTTTCCCATGCAGCCACTCCTCTTTACCCTCTAGAGAGCTTTCCTCTACAGGCTTCCGACTCCTGCTAAGTCCTCCCCATGGCACAGCCCACTAACCTGGCTATAGTGCTGCCATCTCCCTCCTCCTACATGTATCGTGCAGCCCTTTGTTCTCTAGCACAAGCCCGCCTCTAGTCTTTGACTGCCGGCTCTTCTCCCACCTAGCTACCAAGTAGTGCTCTTATCTGCTGCCCTTGGCACTTCTCCACTCACCGTAGCTCCCGACCCTCTCTCCTATTGCATACAACCCTGCTTACAACTCCTACCCCTTCCAACTCTGCAACCACCAACCATATCGATCCCCTTTGAGTACTCAATTCCGTGCAGGTTGCCGCTTCCCTCCTCCCCTCCAGTGCTCGTAACACTTTTCATTTCATTTAAACATCACAATGTCAAACATGCCCAGTGCCAAAAGAGAGAGAGAGAGAGAGAGAGAGAGAGAGAGAGAGAGAGAGAAAGAACAAGAGAGTTTTATTGTCGTAGGAAACTATCCCAAGAGACCTTAAAGACCTAGCCGACGAACAATTGAGAGAGAGAGAGAGAGAGAGAGAGAGAGAGAGAGAGAGAGAAAGCGAGATGCTAATAAAGACCAAAAAAAACAAAACGGTGATATTGGTAGTCTAACATCGTAAGAGACTATCCCAAGAGACCTTAAACATCTAGCCACCGAGGAGCTGTTGAACGAGAGAGAGAGAGAGAGAGAGAGAGAGAGAGAGAGAGAGAGAGAGAGAGAGAGAGAGAGATGCTACTGTAGACAAAAAAAAAAATTAGTGATATTGTTAGTCTAAGAGAGTTTTAACATCGTAGGAAACTATCCCAAGAGACCTTAAAGACCTAGCCGACGAGGAGTTGAACGAGAGAGAGACACAGAGAGAGAGAGAGAGAGAGAGAGAGAGAGAGAGAGAGAGAGAGAGAGAGAGAGAGAGAGAGAGAGAGAGAGAGAGAGAGAGAGAGTGTGACAAAGTGTAGCCTGCAAAAAATCACAAGATGCTAATATAGACAAAAAATAAAATTCACGATGATATTGTTAGTCTAAGAGACTGTTAACGTCGTAAGGAACTATCCCAAGAGACCTTAAACATCTAGTTGTTGAGGAGCTATTGAACGAGAGAGAGAGAGAGAGAGAGAGAGAGAGAGAGAGAGAGAGAGAGAGAGAGAGAGAGAGAGAGAGAGAGAGAGAGAGAGAGAGAGAGAGAGAGTGCAGTCTGCAATCGCAAGATGCTAATATAGACTAAAAGGAAAAATCACAATGGTAGTGTTAGTCTAGGGCTTTCCGATTATACTGTTGAGTAGTAGCCAATTACTGTTTTGAAGTATAATTCACAAAGATATTGTTAATCGAAGGATTTTTTATTTTCTAGCTACCTCCTAGAGAGAGAGAGAGAGAGAGAGAGAGAGAGAGTCTGCGTGCATCTTGCGTAATTCATGATCATATTGTTAGTCTAAGGCTTTTCGATTATACTATTGCCAATTACTTTTTTGAAGTACTTCACGATGATATTGTTAGTGGCCATGCTAGTCCTTTCTTAAAAATTACTGCGTGCATGCTTGTTCCTTGAATCAAATGTAAGAAAGCAAAGCTAACAAACTATCGTCATTTTTATTTAAAAAAAATATTTTACTAAAAAAACTAGCCCCTCTAACACTAGAGGAAAAGTATAAGTCCCCCTTCAACACTGGAGGGGATAAAAGTGGCGGAGGAAGGGCACATTCCTTACGGTATTATAAAAAATGTGGAGAATTGTGCCAACTCCACACCATACTTATGTATGGTTTTTTTTTTCCACAACACACCAGCATTCTGTACACGATGTTTGCACAAAAAATACTAGCATTTTGCACGTGCATGTTGCTGAATTGTATGGTTTACTGCAACAAATAATTCCATGTTGTCAATTAACGTAAACCTTCTGCAATGCCTTTTTAATTGAGAAACCATATTTCCTTTAGTGATGAAGGTTGCTCATCTATTATGTAGTACTATGATGTTGTTGATGAAAATCTAGGGATCAATTGATTTCTAGTATATTGTTTACTATCATCATCAACTTATCGTTCCAAGTTTAGAGGTCGTTTTTTTTGTGTGCATATCAATTTAGGGTATGAAGAAGAAGAGTGAACTTTTTTTTTTGGTGCATATCAATTTAGCGTCTTAAGAAGAAAACCGAATTTTATTTCTGTTGTTGAGTAGATGTGAAGGACTGTATGACTCTCCAAAAGCTTGATCACTTCGACATCAATCGTCCTCTCGATTGCAAATGTCGTACTCTCCCATTCCTATATGACACTCCAAAAACGTGATCTCGTCGACATCAATTGTCTTATTGATTGCAAATGTTGTCATCTCCCATTTGTGTACGTCCACGTGCATGTTGATGTATTGTACGGTTTATTGCAACAAATAATTCCATGATGTCAACTAATGCAAAACTTCTGCATTGCCTTTTTTTTATTGAGAAAAAACCATATTTTCTTAACACTCTGCCATTGGTTGGTGATTTAGTGAACAAGGTTGCTCATCTATTATGCAATACTATCATGATGCTGCTGAAAATCTAGGGATCAATTGATTGCTAGTATATTTTTTAGTGTTATCAATTTATCGTTCCAAGTTCAGAGATCGTTTTTCTGTACATATCAATTTAGAGTTTTTTCTTGTACATATCAATTCAAGGTATTAAGAAGAAAACTGAATTTTACTTCTGTTGTTGGGTAAATCTGAAGGTTTGTATGACTCTCCAAAAGCCTGATCACTTCGACATCAATCGTCCTCTCGGTTGCAAATGTCATGCTCTCCCATTCACACACTATAGTCACCATCTCATTTGTGCACCTCCCCGTCTTAAACTATAAAATTAAGCTTAGTTCTGTTGTGGTGTAAATATAGGGACCTATATGACACTCGAAAAGCATGATCACTTCGACATCAACTATCTTATTGATTGCAAATGTCGGCATCCCTCATTTGTGTACATCCCCGTCTTTAACTGTAAAATTTACCGCACACCAAAAGCATGATTACTTCGACACCAATCGTCCTCTCGATTGCAAATGTCGTTGTCTCCCATCTAAACACACTGTGGTGATTGCATCCTTTTTACAAACCCCCCATTTTAAACTGTAAAGTTGCAATTAGTTATAGAACTACATTGTTTAACTTGGCGACTACAAAGATCCGATCCCGTTCTACAACATTGGCTATCATTTTGATCCCCCACATGTCGTTCCGCCTAATCGAGCCACTTTCTGTTAGTTCCCATTGTAGGAGCACAATTCCCATTAGTTGTTACCCTTATCACGCCATCCAATGTGAAACAATTGCACTTCCTATTAGTTTGTACGTGGAGGGCCTGTCCTAGGTTACGAGCATCGATCTTGCCCAAACATAGTGCACTGCTTTATCAACTATTTGATGTCATTTACAAAATTCATTTATACACACTAATTTATTCAATACAATAATGGTCATTGATGCAAGAAATGTCGCTCCCCTTTTGAGCTATGAAGTGATTAATTCTCTCGCCAATACATCATAATGTCGTTTGAATGGTTGTAGGTAAAATGCTTCCCGATTAAGCAGTGCAATTGAAAAAGAGATTACGCACACAATTAGTGCGTGTAGTGGATGCCCTCACATTAGACGAGATAACAACAACCTTGCGAGATGAGCGCTGCTTGCAGGCCTTGCTCTCTGAAGTGGTCCGCTCAACAGCCTCGAAGTTTGAGGGCGCAGATATTAGTGACGTGCAGCATCTTCTCTTTAGTATTGTTGGAGACATGCCAAAATGCGCTATCGACCTGAGAACTGACTTACCAGAGGGCATACAAATGGAGAAATTACAACATTGGTATAACTGCTAGAAGATTGAAAAGGAAAAATCCTCTCGCGCAAGGAATATTGACACACAGAACACCTTCAGCAAGAAATTGCGGAAGGATACCCTTCAAGATAGCAGAGGATCGATGTCTCTACATTCAGAAAACTATACTGAACTCATTCTGCTCTGTCACCTTGGGCATTCCATTTGAGGCTATAAAACGAGGAAGGAAACTAGGATCTGGGTCATATGGAGACACTTATGACTGCAAGATCGAAGGGATTTCTTTCCTTCCGTCCAACAATGTGTACTGCTGTAAGGAATTCAAAGGTCAAGCAAAACAACAATTCAAATCATTCGCAATCGAGAGCAGTGTTGACCTCAATCACCGAGGTATTGTGCGTGCTCTTGCACATACAATTCAATCACCATGGATACTTATATTTCCTTATTTCAATGAATCTTCCTTTGGCGATTTGATGGAATGTGTGCCTACACCTTTTGGAAGCATCAGTGAAATTGTACTTGCGATGGGTGATCAAAAACACAAAAAACCAACTGAACTGGAGTTGCAGCAATGCAGGCTTATCATCAATCATGCTTCGTCTTTGATTCATGCACTAATAAAAGCTTTGGCATTTGCACATGAGAATGAAGTTATTCACAATGACCTTCACCCTTGGAACATTATGCTAGACTTCACTAGAGAGGGAATACCAAGAGTAGGCATTATAGATTGGGGTCTTGCCCTTCGACCACCGTATGAGAGAAGACCAACAAATATTCATAAGCCAAAAGAGCATGCCAAGAGGCCTTGGCGAGCAGCCGAACTACTGAATACCAGATCTACATGCCCTTGGAGAAAATCAACAGATGTATATGCACTTGCATGGGTCATCAATCAGCTCGGTATTTTCTGCAACGAATTTTTTGTGTATTACAAACTTGACTTGATGCAAACAAGTACTGCTATAGAGATTGAAGCCATACAGAATATAATCAACAATGCCTACCTTCTGGAGAATCCTTCTGAAAGAAAGACGCTCGCTGATTTAGATAAAGATCTGGAACATTTGCATATGCACCCCGAACAATGCTTGCGTCCCATCTCTGAAATGTGTATTTTTTTTTTCCACTAATCCTAGAAAATTTAGCGCAACTACCAAGCTCTTTTTATTTATTGAGCTGAAAGTTCCATTCTGGTTTGCAATAGTTCTTTGAACATTAATTTGTTGCCTACTTCCATTATATTCATCCCTTCTACTTCGTTTTTTGTCGTCCAATTTCATTATATTAGTCCCTTCTAATTTGAACCGGACTAACTTGTATCTATTGTGTTCACAGTTGCATTTAAGTGTAGGTCTTTTCAATGGTAGTCGCTACTATGCTACGTGCTACCCGCAAAAGGCGTCGTGAATACGCAGCTTTTCAAACTATGAATAGACGAAAAGTTCTACTCTTTCTTGTTGCTTCTTCATGGTTTAATGTGCAACATATTTATGAGGCTTGGCAAGAAGAATGCAACATCACAGCTCGCAACATTTCCATTTGCGGAAGTTGTGGCATTTGCAACCTATCAAAAAAAGATACCCACAACGATGGTCTTAATACCACACACACGAAGCTAGCAAGTTCAACCTTATTGCAAACAACTGCAATGCATAATCTCAAAGTGAATTGGACTTGCTGTTCTGATTTCCTGAAAAGTTCACGAGCAAGCAGTGTTATCATCTTGCAACCTGACTACATACAAGCCATCCTAAACACAAATCAACTAATTGTGCAACTCCTTAGCGTCATCGATGTTACAATCAGCGTTACAAAAACAACAACTGCGGTTGAAAAAGGCTTGCTTGATAGAAGATCACTACTCGACAATCCACTAATCTGCTGGTCGACAAAGCAAAACATGTCTCGGCCAACTTCGTTACTTGCAAACACGCCACTAGCAGCAGTGCTAGCATACAACATAAAGAATAATCCAATTCTCAAGAAGTGCCGGTGCATCGTTGAGCAGCCAAACAAAAGGACATCTATTTGTATTCTATCAGCATCGGCTATACAGAATATCGTAAGGGACCACTCAGAGAACGATCCATTTGAACTTATGCAACAAGCAAAAGCACAATGTGAAATTAGCATATTGCAAAATTTGTTCAGCACAACAAAGAGAACTGTATTTACTGCTTAAGAAAAACACGAGTTTGGTTCCATACAAATACGTGATACCACTTATCTAAGCGAGCGGACAGTCAGTTTTCAATACAATGGACTTCCGTCTCATGAATCTGAAGTGCAGGATATTACATTAGAATCAGGGATATTCCCTTTCCTCTTTCCCACAGGAAAAGGAAACTACCAAGCAGAATTCGACTTCAGTGAATACATTAGAATGAGAATCGGAACTTCCTTCTCTGTATACACATTGTACAAGCCATATTTGCTCATGATGTACCAATTGAAACAAGCTATCATGATTGCAAACTCCACAAACAATACATTTTTACAAAGGGATATTGATAACTACAAACGAGCACACACCGCGGCATCTACGCATGATGCAGTGAAGCATATTATTCAATATAATCTCCCAGCCACAATGCCAGGTACTCCACCGTGGCATCGACGAAACTTGAGAGACCTCATAACAATGGTGGACACATGGGGACTACCACATCTGTTCTTGACATTCACTGCTGATGAGGTTTCCCAAACAAGATGGCAAGAAGTCATCACAATTGAAAAACTTGCTCAAGGCTACAACCAAGACTTCAAGTGGAACAATTGCCCTGTAGAGTGTGCAACACTGTTTCACCTTCTCTTGCACGCTTTCCTGAATAAACACATCATCAATGGAAGCAGCATACTTGGCCATGTAGACCATCACATGGTGCGCTACAAAGTGCAAAATCGAGGCTCACTGCATGCACATATCATACTGTGGATCTCTAACAAAGATTTGTGCCGAGTTACAAATGAGATTGTTGCATACATACCAGCAGAATCACAAGACACCTTCACCACCGAGCTGCGAACCCTCGTTACCACAAAACAGATACACAGATGCAGAGACTCTTGCAGAGTCATGGGATCAGCTAGAGTGTGCAAATACGGATTCCCGTTTGAACCACAGTACAGCACGACTTCAACTATGGATGCCTGTATCGCTAGATGGCTTTACTACCGCCCTGGGTATAACCATCGAAATGTTGTCCCGTACCATCCCACAATCTTGCTCCTATGGAAGGTACACATGAATATTCAAAGAGTCACAAATTCATCTTTATCGCATTACCTTCTCAAATATGCAATGAAACCAGAACCCCTTGGAAAACTTAACCTCTCCACAGACGATGCAGCAAGGCTTGGACTTCACGGCTTGGACAAAGTAAAGCTTCAACTAATTGCAGCCTCTGTATTATCAAAGCCAATATCTGCGACAGAGCCAGCAATCAACTATTTGAAGATTCCAATCATCACAAGGAGTGAACGGGTTGAATACATTGACTCCTCTCCACCATCACTACGGAAAAGGTTGCTATCTCGTAGCCAGACTATAGTCATGCATCCAATTGATTTATATTGTGCAAGGCCCTTTCATTTTGAAAAGATGACATTCTCTGACTACCACATAAGATACAAAATTCTGAAGCCACACGAACATACTCCTGTAGTGACTTTCCGTGATGCTTACAACAACAGCATCATAGAGAAACAACGCCTCATCAGATTTATAGAGTACGATCCTGGCCATCAAACAGAGGGATTCTTCTTCAATGTCTTGTTGCAAAAACTTCCCTTTAGGAATGAGATGGAACTTCTATCACCAACCAACACACTCTCTTCTTACTTCCTGGAGTGCAAAATCCGTCGGATCATTCTTCATGATGAAGACTTGGAGATGTACATAAATGATCACACCCAACGCAATATGCTCGTCTCTGAAAGTACAGGACACACTTTAAACCTCATAAAACAAAAGTTCATCCTCAATCGTGAAGATCCACTCACTTGTACAGTGAAGACACAGTTGAACCAGGAGTATCTCAAAGTTGTGCTACAAGTCATTCACTTGTACAGTGAATGACACAGTTGAACCAGGAGTATCTCAAAGTCGTGCTACAATGTTGAAGCTACTGCAAGAGTTCGCTGAGACCAACAATGCAGCTTTGACCTCTCAACAGCAAGAAATCTTCGATCGTATATCAGGCATGAGTAATGGCCTCCATGTCGTTACAGGTGTTCCAGGATGTGGAAAAACATTCCTCATAAAATTCTTCACCTCAAGCTTCATAAAAAATAATAAGACCGTTATCCTGACTGCATCAACTGGAGCAGCGGCCGCTCGCCTTAGCAGCCTTGCAACCACAATCCACTATCAATTCAGGATCCCTTGTTCTAAGCAACATTTCCCACAAGCAATTCATCCCACAGATGAAAGATTTGTCGCTATACATGGTGCCAATGTCATTATCATAAACGAGATATCAATGCTAACGAGTACAATCTTCAATATGGTCATTCGCCAGATAGTTAACATCACCAACGGAACACTCCTTGACCCATTCAGTCAAAAGCTCATATTGCTTTTTGGGGATTTGGCGCAACTTCCTCCAGTCTGCCATCACCAGGAGCCATTATGCCATGTTTGCAGTATACAAAACTCAGCTTACATCGCTGCAGCCACTACCCACAACATGACCTTCTCAGTTCGCCATGCTGCAGACCCCACTTACGTCCAATTCTTGGATACGATCCGTGTCAAGCAACCAACAGAACAAAAAATAGCAGAAACGCTGTCACAGTGTGTAATTAATGAAACTGAACTCCTGCGAGTAATCGATGACGCTACTACACTGATATGTACTCGTAGGGAAGATGTATATAAGTACAATAACTTAATTCTACAAAAGTCTTTCTCGGCATCTGATATTGTTGCCATTCCACTGAAGACCAATGCTCTTGACGAACCATTGCTGCAGGAATGGCTCCAAGACAAGGCATTCCATGAGATGGACAATACTGCAATTCGGGCTAGATGTATGATTACAGAAAACATTAACTTGGCTGTGGGTGCTGCGAATGGATCCACCTGTTTCCTATTCATACGACTGTACCGGTCAAATTGCTGCTATAGAAGTACTGCTACTTTCCACTGATACCACCATGACAATACGAAGGACTAAACATGATACAAGAGCAATCAATTGCAAATGGTTCCACAAAAGCACATTCCCTTTGTCACTCGCGTACGCAATCACTAGACACAAATCTCAAGGAGCTACGATATCAAAGAAAGCCATCCTCATTATAAAACAAGCTTTCGCCCCAGGATTGGCATACGTCATGTTCTCTCGAGTGACAGAAAGACGCCATCTCAAAATATTGAACATCCCAACCCCAAGGATGTTCTGGCCAGCCAGTAGAACACTCCCCCAATGGTTAGACATTTCCTCGCTTATTTTTAGACATTTTCTCGCTTTTTTCCACAAACAAGTCCTCTAGCTCTTTTGGTCTTTCATCTCGTAAGGTGCATGGCCTACACAATCAATTATTTGACGACAATTTCCTTGACTGCAGATTTTCTTCATAGCAAGTAACAACCTCCAGCATCTCCTCATGGACACCGATCAGGTAACCATTCCTCAAATTAATCTATTTTGTAGCTAGATTTTATGCCATTCAATATGTACAAAACTCAACCATCATATTTCTCTTTCTCTATCATTCAGATATTCGATAAATTCATCGACATCACAGCTACCTCAAAACCAAAAAACAATTATTTTGCATACCCATCTTCAAATCAAATGCGCCTAGAAAATATGGCTGGCGAGGCTCCGAGTGCATTCATCAAAGGGTTCCGCACGACTCAACTCCTCCACTCATACATCAATAAATGTAGCAATCTAAACAAAGAATATAGAAATAACGAGCTAAAGCTGGCAACAGGTACTTCGAGCTCTTCATATTCTTGTATTGCAAACACTAAAAGTTAACAAATTTGGTTGCCTCTACAACATCTATCCTTCTTTTTCTACAAGGTTACAAAAAGAGATACTGCTATCGTTGGGCATTGACTTCGATGAGTCAAACAAACTACTGCTAGACACAGAAGCCCAAGAAATACTGAACACAAAGACTGCTGGTATCACCACCTATGCAATCGAGATGCTACACTACGGTTACAAAATTGCCCTCAACAAATTGGTCGTTCTCGACAAGAATACAGCAAGCCAGGCACTTTCCAACATGGTCAAAGAGTTTGGGAACGAATTCAAAGGGAACGAGAGAGCAATCTTAGCTGATGAAAAATTCACATGGCATTTTAATAGAGACCTTTTTCATGCCCAGTTCAGTCAGACAACTGATCCATTTCGAAAGCTTGAATCACGACATGGTAACCATACGCACCCCTTATAGAATCTAATTATCTGATTATTATATGATTACATACTAATTCAGCACATCACTTCAGTATAGGACATCGACAATGAAACCAACAAGGAGATCCCCAACAACATAACAACTTCACAAGAGGAAGCAGCACGTTCCGACGCTGTTCCAGCTCCCAAAAGACAACGACACATGAAGAGAACTACATAGTTTACTCTATTAAATCAATAACCGTGTTTACATAGGCATGACATCCGATTTTGAAGCTAGGAAAAGAGCACACATGACAAATCCACCAAAACGGATGAAACATGATGTGTCGTCCTTTCCCCCATTTTGTCAAAACTTTGAGTTTCATGTACTGCACAATACACAGGATAGGAGAACTGCTATTGCACTGGAGGCACAAGAGATACTTACTCAAGATGCAACGTCCACGAAAGGATACAATAATTTGAAGGGACATCCTCCAAACTGCAAGAATACTATTATTTTAAACAACAAAGAAAAATATAGTGGCTTCTCTATTATCTGTGACACTTTCTTTATGTTGTGTTCTGTTCAGGTTATGTTTGCAAATTTTTTCTCGATATCATATTATGTTTACCTTATGTTCTTGCTTTCCTCTACATGAACATCATTTAGCTTTCAAATTTTAGGATTCAATTGTTACCTAGATGTCTTGCAATAACATCAAGAGAAACAAACAATCCATTCCAGCAACCCCATGTGTAATACTTCTACAAAAAATTATCAGCTAATAAGAGACAAATCATGTAGCAACAACTTATATATTTTACAAAAAAATTATAAATGTACAAATGCTGCACCTTGTCTTCAACATATTAAACAACACAAAACAACAACTGCATTAGGTTATAGCACTGTTCTGGACATCCACCAAGGTTGAGAATATATTATTTTTTGAAAAAAAATAAGAAAATATAATTGCAAACTTATGCCATCTTTATTTAATTGCTTTGTTCAGTTTCTTTGTCATATAACGTTAATCATTGGCTACAACAATGTCTTTTTTTTTCCATTCAGACTATGACAGACTTGACTACTTATCAGCTTCTTTGATTTAAATGCTTTTTCTTTTCATTTCAGTTTACAATGGGTAGGCCAATCCCAGATGATCTGATTGAACAGCAGCCAGACTTTGAGACTGCAATGTATAAGTTGCAATACTATCTTTACCCACATTTGCAAGAGCGGGTGCTCAGACACTACATGCATAAATGGACTGAGTTCATTCCATGGCCAATCCAACCACCTACCCCATGGCATCCACATTACATCACTTGAAACACACTCGGTTGAGAAATCACCATCGACATCGCCATGCTGTCTGGTTGCTCCACAAAACACCATTGTATGTTGTTCGTGCAGATTGCGGACGTGCTCGGCCTAGTCGAGACTATAGAATTGAATTACTCTAGCGTGGTCCCCAACCACCTTCAGTCAGCTAAACAATTCGTTTTGCGCTATTTTCCTGTCAACCAGTTAGTCACACGTGCAACTTTGAAGATCATCTTACCAATATAGCCCTTACTTCGTGCATCAAAATCTCCCACTAATATGTGTTATTACCTAGTCCTCCTCCTCTTCTCCACAGAAGTTCTGTTCATTTCATTATGAAGAAGTCATTGCATGCTACATTCAAAGTCTTACCAACTCTCGTTTGCTTAGTTTCGTTCTCTCTTTTTTTTTTTAAGGGCTGCCTCTCTCTCTCTCTCTCTCTCTCTCTCTCTCTCTCTCTCTCTCTCTCTCTCTCAAAACAAAACAGTACATAAATTCCTGTATATATGAGTGACTTCTGCTAACTAACGCTCACAAGATTTGTCGACATTAAAATAAGCGCACTCACACACTCCCTCCCTCTCTCTCTCTCTCAGCTTTCATTTCTATGTTCTTTTTACTAATGTATACTCTTCTTCAACGCTTCGATGCGAACAAAATAGTATTTACAATGGCGCCCTTGCTCTCTCTAATTGCAATAGTATTCCTTCAAACACTCTCCAACTTCATGCCTTCTCCTCCAAAGCTTGGCAATCAAGGCATACTAGTTCACGTTAGAGTGATCCTTCTCACTACCTAAAACCTTAGAGATGTTTTGGGAATATAGCATTTCCTCACAATACTGCAATGGGTCTTCTCCATGTAATTTTTTGATGCAAAAAATTACACACACTTCCTAAGTTGTCCCACATCTTTGGAATTTGTTGATAATCAACTGTTAAAAACCATTAGCCATAATGTTGAAAGAAACCAGAAATGGATAACTTTTCAATTAAAAGAGACACTCGACAAGGTGCGCCTTCAGCTACCTCTATTATCTTGGCAGTCAACCTAATAGAGGCAAGATGCGCAACCTCCTACAGACCTATCTCCTAGTAAAGGTGGCAAAGATCATCGACATACAGCTTCTCGGGTGAGGGTTCTATCATATCAAGTTTGAGACTCTTGAGATGGCTGCCAAGGTCATTTTGATGGGCCCATTGGCCATCCAAGCGATCAGGGCTCATTTTTTACAGTGACGCCAAGGTCTCAACCCAGCTTCACATGTCCTTGTCAAAGAAGCAGATCTTGTCATTTTGGTTTTCTTTCCAGGGCTAAGAAGAGGGTACCTCCTTATTCTTTTCAAGATTGGTTTTGAGACCAGGACAATCTTGGAGACCCTGTGCACGGCAGCTTCCATTGTTCCTTAGGTTGTATTCCCATAGTACACGTTTTGGTTGGAGACACCCACACCCTCTCGAAGCTAATCTCAGGACTACCTTCTTGACCCTTTGACCCTTCGCAACAGGATTCCCTTTGACCCTTTGCAATAGGATTCCCTTGACCTTTTTGACCCTTTGCATTAGGATTCCCTTGAGGATCTTCCCTTCATCGTAGCTTCACTACCGCTAGCCCCTCCCCCTCCCATGTTTACTGACTCCTTTGCCCCGCCACCACCCCCCCCTTCTCCCCGCGACCTCTCACTTTCCACCTCTCCCCTGTTGGGCTGTCACCTTCATCACCCGACCCATCCTGCACTCCTCCTCTGACACGGAGTAGTGGTCACTCATTTGTACCTTGACACTCTCCTTGTATTGCTTTTGCTACAAGCCGAATGGCTTGGGAGGGACAACGCTACTTGAGGACATCAATTCTAGTACAAATCTCTCCATTTGTGTAAGTCCCTCGTGGTCTACTGACCAATTTTGAATTGGCTGATAATGGGATTTCTTTTACTACATCTTAACCCAATTCCTCGTCGACCCATCTTCTGGCCTTGAGGGAGCTTCTTTCCCAATACACGTTCTCTTTTTGTATGCCACAGGCACCGAGGCTTTGGATACAACGATAGGCTCTTCCTTCCTATTGTGTGGCAGGCATCACACAGAGTGGACTTTGCACACAGCCCTTGATTGGCTTCAGGTCCAAGATTTAGAGTTCTCACACCACAAAGAGAACCTGGGGGTGAAAAATTTGATACAGACACTTTGGCCACTAGCCAAGTTCAATGTGACACCACCAGATGCGGTTGGATGTAAGCACATTGTGGTTCACTTCTTTGACGACACTCAGAGTAACCCTTGATATGTATATGTACATGAGGATTCGTGGATAGAGGATGTAGCCCTTCAGATTGCGCACTCTGGTTGGGCCCGTGTGGGGAAGTCACTATGCCTATTTTGGGGTCGCTCAAATGCAGATTACTCCCCATCCAAGCCGGCCTCGAAGGTAGCATCCTACAGCTTAGTTATCTTGACCTCTATCTACAACAACTTATGGAATCACAAACAAATACTTAAGTGACATAGATTGCAAAGAGCCGCACACAAAGTTTTGAAATGAGACTTACATCGACACATAGAACTTTCACCTTGCAACTCAAATCCATTCTCTATAGTCGGTAGTTTAACTCAAGCATTTCACTTAACATTTGATGTTTGATTGTTACCAATCTTGCTAGGATGGTAGACAAGACTATTTAGGATAACTGTAGAGTCTCATGTCCACCAAACAAGGATCATATGCAAATATGATACTAACAAGTAACCCTAATTTTAGCAAATCTTTTTTCACAATCAAAACATCCTACAGCTTATTTATGTTGAGCTCTATCTACAACAACTTATGGAATCACAAACAAATACTTAAGTCACATAGCTTGTAAAGAGCTACACACAAAGTATTGAAATGAGACTTACATCAACACATAAAGCTTTCACCTAGCAATGTAAAGCCATTCTCAAAATTGAAATGCGACTTCACATGAGGGAGAAACAAACAGATAAAGTTGCAGCAACCACGGTAGTGCACAGTTGTACGCTTAAAAGATTTATATATTTAAGACATCTCTTGAAACTTACAAAAATGAACCTTTATACTTGGCCACTCTAAGTGTGGATAGATAAAATAGATGCAGCATAAACATCTGTAAAGAATAAGATTTCCAAGAGTTAAGACATAAAATGATGGGACCAATCTCTAATATGTTGGAAAAATTAACAAAGAGGTGCCACATGATATCCATTGGGCTACTACTATTAGCTTGGCCTTTAACAAAAGAATCACCAACAATGGTAGCATTTGCCTCTTTCTTACAAGCCTATTCGCTCTTTATGCTACAGCATTGCTTAATGGCATTATCATTTTTTCTAGAGAATTTTTACTCTCTCTGTTTCATACATTTGTCACTAGAATTCTCATGTGTAATGCCTGCTATCCAAAGAAGAAGAATTGAAGGTAGCAGCATTACCATTCTTACTCTTAGTAGCCACAAAGGCTTAATTCAACAACACATTGCTTCGCTCTATTTCTCCTTCACTCAGCCTTCTATAGCAATATAGAGATGAGCATATTAAAGTTCACAACATTAGGGATGCTTCCTGTCCAAACTCCAAGTGGGGCACAGGACTAATAAAAATCCAAAAATATGGCAAGGATTGTCTACGAAAGGAAGCTATTAAGCTTGACCTTACCATGCACAATCAATTGCTTCGTGAGAGTTATAGTCTTTGTCAGAAAAGCATCCATATCATCATCCTCCCACACAATCTAAGATTGTATCTCTTTATGCAAATAAGCAAGTTTACTCTCATTGTGACCTGGATACAAAGTAGTTAGAATATTAGAATATCCCATGTCTATCTTACTAGTTTGCTAATGAGAAAAGGTATGGAGTACGAGAATTCTTAATAGAGCGCACAATCAATATATGAACATGTAGTTACTAGAAAGTGGGTAAAACAATTGTAGCAACAAAATTGCTAGAACCTATACCATCCTCAGCATACTCTGTGTCAACGTAAGACAGTTTACATTATGGTCATGTACACTCTCTGTACACTATTCCATACATCCTTGCCAACGAGAACATGTTGCCTCATATAAACCCACAATGGGTAGGTGTCTCCATCCAATTTCTCATCGGCAAAGAGAAAGCCAAAAACATCATTGATGTCATTCAAACTAGTGATTGCACCTAATGCAAAAGTTTTCTATGTAGGGAAAAAACTACAAAAAACTTATGTGTGTTATATAGCACAATCTATAGATGAGTGCAAAATGTTTATTCTGCAAAAAAAATATTCTATCAAAAATTGTACGCCTATAGAAAACATTGCATGTGGAATGGTACTTGTACTGAAAATCAAGGTCAAAGTGATCTCAAAGGAGAATTTTAAGAAAACAGGTCACATGAGCCTACCTTAAGGGATTTTCACTCATTGAATGCTAATCAAAGACCCCCTCAATATAGAAAAGGTGTTGGTGACCTTGCCTACAAAAACAAGTTGCATCATATAACCCACAATGGGTAGGTGTCTCCATCCAATTTGTCATTAGCAAAGAACAAGCAAAAAACATCATTGATGTCATTCAAACTAGTGGCTGCGTCTAATGCAAAAGTTTCCTATGTAGGGGAAAAAGTATAGAAAACATATGTGTGTTGTATAGCACAACCTATAGATGACTACAAAATGCTTCTTCTGCAAAAAAGATATGCTATCAAATATTTTACGCATCTAGAAAACATTGCATGTGCAATGCTATGTAATGAAAACCAAGGTCAAAATGCTCTCAAATGAGAATTCTGAGAGCAGGGGTCACTAGGAGCAACACTCAATGAAGACCCATGAGTTAGACATTGTTGAAAATAAGTCTCTCTCCAGGTGCCTTTACTTGCCAAAATACTCACACTCTAGTGAACTCTCTAGGCCATTCAAGTAGAATCAATTAATTGACCACAACTCACACTTCAAGGACGTCGCAATATGTTTTTCCTTCCTTTCAAGCAAAAATCATGCTTCAAAAATTAAACTTAAGCCCATGCAAAAGACAAATTTCACAAAATTTTCTCTAATGTTAGAGTGAATATTACTACCAGGCCCATGCAGAAGACAAATTTCACAAAATATTCTCTCTTAATGTTAGAGTGAATATTACTACCAAAGTTGAATGACACCAGGGTTGAAAGGGTTGAATGAAAGTTGCAATTTCGCTTTCTCATATAAACTACAAGTTGGTCGAGAGATCTTCAATAATATCAAAATTGGCCTCCCGTGCAATACACAGCAGAATTTGTACCATTGGCTGATAATGGCCCTCTCTCGAATAGAATCTGCTTCTCTCCAATTGTTTCTCGTGGCACACTGCATCCTTGACGCTGGCAAAAATTTCATTTCCTGCGTCTACGACATGCTACTCCAAGGAATAAGTCCCTGGTGTAATTCAACCCTTTCACTATGGAACAAAATCTGCCCTTTCTGAGCCTAAAACTCCGCGTGTACTTGCCCGAGAAACGCACGGAGCTTCAGGCTCGGAAAGGGCAAATTCAGTTTCAGGCTCAGAAAGGGCAGATTTTGTTCCAGAGTGAAAGGGTTAAATGACGCCAGGGGCTTATTCCTTGGAGCAACATGTCGCAGACACAGGAAATGAAGTTTTTGCCAGTGTCAAGGGCGCAGTGTGCCACAAGAAACAGCTCGCTGCTGAATGGCAGGATCGGGTCATAGAGCAGAAGCAGTTCAAGATAAAAGAGGAATTTTTTAACCTAAGAGTGAAAGGGTTGAATGACACCATGGGCTTATTCAAAAAATTGCAAGAATTCCTTGCTAGGAATATAATCAAGCAGAAAGGATACAACTTGTGGGATTTTTTTTTCAATGTCCTAGCCCATCCTGGATGCGTGCATCAAGAGACACGCCAACATCCCCTCATTGGATGTATCAAGGCAAGCTGCACACGTCAACATGATGTACAACGTTCTTTCACTCTTGCAATTTTTTGAAGAGTCTATGCTTTGCCGTACATGCTGAAGCAGGGAACTTGCATGTGCACTGTGTGTGAGCCTCAAAAGGCTGCAAACACACAAATAGAAGAGCCTAGCAAGCTCAAAGATGCAGGGGTGTGTCACTCACCGCTCAATGCTTGCGTCGTGAAGGATCCTGTGTTGCGAAGAAGAAGGAGCCGTTGTCGATGCCGTGCTCAACCGTCGATCCCGCTGCAATGCTCTCTGTCTCTCTCTCTGCTGCTCTCTCTCTCTCTCTCTCTCTCTCTCTCAAGCATAGACACACACACACACACACACACACACCTATGAGCACACAAAGGAGAAGGAGACACAGATGGAGCAAGAGCACTTTTTAGCTTACACCTTAGAGAATGAGGATTTTTAGGTCAAATGGACCTTTTATAAGAGTTTGGCCCATTCACATATGGGCGCCCACAGTGGCTGATCGTTGCAAAACTAATGTAAAAATAAGATAAGTGGTGTGCCTCTCATCAGCAATCACCTACACACCTATGGGACCGACAAGCCCGGTCCATGACTCAATCAAATAAATAATATGCGTCCATCGAAGGTGATAGGGTGTCCAAAAGGGTTAACATGCCCCCCTGATTCCGTCCTCGGAAGCTATTGAGATGAAGCCCGTTCGTCAAGGTGGAAGAGCATCCAAGATTGAATGTCCTTAGCCTTCTTGAATCACTGCAAAATCAACCAAAATTATAACAGTAACTGCATTCTTATATACAATTAATAAGCATATGCAGTTGTAGGTAAACAAATTGATTGGTAACAAAATATTAAACAATTTGTCAGCAATAAACATTAAACTATAATATAATCAAACGAACACCATATTGGAGAGATTGAGACTTTCGAACCAATTGGGGAATCACTAATGTCTTAAAGATCTAGCCATATGGACAAATCTAAAATTGATTTTTAAGGCCATAGACTTCCACAATGTAGTACTAGAAAAGCTCTTCCAAGCCCTGCTCTCAAAACTTTGGCAAAGATTTGTCCATGTGGTCAAATCTTAAGCTTGTTTTGAAAGAGGGAATTGGAAAATTCTCAAATTCACTAATATAGTGTTAACGCATAAACATTTGTAAAGTTCAAAAACTAAACAAGTCTGGGGTCGTTAATTTAACGGTCGAAAGGCACTAGAGATTAAATTAATACCATGGGCAAGTTTCTCAATTTTCTCCGGTCAATTAAGCTGTTTAATCACGAGAGCCAAGTATTTCATGTTCGAGAACTGACTAGAGGCTATACCTAGAAGATCTTGTAGTTAAGATAGGTTAAGCTAGGATAAAAGGAATTGCTCATGAAATCATTGCCTAATTTATTTTCTTTTCTTTGACCCCCCAAAGTCTTTTCACATTGATTCAATTTTGATGTGTGTGTGTATTTTGTATGCCTTGGGTTTTTTTCTTTTCAAGGAAAAGCGCCCACAGTGGGAACCTCTAGGGCTCTAGTACCATAGGTAATACATGTGAGTTAAGTACCAAATTGAGATTTTACATTGTGGCACTTTTGATTTCTTTTTTTTGTTCGTTTTCAACATTTTAATTTTGTAACTTTGGGGGGTCATATAACACTGTAACCCTCCCCAGGCTCATCACACTAGTAAACTCCCCTTATAATCCTTAAACTAAAGGTCAATATGGACTAAGTCCACTAGAAATCCCTAGTACATTGCACACAATGCTGCCTAAATTGGCTTAAGAACTTAAAGTAACCATTGATTATTAGGACGGCATTCCCCATGGTATTAAGAGAAGATCTCTAACTCTTAACTTGTTCAAACTAGCTTGGTTATACTGCTTGATTGTGAAAATTAGACAAGGGATCATGACATAAAATTATATAGAATCTAATGTTTAATCTAAGCAAACGGCAACATATTGTGCTACCAATCACATTTAAAGCAGACAAACATGGGTGCAAAAACAAAGACAAGGAGCAATGCTAATGGTCAAGAAACACCTGTTTGTGTTGATCATCACGCTTGATGTGAAGAATGAATGAGAGAAAGATTCCATGAAGTTCCAAATCCTAACAACAGCAACATGTTCCTCTACACACTAGAAAACACAAGGAACATGTCTCTATCTCTTCTTTAAGTGTGACATCACCAGATGCGGCTGGATGTAAGCACAGTGTGATTCACTTCTTTGCTGACACTCAGAGTAACCCTTGCTATGTATATGTACATGAGTATTCTTGGATAGAGGATGTAGCCCTTCAGACCGCACACTCTTCTTGGGCTCGGGTGGGACAATCACTATAGACATGCCTATCTTGGGGTCTCTCAAATACAAATTACTCCGCATCCAAGCTGGCGTGGAAGGTGGCATTCTACAGCTTAGTTATGTTGTGCTCTTTCTACAACAACTTATGGAATCACAAACAAATACTTAAGTCACATAGATTGTAAAGAGCCACACACAAAGTATTGAAATGAGACTTATATCAACACATAGAACTCTCACCTTGCAACTCAAATCCATTCTCTATAGTCGGTAGTTTAACTCAAGCATTTCACTTAACATTTGATGTGCGGTCCCTACCAATCTTGCTAGGATGGTAGACAAGACTGTTTAGGATAACTCTAGAGTCTCATATTCACCAAACAAGGATCATATGCAAATATGATACTAACAAGTAACCCTAATTTTAGCAAATTTATTTTCACAATCAAAACATCCTACAGCTTAGTTATGTTGAGCTCTATCCACAACAACTTATGGAATCACAAACAAATACTTAAGTCACATAGCTTGTAAAGAGCTACACACAAAGTATTGAAATGAGACTTACATCAACACATAAAGTTTTCACCTAGGAATGTAAAGCCATTCTCAAAATTGAAATGAGACTTCACATGAGGGAGAAACAAACAAATAAAGTTGTAGCAAGCACGACAGTGTACAGTCGTACGCTCAAAAGCTTTATATATTTAAGACATCTCTTAATACTTACCAAAATGAAACTTTATACATGGCCACTCTAAGTGTGGACAAATAAAATAGATGCAACATGGAAGCTCATAGCCCCAAGTTAATCACTAATTGCTCAAATAAACATCCGTAAAGAATAAGATTTCCAAAAGTTAAGACATAAAATGATGGGATCAATCTCGAATATGTTGGAAAAATTAACAAAGAGGTGCCACATGATATCCATTTGGCTGCTACTATTAGCTTGGCCGTTGACAAAAAAAAGCACCAACAATGGCAGCATTCGCCTCTTTCTTACAAGCCTATTTAGTCTTTAGGCTACAACATTGCTTAATGGCATTATCATTTTTTCTAGAGATTTTTTACTCTCTCTCTCTTTCATACATTTGTCACTAGAATTCTCATGTGTAATGCCTGCTATCCAAAGAAGAAGAATTGAAGGTAGCAGCATTACCATTCTTACTCTTTTTAGCCACAAAGTCTTAATCAACAACACATTGCTTCGTTCTATTTTTCCTTCACTCAGCCTTCTGTAGCAATATAGAGATGAGCATATTAAAGTTCACAACATTAGGGATGCTTCCTATCCAAACTCCAAGTGGGGCACATGACTAATAAGAATCCAAAAATATGGCAAGGATTGTCTACAAAAGGAAGCTATTAATCTTGACCTTACCATGCACAAACAATTTCTTCGTGAGAGTTGTAGTCTTTGTAAGAAAAGCATCCATATCATCATCCTCCCACACAATCTAAGATTGTATCTCTTTATGCAAATAAGAAAGTTTACTCTCATTGTGACTTGCATACAAAGTAGTTAGAATTTTAGAATATCCCATGTCTATTTTACTAGTTTGCTAATGAGAAAAGGTATGGAGTATCAGAATTCTTAATAAAACACACATTCAATATATAAACATGTGCTTACTAGAAAGTGGGTAAAACAATTGTAGCAGCAAAGTTGCTAGAAACTATACCATCCTCAGCATACTCTGTAACCATGTTAGACAGTTTACATTATGGTCATGTACACTCTTTGTACACTATTCCATACATCCTTGCCAACGAGAACATGTTGCCTTATATAAACCCACAATGGGTAGGTGTCTCCATCCAATTTCTCATCGGCAAAGAGCAAGCCAAAAACATCATTGATGTCATTCAAACTAGTGATTGCACCTAATGCAAAAGTTTTCTATGTAGGGGAAAAACTACAAAAAACTTATGTGTGTTATATAGCACAATCTATAGATGAGTGCAAAATGTTTATTTTGCAAAAACGTATGCCATCAAAAATTGTACGACTATAGAAAACATTGCATGGCAATGGTACTTGTATTGAAAATCAAGGTCAAAGTGATCTCAAAGGAGAATTTTAAGAAAACAGGTCACATGAGCCTACCTTAAGGGATTTTCACTCATTGAACGCTAATCAAAGACCCCCTCAATATAGAAAAGTAAGATAAGAAGGTGTTGGTGACCTTGCCTACAAGAACAAGCTGCATCATATAACCCACAATGGGTAGGTGTCTCTATCTAGTTTGTCATTAGGACACTCCGCACGTTCCTTACCCGAGAAACGCGCGGAGCTTCAGGCTCAGAAAGGGCGGATTTTGTTCCAGAGTGAAAGAGTTGAATGACACTAGGGGCTTATTCCTTGGAGCAGCATGTCGCAGACACAGGAAATGAAGTTTTTGCCAGCGTCAAGGACGCAGTGTGCCACGAGAAACAGTTGGCTGCTGAATGGCAGGATCGGGTCATAGAGTAGAAGCAGTTCAAGATGAACACTACAAGAGGTTGTGTGCTCTTGTGACGCTGTTAGCGACGGAAATACATTGGGTTTTTATAACCCCCGGCGTCGCTAAAACCGTCGCTACGAGCGTCGCTACGAGAGCGTCGCTATATGCGTCGCTATATAGAGACGCTCATAGCGACGCTTATAGCGACGTTTACACTGCAGACTATAGAGACGCTCATAGCGACGCTACAGAGCCATAAATAGCGACGGTTATAGCGACGCCCGAGAGAATTTTTTTTTGGTGGCAGGGCATTCTTCAATGCCCTGCCACCCATCAACCATATTGTATTTGATTCACTTTTTAAAAAAAGTGCAAGGGTAGATAATAGACCCAAAATAGTCACCCACAAGACGCATTGTTTGCAAAATTGACAATTGTACACATCATAGGCAAAATGAATTGATTGGCAAATGTAATAATGACAATTGTACAACATCATAGGCATAAAGAATTGTTTGGCAAAAGGAACTGCGGTGACAAATGTAATAATATACATGGTTCAAAAAGACGTATAAAATCCGTCGCATGATACATAACCTATGAGAAACCCTAAACTAATGCTATCTAGCTACGTCTAAACTGACGTCGTCTAGTCAGGCGTCTCATCGCGTCCAAGCGGCGTATCTGTCGGATTCTGCAAAAAAAGACAATAAGACAGCTTTCAGTAAGTATAAACATATAACGACATTTATAAAACAATACAAAAAATAAAAAAGAGTAAACCCTAATACTAACCATGCCGCCGCGAGAACTGAGAATGTCCATTAGGGCGTTTAAGCCCTTCCTGCCTGCGTACTCACGCTCGTACGGTGTGGGATCACGTCCTGTCATCGACCACTGTCAAAACATACAAAGATTTCATTATGTTAGAATTAAAAAACTCATAAACCCTAAATTATCGAACATAAAGAGCAATGTGAAAACACTTACAAAATCGGCCTCAAATGATTCCCATCCACCGCTCCCCAAGTGGTGCGAGCTCCCTGCCTCTACTCGCGCTCTGGCTGCATCCTTTTGTTGCTTCCACTTGTCGAGATTCTCGCGCGCTGCTTTCTTCGCATTCTTCCAATCTTCTTTGGCCAACCAATCTGGCCTGTTCCACCCATTCTTGATTGCTTTTTGCACTTCGGAACGCTTGTATTTGCAGTATTCGCGCATTCGAATCTTCATCAGGTCTTCATTGAAGCGTTGATCCCGTGTTGGAACGGGAAACTCATCATGAAGTATGCTGATGACTCTGTTTTTTAAATCACTTGGTACTTCACTCCATTTGTTTAGTATGTAGTGTCTAAACAGCTGAGAGCAAAGACCACGCATGCGCGAGATCACCTTCTTGCCGTCATCATCCATGATGATGCCGCCGCTGAAGTCGATGGAGTAAGACAAGCCCTCTGGCTGGTGACGCGTGAACCTGGGTGTCCCGGCAGGGGTCTCTAGCGGCGTGTCGATGGGGGTACGGACGTCAGGTGTCTCCATCGGCGTCTGGGCCCCGAAGCGAGGAGTGTCGAGTGGGGTGGCTCCTGGCGGAGTAGGTAGAGGTGTGTAGCTTCTAGGAACAGTCAGCCGTGCAAAACTTGGCGTAGATGGCGATGTTGTGGCTGGTGTGGGGGCGGGCAAAGAAGGGGAGGGTAAAGAGCCTCGTCGAACACGAGGCGGTGTGGAGGCATCGGTGGCGGAATCCCCACAACAACCGCCACCGCCACCACTAGAGCGCCGGTGTCTAGACGAGTGTGAAGCTCGTCTCGTCGATGCCGAAGCTTCGGAGCGCGCCGAATGCTCCGAAAGAGAGGGAGATGCGGATGGAGTAGGAACGCGCGATGATGCGCCAGAGCGATGACGCTCCACGTACCACTGTCTCTGCTGCGGTGACAAAGAAGAAAGAAACTCCTCATCATCCATACCTGCATTAAACACACGAATATTTAAACTTAATATTGAATGAATAGAGTAGACAATGACGCAAAGACCATTAAATACAATGACGTAATGACGCATATAAATACAATGACGCAAAGACCATTAAAAACAATGATGTAATGACGCATATAAATACAATGACGCAATGAATTGAGTGATATTAAAGTCCACTATGAACGTACCTGACACATTTTATGCCAATCGTGTGACTTCAAACCGGTAAGCTTTCCTTCTTTAGTAAAACACGTTCGGAGCGAGTGCATTACGCCAGTGGGGGTCCGCAAAGATCGAATGGTCTCTTTTACTTTGCGTTCTTGGGCTCCTGTGAAAATCCATGGTGCTTTAGGGAGTTTTATCGATCCATCAGACGCTGTTTGCAGCCAATATTGCTCCATACGATCCACATTTCTAAGGTCACCTCTGGCTCCCAAAGTATCTTTCTTGCCGGTCAGATGGTCCCATAGTAGATTACCCACATTCTTGAATATGTGCATTGGATCGAGCAAGTGGTTGATCATGAGTCGGGGCCAGTATGGTAACTCGTACCATAGAGATAGTCTCTTCATCCCTGGAGGCAATCCGTCATCGCACATCTCCTTCTGCTCTAACCATGCTTGTGCAGACATCCTTGGTGGCTCTCTTCCCAAAAAGCCGTCACGTAACACATGATTCTCTGGAAGATACGCTTGATTACCTTCGTAGATTTGCTTCTCCAGTGAGGGTGCCCTACGTGCATTCAGTCTAGGTCCACATGTGACACATGCTCTGTATCCGCTTGTTTGAAGCCCTGCATGTATACACATGATAATAGATCAACTGTGGGAAAAAACAAGATTTACAGTGTCTGAGTGAGGAGTGTCAATAGATCACCTGAGCATTCTGTTAGCCTGGGATATCCATGCATGGTCCACATTAGAATGCCTCTGATCAAAGAATTCTGTCGTCCTGTGTGTCGGCTCATATCCACCACCTCTATGCCAATCCACAATTGTTGTAGCTCTTCCAATAGTGGACGAAGATACACATCCATATTCCCCACTTTATATCGCCCTGGCACAATCAAGCTTAGCCATAGGTGCCCCTTCTTCGTAGTCAACCACGGGGGAATGTTGTAGTTGACGATGACAACGGGCCATACACTGTAAGATGTTGATCTTTGACCAAATGGATTTACGCCATCCATAGCCAGGCCTAAGCGCAAATTTCGAGCTTCCCTGGCAAAATCCGACCATGTTCCATCTATATGTTTCCAGGCTACGCAATCTGCAGGAATTTGTAGCACACCATCCGAAGATTTATTCTCCTCATGCCATGATGCTAGGGCGTCCATGGACTTACATTCGAAGAAATGCTTGATGCGAGGAAGCAGAGGGAAATGTCGCAAAACCTTTTGTGGAATTTTTGTCCCGTGGAGATCTACTCGATATCTTTCGGAATCACATTTCGGACACTTCTCCATGTCTATGTATTCCCCTCTGAAAAGAATGCAGTCATTAGGACAAGCGTGGATAGAATTGTAATCCATCCCCAAGTTTCGCAAAATCTTTCTTGCTTCATCTCGGGAATCTGGCATCACATTGTGAGCTGGTAGTATGTGCTCTTTCAGCAATCTACACAACATAAAAATATGATACAGTCGTGTAAAAATCTATCAGATTATTATACATTTAGAGTTTTATTAAAGTAAACTAATTGTAATAGATCACCTGAAAAGCACTGTGACGCTAGTGTCACTCCATCCAAACTTTGCCTGCATGTTGAGAAGAACCAGGAGTGCTTTCAATCTAGACATACGTGCTCCATTATACAATGGCGTATCGGCTTCACTTTTCATATCATCATAGATAAGCCTTTCTGAATCCGTGATCGTCTCGATCATTTCATCAATCTCGGGCTCAAACATTGCCTCGTTGGGAATGTGCTCTGCATGATCATCCCCCGAGCTGTCAGAGGCTACATCTTGTGGCCTCACATATGCTGCTTGACCAAATCGCCTGCGAACACATCTATTGGGTTGCAAGATTGCTGCTTGTTGGCCAGCGTCAGAGTCCGACGAGTTATAATTGGCAACAACTCGATCTATAATAGATGGATCGAACTCGCCAAATTCGCGAACGTGCTGCAAAGAAACACGTCTTGTCCGTCGCACAGCATGCTTGCATTGATTACAAGGACATAAGACCCTCGTTGAGAGATAGGTGTTTCGGTTGGACGGTCCCACATCCTCGTCACTACTCATAATGAGGATAAAAAACTTATAACCTCGACAACAAATTTAATATTCTATTGGCATTCTTCGTCTTATCTCTCTCTCTCTCTCTCTCTCTCTCTCTCTCTCTCTCTCTTTACCTCACATTCTCTAGTCATGTCCAATCCCCGCACACCTCGGTCTAGAGGTGCACGGAGATCAGAACCACCGGGTTATAATCTCGTCTTTATTGGTCAATACCTATATTTGTGGGTACAAGAAATCTACACACCCACGTCTACATGATACTGCATGTAGTGGACAAAACCCCTTTGCCTCTTCTCTAGCTGTAGCACTTCACAGCATCTTAACATCTTTTCACAGTAGATCTTTTCACTGTTCGTCTAACTCTAAACCCTAAACCGTAAATAATTCTTGTGTGGACTCGATCTAACGTAAATAAGCGTAAATCTAAATAAACGTAAATCTAACTAAAAATAAACCTAAATCTAATTTAACGTAAGTCTACATCTAACCTAATCTTTAACGTCTTTTGGGATAGTTTCCTACGACGTTAAAACTCTCTTCTTCTTGTGTGTGTGTGTGTGTGTGTGTGTGTGTGTGTGTGTGTGTGTGTGTGTGTGTGTGTGTGTGTGGGTAAACCTAAATAAACCTAAGTCTAATCTAATATAACATAAATCTAAATCTAACGTAAATTATGTTATATTAAAAACAAAGAACTAAACTAACAGGGATTATAAGAACCTTAAAACTGATTTAACACATAATTTTTCCCTAAACTCGGCAAGATTTGGCATTCTCATCACTAAAGATGTGAGAGTTAACTTCCGGCAGTGACGCTGCCTCATCTCCATCCACATCTGACGACAGCAATTGGCCCTTTAGACCGTTCTTGCTCTTGTTACTAACTTTGAAGTTGCTGTTGAATGACTAGAGGTTGTCTAGATGGTCATTGTGTCGGGGATGTAGTGACTCTTGCCTCCTTGAAGATCCACCTTCTTTCCTATCTTCTGAAGACATTTCACCAGTACTTTTGGATCGACGGAGCCCACCATGAGTGAAGGCAGCAATACCCTATATTCCATTGAGGGCTTTCTTCACCCGCTTCATGCAGGCATCGCAGTCTATGGAGACCTAAATCTAATCTAATATAACGTAAATCTAAATCTAGCGTAAATAAACGTAAATCTAGTTAAAAATAAACCTAAATCTAATTTAATGTAAGTCTACATATAACTTAATCTTTAACGTCTTTTAAGATAGTTTCCTACGACGTTATAACTCTCTTCTTCTTGTGTGTGTGCGCGTGTGTGGATGTGTGTGCCAATAAAAAGAGATAAATGGTATAACCTTTCTATCACCCATGCCAAGTATGATAGATTGATTATGCCATTTCCCTCTTGAATAATAGGTCTTGAGTTCAACTCCTCGTCGACTAGATCTTTAGGTCTTTTAATTTTAATTAGTTTTCTACGACGTTAAATTAGTTTCTCTCTCTTTCTCTCTCAATGTGTGTGCGTTTTTTTGGATCGTATGCATGTTTTCTCTCTCTTTTCCTCTCTCAATGTGTGCGTTTTTTGTTTATGCATGTTCTCTCTCTCTTTTCCTCTCTCAATGCGTGCGTTTTTTGTTTATGCATGCTCTCTCTCTCTTTTCCTCTCTCAATGTGTGTGTGCATTCTTTGTTTATGTATGTGTGTGTGCGTTTTTGTTTTTGTTTGTACTCTCTCTCTCTCTCTCTCTCTCTCTCTCTCTCTCTCTCTCTCAAAAACACTATGTGTGTGTGTGTATGTGTGTGTGTGAGAGAGAGAGAGAGAGGGAGAGAGAAAGAGGGGAAGGGAACATGAGAATGAGGAGAGGGAAGGAGCATACCTGGCTCTCCTTCCTCTCCTCGTGTGTGTGTGTGTGTGTGTGTGTGTGTGTGTGTGTGTGGAGAAGAAAAAGAGAGAGAGAGAGAGAAAGAGAGAGAGGGAGAGCGTTACCTGCTCCTTGCTTGAGGGCGCCGAAAAACTCAGATCTGAGATCTGAGTTTTTGGGCGCGCTCGGTTATTTTTTTTAGCCCAGCGGGCGTCGCTATGAGCGTCGCAAATTTACAAAGAAAGTTGCGACGCTCATAGCGACGCCGAGAATTTTTTGTTTGGAGCGTCGCTGTGTGAGCGTCGCTAATATGAATAGCCTCTTGTAGTGGAAAGAGGAACTGTTTTACCTAAGAGTGAAAGGGTTGAATGACACCATGGGCTTATTCAAAAAATTGCAAGAATCTCTTGCTAGGAATGTAATCAGGCAGAAAGAATACAGCTTGTGGGAATCTATTTCAATGTCCAAGCCCACCCTAGACTCGTGCATCGAGAGATGCACCAACATCCCCTCCTCGGATGTATCAAGGCAAGCTGCGCACATCAACATGATGATGTACAATGTTCTTTCACTCTTGCAATTTTTTAGAAAAAATCGAAGAGTGTATGCTCTGTCGTACGTGTCAAAGCAAGGAACTTGCCTATGCACACTGTGTGCGAGCCTTGAAAGGTTGCAAACACACAACTAGAAGAGCCTAGCAAGCTAAAGAGGCAGGGGTGTGTCACTCACCACTCAATGCTTCCCTCGTAAAGGATCCTGTGCTGCAAAGAAGAAGGAGCCACCGTCGATGCTGCCACAATGCTCTCTCTCTCTCTCTCTCTCTCTCTCTCTCTCTCTCTCTCTCTCTCTCTCTCTCTCTCTCTCTCTCTCTCTCTCTCTCAAGCATACACACACATACACACACACACACACATGTGAGCACACAAAGGAGAAGGAGACACAGATGGAGCAAGAGCATTTCTTAGCTTACACCTCAGAGAATGAGGATTTTTAGGTCAAATGGATCTTTTATAAGAGTTTGGCCCATTCACATATGGGCGCCAACAGTGGCCGGTCGTTGCAAAACTACTGTAAAAATAATATAAGTGGTGCGCCTCTCATCAGCGATCACCTACACACCTATTGGACCGACAAGCCCGGTCCATGACTCAATCAAATAAATAATATGCATCCGTGGAAGGTGATAGGGTGCCCGTGAGGGTTAACATGCCTCCCTTCCTGATGTAGATTCCTCCTCGGAAGCTATTGAGATGAAGCTCGTTCATTGAGGTGGAAGAGCATCCGAGATTGAATGTCCTTAGCCTTCTTCAATCACTGCAAAATCAACTAAAATTAGAACAGTAACTGTATTCTTATATACAATTAAAAATCATATGCAGTTGTAGGCAGACAAATTGATTGCTAACAGAATATTAAACAATTTGTCAACAATAATTATTAAACTATAATATAATCACATGCATAAACAGTTGTAAAGGTCAAAAACTAAACAAGTCTGGGTAGCTAATTTAACGATCGAAAGGCACTAGAGGTCAACTATTAATACCATGGACAAGCTTCTCAATTTTCTCTGGTCAATTAAGTTGTTTAATCGCGAGAGCCAAGTATTTCATGTCCAAGGATTAACTAGAGGCTATACCTAGAAGACCTTGTAGTTAAGCTACAATAAAAGAAATTGCTCATGAAATCATCACCTAACTTACTTCCTTTTCTTTGACCCCCCAAAGTCTTTTCACATTGATTCAATTTTGATGTGTGTGCTTATTTTGTATGCCTTGGGTTTTTTGCTTTTCACAAAAAAGTGCCCACACTGGGAACCTCTAGGGCTCTAGTACCATAGGTAATACATGTGAGTGAAGTACCAAATTGAGATTTTACATTGTGGCACTTTTGAATTATAATTTTTTTTCATTTTCAACAGTTAAATTTTGTAACTTTGGGGGTCATATAACACTATTACCCTCCCCAGGCTCATCACACTGGTAAACTCCCTTTATAATACTTAAATTAAAGGTCAATAGAGACTAAACCCACTAGAAATCCCTAGTACATTGCACATAATGCTGCCTAAATCAGATTAAAAACCTAAAGTAGCCATTGATTATTAAGAAGACATTCCTGTTAACCCTCACGCACATTCCTATCACCTGGGACGGACATTGTATTATTTATTTGGTAGAGTCAGGTACTGGGCTTTTCGATCCAATAGAAAAAGGGTAAGAGTGATCGCCGATGAGAGGCGCACTCTAACTGGAACATTCAAGGGATTAGTTGGCTAAGCATGGGCGCCTAAGTGTGAATGGGCCGAGCTCATATAAAAGTCAACTAAACCTAAAATTCACTCATTCTCTCATTTGTGCAATTGAAGAGTGCTCTTGCTCCATCTCCATCGTCTTCTTCTCATCTCCTTGTATGTGTGTGTATGCGTGAGAGAGAGAGAGAGAGAGAGAGAGAGAGTGTGTGTGTGTGTGTGTGTGTGTGTGTGTGTGTGTGTGTGTGTGTGTGTGTGTGTGTGTGTGTGTGCGATCAAGCATTACGGCGGCACGACGACGGCGAGGCGGTTGAGCGCTACGTAGCGGCATCTCCCTCTTCTTTGCGGCAAGGAATCCTCCACGACAGCAAGCGTAGAGCGGTGAATGACACACCATCGCCATCTTTGAGCTTACTAGTTTAGGTTTGTTATGTGCTTGGAGCCATTTGTGGCTCGCACACGGTGTATCGGCAAGTTTCTTGCATTAACAAGTTCGAGATACGCGCACATTTTTGGCGCCGTTGCCGGGGAATGCCATACACTAAGCTTGAATGGCACTCTGTGCTTCTTTTGTGGTGCAATTTCAATTGTAGGAAAGGTAAGGAAGGAGGGTGTGTGTGTTGAGAAGAAGGATTTTGTGTTGCTACTATGTATTTCTTTGTTAATGGAGTTTCAAAGGTACTGTGTTTTTTCTCTGTCATAAGGAATTAGTATTAAGGTTGTTAGTTCTATGTAATGCAAAGTACAGTAAGTAGGAAGTAGATATGTGAGAGCTAATGAAGTGTGTTAGTGTGCAATAGTAGGTGTATTAGTTGTAAGTAGGTAGGTAGAGTGTGTGTGTGCTCTAGCACAGGCTGCGGCAACCTTATCCTCTTTTTTTTAATTTAAAAAAAATTAAAGTAGGATCGGAATCGAGAATATCTCCCAGATCCAAGCCCAAGCTCACGCTCAGGCTCAGGCATCAATCACCCTTTAAAATTACGTATTTTAGCTTCACACGGAGCTAAAAATCGACTTTTTTGAGGACCAACGGAGCTGCAAGTGTCCGAACGTTGTGCTGTAAAGCACACCGCGGCCCTCTGAGTGATATGCTCGTTTCAAGCCATCACACACTTTAATCATTAAAAAAATTTTAAAAACATTAAAAAACATACAAAAACGAGTGAAAACGGACCCTAAAAAAGTAAACGATTAACCTTCGAGGTTATTCGCCGACGCTTGTAGGGTGCCAAAGGCACATGCATCTGCGCTCTGGTCGTGATAGAGACGGAGCAACTAGAGAGAATTTTGACTTACACGAGCTCTCATTATCCACCTACCTTAGGTTCCGGGCCCTCGGCGGGGACCCAAGGTAGTACAAACCAAGACCCGAATATAGCGACTAGTGACTCTTCCTCTGACTACGACGTCATGGAGGGTTTCCCAATGCCTAATCCCGATAGCTCAAGCCAAGACATGCATGCCATGGGCCCGCGGTCTGGGCCGAGCGTGCTTAGCCGCTTGAAGGAAACCTTTAGTAAAGCCACTCGCTCCGAACATGGAGCTAATGATGTAAATGAGGGGGGTGGGGAAGTAAATTCTCCATTCATGACCAGCGTAGACCCTATACCCTTAGAGAATGTGAACGTGAATACTTCATTCACTGCACCTCCTGACTCTTCAGAGCTATTCCCCTCCGAGATCATATTACCCGATGGAAAAGCCTTGCCGAAGTGCAAGAAGTTGAGCGATATATCATTTTGGCTAGGGAAAAGGAAGTCGAGAGCTTACGCAAGGCGGAGCAACGAAGAGAGTTAAAAGCAAAAGCCCCTATATCACTAGCTTTGCTAAGAGAGCAATCGAGTGCTCCTGACTTAGCAACCGCTAAGGGCCAACCCCTAGAAAGCAACATTGCATCTAGCTCAAAGGACACCCCTAGCACCTCAATCCTAGATAGAGAGTTCTTAAATGAGAACTGGGAGTACGAACTACAAACGGAAACTCTAACCGACTTATACACAGATCACACCTATCACGTGGGTTGGTTAGATGTCCTACGATCCACAATGGGTGCTACTAGTGTGGAGGATCAACAACAAAGAGTTTGTGAGGTCATCCATAGGGTCATTGAGTTAGAGAGACATAACAAGGGGATCAACATACCTTCAACGGGTCTCATGATATTCTTGGATACAGGAAAAGCTAAACAACCGACCTTATCGCAAATGGAGACTCCCTCGGTAAGCCCGATGGATCCTCCATATGTTGTTTCGCCAGGGGTCTCATTGCAATCTGATCCCACAAGTGATAGCTTTACCTTTCTAAGTCTAGATCATCTTTCCCTTGATGACACCACGGCTACCATGCCTACCCCAATGATGGGCATGCCGAGAAACATGCCATGGACCTCATTTGTTAGTAAAGCACCACTATATGGTAGCTCAATGCCTGCAACAGTACCTACAAGCGTGTACCAATCGTATGCACCTATGGGTCATCGCACTCATGTAGTCCCTACCCCTCCCATTGTTTCAACTAACTATGCTCCACAACCACAACACCCAAGCTCTTATTTCCATGGGACTATACTGGCTAGCATTAGCATGTCACATCCGATTTCTGTTATGCCAAGGGCCACACATATGAGCTATGGACCACCACATGGCACAACATTGTATCCAACATGGAACCGAAGGGCTTCCTATGTGCCAAGTCCAATGCCAATACCTACTCCACATGTAGTCTCTGGAGCGCCTTCACCCACGGTGCCTGCTCACTTAGGTGACTTGGCAACATTTGCTCAAGCTATTGGTCGATCTATTGCTGAGAATATGCGTAACACACCTGATAGAGATCCTAGAAGTAAGGCAGTACAAATAGCCAAGATCACACAAAAATTTAGTGGAGACGGGATGTGAGAAAGCATATCGAAGTGTTTGAACAAATATGCGATTCTCTAGGACAACACAATGACCTTCATAAGAGTAATGCTTTAAGCCTAACCTTAAGTGGGAAGGCAGGGGATTGGTATAGAACCCTAAGGGTGGAAGAAAAAATGATTTACCCTACTCTTAAGAGACTATTCTTGAAGGAATACATACAAGAGGGAGTGCTTTGGGGTGTAGCCTCTCAGCTCCAGAAAGCCCAACAAGAGGAAGGAGAGTTGGTGAGAGACTTTATTAGTCGCTTGAAGAATTTAAATTCTCGTTGTAATCCAAATGAGCACTTCAACAATAACCAATTTCTTGATAGATTCATTAGGGGATTACGGCATGAGGATATCTACAATGGCCTAGTCATTAGAGGTATCACCACTTGGGAAGCAATCACCACCAATGCGATCCAATTGGAGGATAATTTAATGATTTAAGGAGAAAGAGTGTCTGTTGAGCCTATATCTATTAGCTCGCAAGCACCAGAGCATAAGCCAATGACCCTAAAGCCTATTGCTAAGGAGCCAAAGATATCTGAGATGACTTTAGCAGATTTCACCAAGGCTATTCAAGAGAGTCTTAGAGACAATCGTGCTCCACAAAACAATCATATGTATCCAAGAAGTGAGCAACAATGGGGCTCAGTATGCTATGGACCGCATAGTACCAGTGAATGCCCTACTTTTAGAGTAAAATTCAATGGGAATTGCAATGCTTGTGGAAGGTATGGTCATCAAGCTGAGGATTGCATAGTATTTAAGCGTGCAATGGTCAATAGACCAACCTTAGCATGGACAGACACACCTCGAGTGCTTGCATTGATGTTGGCCCCACCTCTTGAACAAACAGCACAACACATGGTCCCTAGGGCCCAAAATGTTGTTCAAACAACACCCTTACCACCTCCAGTGCTAGGACCCCAACCACCACATCCGAGAATCACTTCTATGAATCAAGTGGGTTGTGAGTCATCTATTGCTTGTTTGGAAGGCTATGAGGAAGATATAGATCCTAATATTGCCTATGGGATGGATGTGCTTGAAGAAAGTCCACAATACTACCCGGAGGACTATTGGGGACAAGTCAAACCTATCTATCAAGTAGCTGCTTTTGCGGCAAGAGGCCAAAATATCAATTACACTGCTAAGAGACCACCTCTTCAATGCTATGAGTGCGGAGGTCCACGTCGTGTAGCCGAGTGTCCTATTAGGCTACAAAAGAACGCCACACTAATGCAAACCAATCAAGCGAGCACGTCTACAATGCCGATACTCATGTCTAATTGATGTGGCATAGATCATTTGATTTCCCAATGTCCACATAATACAAATGCACCAAAGATCACGCCATTAAATTTGATTGAAGTTACCGAGGAGCCATCACAAAATACATTTGTGGTACAAGTAAACGTACTCACACAATCAATGCTCCAAAAACTAAATTATATTCTTGAGGAAAAAGACACGGCATCAATTGCCCAATCTCAGAAAAAGAAGAAAACACGAAGGAAGAGATCGCAAAAAGCAGCAAAGTCTGACCCCAGTTCAAAGACCAACATAGGGACTGGGGACGATCCCATATATATGAACGACGCTGAAGAGGATTCTAATTCAGGTGAAACCATGGAGACCAAAACCACCACTAAGATAGAAACCAACATGGAAGATCTTCATGAGCCACAATGGCCAGGATCCAAGAAGAAGATAGGAACTTATCCAAACCCTGCAGAGGAGATTGAGCGAGTCAAGCAATTAAGGAGTTTGGTAGAAGATACCCAAAGGGATCTAGAACCAGCACCTAGGCAGATCCAGATTACAGACACCGTGTTCCCTACGCAACGACAACCTCACCAAGTCCATAGACCCTTAGCCATACCTAGTGTCATCCAAGAAGAAAGTGACTTAAAGTCATGGGAAAGTGGGCGTACTCACTTCTTGATGGAAAGAACGTTTACAGAGGAACTACTTGATCCTATCGAAGAAATGGAGATCCCATCTTCCCCACGTCAAGGGACTTAAGGCCAAAAGGTGCCGTTAAACATTGCCAAATTGATGGATTTCATGTCTTCAGAAGTTAGACCACCATCATGTCCAAACTATATAAAGACCCTGAGCTAGTCTCAGCTCTTCAAGCCTTCCTCAATGGAGAACTAAAGTTTGGGCTACCACAATTTGCACAGATGGATGGAGTTGGGGAGATGCCAATAGAGGAGGAACACTTTAGATCCACAACCCAACCGAGATGAGAACCTTGTTATAGAAATACATGTTAACAAGTTGGGACAATACTTTGAGGGTGATGAATCCAATGCGACCATAATACCAATCACTACTAAGGGATTAACTGTGAAGGGAATCCTTGATGGTGGCGTTGGGGTTAGCATTGTGACTAAAAATTGATGGGAAAATATGGGAAGACCTCACCTTGCGACCACAACCATAGTAGTGAAGATGGCTAATGGGTCTATTGTTAAACCTATTGGGATGCTAGAAGATCTCAAGGTCAAGGTCTTTGGACATAAAATAAGGATTACCTTTATTGTTATGGATTCCTCCAAACACACTATGGCATCGGAGATGATCTTAGGACGTCCTTTCATGAGGGAAGCAAAAATGGTACATGACTGGTCTAAAAACCATGTCTACTTGCAGTTCCAAGATTCCGTCATTCGAGTGGATCTTGTGACTAGTCGAGCACATCCCCTAGGAAACAGGTTTATAATTGATCATAGATTTGACACCACAGTTCATTCGCTCCCATTGCAGTATTGTTACACGTGTAAGCGGACACTAATGTTGGGGAAGATTCTTCTTATATGGATGTACTACCTGGGATGACTTAGTCGGAAAATGTGAGGTTGTGTATACAAAGGCTCAAAGAAAACCTATCGACGGGAGCAGTGGAGTCTATGACTGTCCAATGATAGTTAAGGAAATAGAGTTAGCAGACACAGGAGAAGAGTCTAAACCTGTTTTCATTGCCCAAGATCTGACCGAGACTGAGGAGTGTGTACTTAAAGAACTTCTCAAGAAATTCAGGGATATATTTGCCTGGACAAATCATGATATGAACGGTGTTCCACCTTCCGTGGTGCAACACACAATCCCCATGAATAGCATGGCTAAACCAGTTCAGCAACGACCCTACCCAATGAATCCTAAATATGCAAAAATCATTCAAGAAGAGATTGAAAATCTTGTGGAATGCGGATTCATATACCCTATTGAGCACTCAGAATGGGTGTCTCCAAGAGTGATAGTGCCAAAAAAGAATGGGAAACTCAGAGTGTGCATGGATCTCAAGAAGGTCAATGCCGCCACTAGGAGGGACCATTACCCCTTGCCATATTTAGAACATGTGCTTGAAAGAGTTGCAGGGAAGGAAGCTTATAGCTTTTTAGATGGGTACTCTAGCTACAATCAAATCACAATTGCGCTGGAGGACCAAGCTAAAACAGCCTTTATAACTGAATTTGGAGTGTTCGCATTTTGTGTTGTGGCTTTTGGCTTAACCATGCCCGGGGTACCTTTCAAAGATTAATAAACACTGCTTTTAGAGAATATTTGAGGGAGTTTTGTGAAGCTTTCTTAGATGACCTTTGTGTTTATTCCTCTTGGAAAGAACATCTATCATGCTTACGAAAAGTGTTTGAGAAGTGTAGATTGTATCGCATCTCCTTAAACCCTTTCAAATGCCAATTTTGGGTTAAACATGGAGTCATTTTAGGGCATACAGTGTCCAAAAATGGGATTTCCACAAATGAAAGGAAAATTAAAGCCATTACTGAATTGCCACCACCTAAAAACTATAAAGGAGTTCAAAGGCTCATGGGCCATGTTGGTTATTATCGACGGTTTATTTTAAACTTTGTCGAGATAGCTCGTCCTTTGTACAAGCTTCTTATTGAGTTCCAATGGACTGCGGAGTGTGACCATGATTAAAAGTCATTGAAAAAGACCTTGACTAGCGCTCCTATTCTATGAGTGCCCGATTGAAATGTAATTTTTCATGTGCATATTAATGCATCGAACTTTGCTATTGGGTGTGTTCTAGCTCAACCAGGAGAACATAAACTGGACTACCCCATTAGCTTTGCAAGTCGTCAATTGAATGATGCCGAGAGAAACTACACCACTACAGAGCAAGAAGGTTTAGGTATGATTTATGCAGTGAAGAAATTTCTCTACTACCTTCTGACCAACAAGTTTGTGTTCTATGTTGATCATCAAGCCTTGTTGTATCTAGTAAATAAACCTTGTTCCACGGGAATAATTATACAATGGTTGTTAATTCTCCTTGAGTTTAATTTTACCATTGCGGTGAGACCTGGTAAAAGACATGTCATGGCGGATCATTTGTCTCGCATACCCAATGGTGAAGCCCCTATTGGAGTCGATGATGAGTTGCCCGATCCTTCTCTATTCCTAGTCGAAACCATACCTAAATGGAGAGAGAAGATTGTGAACTTTCTAGTGATAGCCGTTTTTTCGGCTCTCTGTGATTGCCATAGTGAGTTATCCCCCCCTATCAAATCACTCAAACACTGTGGTTACCCTCACCCTTTCACTGTATATAGGTGCGTGTGAGTTAGGGGACTTTTCCCATATCTTCTTAAAAAACCCTCAATTAGCTAGTCATTGGGCTAGTTGAGCCAAAAAAAATAAAAATAAAATAAAAAATATAAGTATATTATGGCCCATGCGTATGTAAATATTTCTTTGTATATAGGGCCTAAATAAAAGATTTTTTCATAATTATTTTGGTATTTATTTAAATATTTCTACCTAGGTGTGTGTTATTTATGCTCTGTACATTGCTTCACCATTACCACAATTTTTCTTACCATTTTCATACTCTTTATTCCATATAGAAATATTTTCATGTAAGCTTCTCTTATATTTAGTGTAACTCCACCCCAATAAAAATCCAAAAAAACTAGTTTTATTTATGTGTATATTTTTTCACTATTGTGATTTTTCCCTTCCTACATCTATTTTCTTTTTTTCTAAAAAATTAAAACACCAAAAATATTTATCTTTTTATGGTAGCCTCATAATGAGAGAGATTTATTTTGACCCCTTTATATTTTTTCCACTTATAATATTTATATTTGACATGTACATATTTTTTAGACCCCTCAATATTTGATTTTCTTAGTTGTACTATTCACTTATATCATGCTCTCAACAATATCTTCAATTATGGACCTACCAAATAAGGTCAAGGGTAGGTGGCATGCATACATGCACTATGGAGGGCTCACTCTGGGAGGTATTCAAAAGAATCATGCAAAGAAGGACCCCACAAGGACCTTGTGTAGTGGAAAAAAATGGTCGGTTTTGCTGAATTTTTAAAGTTCACTTGCTCTCCGAATTTGAAAAGGTGATACAAACAAAAGTTGTAGCTCGTGGGCTGAACTTTTGCCTCAAATTTTTTCATATTTTTTTGAGCTACGAGCTGTGAGCTATGATTTTATTAGTGGACCCCAATTTTCCCATGTTATGCAGCCACACTCTCTCTTCCACTTTATCATTTTCCTCTTTCACACACACTTCTCCACTCATCATCCCCACCTCTCTCACCCCTCCTCTCTGCACCCTACTCACCTTCTCCTCAACCTTGAAGAATAAGAGAAACCATGGTGAACTCATACCTCCCACACACAATTCCATTCCAAAATTGACCACCTAGTCTCATTTTTCCTCCTCCAAATTACCCATATCTATCAAAAAAACCACAAAATTCAGCCTCTTCTCTTAAAATACAGCATCATGGTGGTTGATTACTCAGCTTCAATTACCTTGTCTCTCAAGGAAGGTCAAGAGTGGAGAAAAAATGTACCGTCAAAGCTAGTGGACCGTCAACAAGCGTCAAAATTGGCCCTACTCAAGACACTTGGAGCATCAACCTTGTAAGAAATCCACCTTTTCTTACCTCTTAAGAGTTTTCTTCCTTATTTGTATCCTACATGGATACTCCCATTGTAAATATCCAATTCCATTTGTAAATTAATACTAACTCTACTAACACTAACCCACTATGAAAAGTCCTATCACCTCCATTTCTCTCCTCTCTCTTTCCCCACCAACTTCTTGATAATTCCAAGCAAAAGAAATTAGATAAATTGCTGAAAATCTAACCCAACCATGGTTAGAGGAGTAACCCTAGCCTTCAAAATTGCTATAAAAGGAGGGTGTAGCTAGCACAAAAAGAGGGGAGCCATAAGCAAGAGCACTATGCTATAGCTTGAGAAGCCAAGCTCAACCTCTCTAGAAGGAGCTCTTGAGTGGAAGCTTATTGTCTTATGCATGTGCATGTGTTGTAATAGGGGATTAGCAAGGGAACTATATGCCATTGTAAGAGAGAGAGTGATAATTCAATTGAGAGTAGGAAATCTATCATTTCTCCTACTAGTGTAAGCCCAACATTTGCTGAATCAAGGAGGGTGGATTTGGACTAAGCTTGGATATTTTGTCTCCCTTCCAACGTGAAGTAATGGACAACAATGATGCGTAAGTGTCTTGGTGTTTTTTGTTAAGTTCTTGATAGCTTTTCTCTGGTGTTGTCATCAATCTAGCCATAAATCCCACATACTGTAAGAGGGCGACAGGGTGGAGAGGACTCCCCTGGCTTTAAGACAGTGATTGGGGTGGCTTTTCTTGTGATGTGTTGTGGTGAAATTTACGCAAGCTATGTTGAACAAATACTAATTTCACTTTGATTTGTCATGACAGATTTGTAAGAAGGTATTAATGCAACAAGCACCCCCTCCCCCTTTCTCTCTCTTTCTTAAATATATAGTTGTGTTTGCTTGATCATTGCCGATACGTTTCAAAGCAGCCCGAGCACTATCTCTCTCTCTCTCTCTCTCTCTCTCTCTCTCTCTCTCTCTCTCTCTCTCTCTCTCTCTCTCTCTCTCTCTCTCTCTCTCTCTCGTGTTTTAGTGTGTGAGAGTGTTCCATTGGTGTTAGGGTTAGTGTAAATTCCTTGCTTGTTTGTGGGTTGCTCTAACGATTCTCCTCTTTTGCGTCCTAGTTCGCTCTTAAACTAGGTGGTGCCCCTTGTGTAGTTGGGATTTGGCTGTGGGTTTGTTGTTTTGGTTTGTGTTGTGTTGTGCCCCAGCCCCATTGAGCAGCACGGGAGCCTTGAAGGGTGTCTAGAGGTTTCTCTTCTTGTTGCCCGCCCCGGACCGCCTCAAATTGGTGCCCCCACTGAGGACGGCTTGTGTATTTTTGTGTAGAATCAACCTTTAGCATAGTCAAGTAGTTTGCATGAATCATGAAAATTTGTATGATCCCTTCGTTCCCATTGCAAGGCAAAAGGTACACATAATTGTTAGTACTAAGTTGCAATTTCAACGTGTCGTTCGTAGAATTTTAGGTCGTCTTAGGTTGGCCGAGATAAACGCTTCAGTAAATCCTTTTATTTTGCCTCTCATTAGGTACGACCTTAGTTTGGACGTCTATATTTTTGTTTTGTTTTAAGCATTAGGTCATGCATAGACCATGGATAATGGCCCAGGAATAGAGGTTTTCCCCTTCCATTTCACTCCACACATTAGAATAAACATTGCAATTAGTAGGAAAATCCATTTTCAACAACGTATGGTGTTCATGTTTGGTGCCCAAAGAGTAGGAGAAATTCTCGCATCACCAAACCCTGTCATCCTACCTCTTATTGATTATCATAGGTCGTTTGATGTGAATATCTTTATTTTGTTGTAGAATAGATTGCAAGCTAGATACATTATTGTGTAAATCTTTTTAAGAAAGAAAAACAAAAACGGGTGTCACTTTGAAATCAATTCAATGGAAAGCCAACGCCAAATGTCTGGGTATCCTCTTTTCTTTGGAGAGCCTGGAGAGGATGCTGAATTATTTTTAGCGAATTTCAAGATGTCTTGTCGTATCAAGAGGATAATAATTGATCAAGAACGTGTAGAAATGTTTGAGGTGGTCCTTAGGAAAGATGCTAGCACTTGGTTTGACTCTTTGCCTGAGGAAGTTAAGGGGAATTACACAGAAGTTTTGAATCGTTTTAAGAGATACTTCTTTGATCCCCAAAACACTCAAAAACTATGGCAAGACATTGTTTCTCATAAGCAAAAAGACTTAGATGACTACTACTTGTACAAGCAAGAGTTTCTACGTCTTTGGGCTCTATGGATACGAAATGTTGCTAACCCTAGTGATGGTGCAGAATTTCTAAAGAAGGAGAGGTTCATAGCCGGACTCTTTCCTGACCTTAAGGTAAAAGTTGAGGCGGGTGCACCTGCTACCTTTGATGCAGCTGAAACTAGGGCTGCTGAGAAATATAGGAAACTCAAGTGCTTAAGGGGAGAGGTTCCAATAGAAGGTCTTAGACCCAAAGGTAAGTCACAAGCATCAACATCGAGGGAGCTTCCTGAGGTAACGGCGGAAGTAATTGAGAAGTTAAACGAATCTTTAAGCAGCCTGTCAATTCACCTTGCACAAGCTGTAGGTCCAAAGGGACAAGCAAAGAAGTCTGAAGAGCGAGATCCACGACCTAGGAGAGTCTTGCAATGTTGGAATTGTGGAGAGTCTGGACATGGGATGTATAATTGTCCTTGGCCCCGTGGGGAGCCAGGGAGACCTAACTTGAATTACCCAGTGATGAATGCAGGAGAAGGAGCTGGTCAACAACCAAGGCTTCTACAAAGACCAAATGGACCAAGACCACCTCCACAAGAGGTAGAAGGAGTTCCACCTGTGCCAGATCCAAATGTGCATGTGGTAGAGGTGACAAACTCAAATGAGGTTGACATGGAAGCAAATGGCATTAAGCGTGGCCGAGGAAAAGGTAAAGAGAAAGAGGGTGTCTCATCACAGAGTGACCATGGACAAGGCAAGAAGGCAAAGGAGACCAAGGAAGCTAAGAGGACTCGACGTCGTATCAATCTCCAAGACTTCCCTCTTGGACATGGTATGGCTCCATACAACCTGTTGGAAGACATGCGAGGTAAGGGTCCTGATATCTCATGGCCTCAGTTTCTTGCATTATGCCCACAAGTTAGGAGGGATTTAACAAAGGCAGTTAGCACTAGGAGAAAGGTAAAAGAGAGTTTTCCTGTTGTAAAAATTGCACATGCTGAAATGAACGAGGATATTACACCTGTGCTAGATTGTTACATAAAAGGAAGATTGGTTAGGAAAGGTCTAGTGGATGGGGGTGCACAAATTTGCATCATGACAGAAGGGCTCATGCAAAGACTAGGCATACACATCCATGAGACACCTGAAATCAAAGTGAAAATGGCAAACAATAGCAAGTCTAGGTGCATAGGCATTTGTAAAAATGTTTTTGTGGAGGCCTTTGGCATTAAGAAGGCAGTGGATTTCTATGTCATGTCTACCAAGGGAAATGGTTACCCATTTATCCTAGGAAGACCATGGCTAATGAAAATGCGAGCTTTGCAGGATTGGGAGAGTGGAAAGCTAATTTGCAGGAATGACAATCACAAGAAGGTTGTCTTTGACATGAAGGAGCAACGCCAAGAGGAGCTCCATGAAGAATCATCTCGAAGTGAGACGGAAGAAGATTGGACTGAAAACACTTCAGAAGAAGAAAGTAGCGGCAGCATTACTGAAGAGGAGTCCTCCATTGAAGTCATGGGGGTAAGGTTTAAGTCAAACAACCAGGAGACCTCTTCTCGAGGTTTGGAAGAGGTAGGTTCCCAAGAGAACCAAAAGGTGGAAGATGAAGGAATGTTAGAAGGTATGTTGTCTACAACACTTACAAAGGATGAAAGAGAGGAGTTCAAATGTGTGCTAAGGAAATTTCCGAGGCTTTTTGCTAAAGACTACACCGATGTGCGTGGAGTAGATGTTGTTCAACACAAGATTGAGTTGAAGCCAGAGGCCACACCTAAGGCTCAAAAGCTACGAAGGCTAGGAGTCATTAAGGAGCAGGCTCTACTCAAGGAGGTAAGAAAGCTTCTAGCAGCAGGTTTCATTTATCCAGTGGAGAATTCAGAGTGGGTCTCTCCCGTTGTTGTCACTCCTAAGAAAAACAGCAAGTGGAGGGTGTGTGTGGATTATCGTCCACTTAATGAGGCAACAAAAAGAGATCACTTTCCCCTCCCATTTCAGGATGAGATACTAAATGAAGTAGCTGGTCATGAGAAGTACACTGTGTGTGATGGCTACTCGGGTTACTTTCAAATAGGTATCGCATTGGAGGATCAATTGAAAACAACCTTTATCACTCCTTGGGGTTGTTATGCTTTTAGAGTCAAGCCATTTGGCCTGACAAATGCTCCTGCAACTTTCCAACGCTTCATGAACATGGTGTTTCAAGCATTCTTTGGAAAGTCCATTAGGGTTTTTATTGATGATTTTTGCATTTATAGCTCAAAATCATTGCATCTACAAAGGGTAGAAGAAGGTTTAAAGAAGCTCTATGACATGGGAGGTCAACTCAACCCCGACAAGTGTCACGTAGCTGAGGATGAAGTGATCTTGCTTGGTCACAAGGTTTCCTATAAAGGCATTGAGGTGGATCCTTCAAAGGCAAAGGCTCTTATTGAGCTCCCATCACCGAAGAGTCTTAAGGAGGTCACCTCTTTCATTCAAAAAGTGAAGTATATGTCACGCTTTATTCACTTAGCCTCGGAGTTGCTTTATCCTTTGCAAAAGTTGACACAACAAGTAGAATTTGCATGGTCTGATGAGCTTGAAGAGTACTTTTGTAACATTAAAGTCATTTTGTCAGAGCTACCAACACTCATGCCTCCTTGTTGGGAGTACACATTCTTTGTTAGCTCTAGTGTTGGAAGGGAAACAATTGGTGATGTGTTGCTACAACAAGATCCCCGCAGTACAAGGATGCGACCCATCTACTTTGCTAGTAGGGTCATGAATGCTTTGGAGAGAGACTACACAGAAGCAGAACTCATGATGCTTTCTCTCATGTTTGCGATAAGGAAGTTTAGATCCTACTTGCTCCCAAAACCTTTTGTAATTCTCACCGCAGAGAATTTGTTCCCTTGGGTGTCATCTCAAATGAATCTTAGTACTAGGATCTCAAAGTGGATTATGGAGTTGCAAGAGTTTCAATACTCTTTCAAGGTAGAAGATAGTGTGCGTGCACAATTGGCAGGGATTCTCACTTATAGGGTGCATGAAAAGGAGATTAAGGTGCCTGAAGTAAAGACCCTACCATTACCACCACCAAAAAGTATTCCTAATGCTTTTACCTTGTTCTTTGATGGAGCTTTTCGTCGAGCCACAGGAAAAGCAGGGGGAGGGCTAGTGTTGCTCAACCCAAGTGGAGAGGTGGTCATGAAAGAGAAGTTCAATCTACCAAGTTCAGCTAGCAACAATGAAGCAGAATACGACACACTAATTCATGGTTTGAAGATGTGCATTGGCCAAGGGATACAACGCCTCATGGTAAAGGGAGATGCACTTCTCAATTGTTAAACATATTTTAGGCATTTGGGCATGCAAGAATGAAAGCTTACGGACAAAAGTTCATGCCATTCGTAGATTGTTTAATCAATTTGAAGAAGTGCAACTATATCATATTCCTAGGAAATAGAATGAAGATGCCGATTTACTTGCACAGAAGTAGTTACATGTGTTGAGAAAGAAGTGCAGGTCATCATGGTGGCAGCAACTGTCAAGCAACCGAGATACCAGGGATTGGAGTCATTGACTCCCATTATTAGCTACATTTTGGAGGGCGAGTTTCCACAAGACTTCACGAAGGCTCAGAAGAGGAGACTCATGAAGAAGGCAAGCGCATATCTCTTCCTAGAAGGCTCCCTCTATCAAAGAGGGAGGGATCAAGTATGTAGAAGAGTACCAACTATTGAGGAAATTCCAGCCATTCTAAAAGGTTTGCATGAAGAAGCATGTGGTGGTCATTTTGCCCAAGAATTAACTGTGAAGAAGATTTTCCTTGCGGGGTATGTTTGGCCAAGTCTGCATGTGGATGTCCAACATTGGTGTAAAAGTTGTCACAATTGTCAGGTAAATGGGAATAGAAGATTGATTTATGGTCCAAGGCAAATCGTGCTTGCAAATGGACCCTTTGAAAAGTGGGGCATTGATGCTATGGGTCCTCTGCCTAGGACAAAAAATGGTAAACTCTACATTCTAGTGGCTGTAGACTATATGACTAGGTGGGTGGAAGCTCAAAGTGTGGCAAGAGTGAATGAGAGGACAGTTAGCAAGTTTGTGTATAATCACATTTGTTGCAGATTTGGCACACCTTTGGAGATTGTTTCTGATAATGGTCCGGGGTTTAGGAAGGGCTTGCTCACAGAAGTTTGTGAAGAACTTCGCATTCTACATCGTCACAGTACACCCTACTATCCCCAATCAAATGGTTTGGTAGAAAAAGCTAATGGTGTCATTGCAGGCATCATTAGAAAGATGGTGAAAAACAAGACAAAGTTGTGGGATGACTTCTTGGATGGTGCCTTGTGGGCGTATCGAACCACATATAGGGAAGCCACGGAGTTCACACCATTTCACTTGGTCTATGGTCAAGAGGCTTTACAGCCAATTGAACTAAACATTCCAACAATGCGACTTCATGGAAAATCAGCACAAGATGATCAAGAAGCATGGATGGATCGACTTCTTACCTTAGCTGAGCTTGAGTGGAAAAGAGAAGCATCATACGAGTGCTATAAGAGGAAAGCCACACAGACAAAGGAGAAGCTTGACAAGAAACTGAAGGACAAAGGCATCAATGAAGGAGATCTTGTGCTAAGGTATGACAATCGACTCGATAATCGTTTTGATGTCAAATTTGAAACAAGATGGCAGGGGCCATACATAGTCAAGAAGGCTTTCAATTCTAGTTACTATCAGCTTATGGACTTGAATGGTAAAGAGCACTCCAGGAAGGTAAACGGGTATCGCTTGAAGCCCTATTTGAGTCGCCTTCTACCAAAGGATCTACCAAAGATCTGTCCAAAGGCCGCTGTCTCATGTAAGTATTGTTACATGAAGCATGAGTGTAACTCTAGCCAAAATTCTGAGGGGCCAAACAATGAAAATCTCGTCAAGGACTCTGAAGCACTCTCTTTGGAAAAGATGCTCTATGATGGTACATGAATATACCATCATCCTGGGGGAGGGCTAATGATAGCCATTTTTTCGGCTCTCTGTGATTGCCATAGTGAGTTATCCCCCCCTATCAAATCACTCAAACACTGTGGCTACCCTCACCCTTTCACTGTATATAGGTGCGTGTGAGTTAGGGGACTTTTCCCATATCTTCTTAAAAAACCCTCAATTAGCTAGTCATTGGGCTAGTTGAGCCAAAAAAAATAAAAATAAAATAAAAAATATAAGTATATTATGGCCCATGCGTCTGTAAATATTTCTTTGTATAAAGGGCCTAAATAAAAGATTTTTTCATAATTATTTTGGTATTTATTTAAATATTTCTACCTAGGTGTGTGTTATTTATGCTCTGTACATTGCCTCACCATTACCACAATTTTTCTTACCATTTTTCATACTCTTTATTCCATATAGAAATATTTTCATGTAAGCTTCTCTTATATTTCGTGTAACTCCACCCCAATAAAAATCCAAAAAAACTAGTTTTATTTATGTGTATATTTTTTCACTATTGTGATTTTTCCCTTCTTACATCTATTTTTTTTTTCTAAAAAATTAGAACACCAAAAATATTTATCTTTTTATGGTAGCCTCATAATGAGAGAGATTTCCTTTGACCCCTTTATATTTTTTCCACTTATATTATTTATATTTGACATGTACATATTTTTTAGACCCCTCAATATTTGATTTTCTTAGTTGTACTATTCACTTATATCATGCTCTCAACAATATCTTCAATTATGGACCTACCAAATAAGGTCAAGGGTAGGTGGCATGCATACATGCACTATGGAGGGCTTACTCTTGGAGGTATTCAAAAGAATCATGCAAAGAAGGACCCCACAAGGACCTTGTGCAGTGGAAAAAAACGGTCGGTTTTGCTGAATTTTTAAAGTTCACTTGCTCTCCGAATATGAAAAGGTGATACAAACAAAAGTTGTAGCTCGTGGGCTGAACTTTTGCCTCAAATTTTTTCATATTTTTTTGAGCTACGAGCTGTGAGCTATGATTTTATTAGTGGACCCCAATTTTCCCATGTTATGCAGCCACACTCTCTCTTCCACTTTATCATTTTCCTCTTTCACACACACTTCTCCACTCATCATCCCCACCTCTCTCACCCCTCCTCTCTGCACCCTACTCACCTTCTCCTCAACCTTGAAGAATAAGAGAAACCATGGTGAACTCATACCTCCCACACACAATTCCATTCCAAAATTGACCACCTAGTCTCATTTTTCCTCCTCCAAATTACCCATATCTATCAAAAAAACCACAAAATTCAGCCTCTTCTCTTAAAATACAGCATCATGGTGGTTGATTACTCAGCTTCAATTACCTTGTCTCTCAAGGAAGGTCAAGAGTGGAGAAAAAATGTACCGTCAAAGCTAGTGGACCGTCAACAAGCGTCAAAATTGGCCCTACTCAAGACACTTGGAGCATCAACCTTGTAAGAAATCCACCTTTTCTTACCTCTTAAGAGTTTTCTTCCTTATTTGTATCCTACATGGATACTCCCATTGTAGATATCCAATTCCATTTGTAAATTAATACTAACTCTACTAACACTAACCCACTATGAAAAGTCCTATCACCTCCATTTCTCTCCTCTCTCTTTCCCCACCAACTTCTTGATAATTCCAAGCAAAAGAAATTAGATAAATTACTGAAAATCTAACCCAACCATGGTTAGAGGAGTAACCCTAGCCTTCAAAATTGCTATAAAAGGAGGGTGTAGCTAGCACAAAAAGGGGGGAGCCATAAGCAAGAGCACTATGCTATAGCTTGAGAAGCCAAGCTCAACCTCTCTAGAAGGAGCTCTTGAGTGGAAGCTCATTGTCTTATGCATGTGCATGTGTTGTAATAGGGGATTAGCAAGGGAACTCTATGCCATTGTAAGAGAGAGAGTGATAATTCAATTGAGAGTAGGAAATCTATCATTTCTCCTACTAGTGTAAGCCCAACATTTGTTGAATCAAGGAGGGTGGATTTGGACTAAGCTTGGATATTTTGTCTCCCTTCCAACGTGAAGTAATGGACAACAATGATGCGTAAGTGTCTTGGTGTTTTTTGTTAAGTTCTTGATAGCTTTTCTCTGGTGTTGTCATCAATCTAAACATAAATCCCACATACTGTAAGAGGGCAACAGGGTGGAGAGGACTCCCCTGGCTTTAAGACAGTGATTGGGGTGGCTTTTCTTGTGATGTGTTGTGGTGAAATTTACGCAAGCTATGTTGAACAAATACTAATTTCACTTTGATTTGTCATGACAGATTTGTAAGAAGGTATTAATGCAACAAGCACCCTCTCCTCCTTTCTCTCTCTTTCTTAAATATATAGTTGTGTTTGCTTGATCATTGCCGATACGTTTCAAAGCAGCCCGAGCACTATCTCTCTCTCTCTCTCTCTCTCTCTCTCTCTCTCTCTCTCTCTCTCTCTCTCTCTCTCTCTCTCTCTCTCTCTCTCTCTCTCTCTCGTGTTTTAGTGTGTGAGAGTGTTCCATTGGTGTTAGGGTTAGTGTAAATTCCTTGCTTGTTTGTGGGTTGCTCTAACGATTCTCCTCTTTTGCGTCCTAGTTCGCTCTTCAACTAGGTGGTGCCCCTTGTGTAGTTGGGATTTGGCTGTGGGTTTGTTGTTTTGGTTTGTGTTGTGTTGTGCCCCAGCCCCATTGAGCATCACGGGAGCCTTGAAGGGTGTCTAGAGGTTGCTCTTCTTGTTGCCCGCCCCGGACCGCCTCACTAGTTAATGGTTTTCCCCCCAAAGAGCTTCGTAAAGACATAGCTCGAAAACTGTTAAAAGAATGTGAACCTTACTCTCTCATTGCAGGAACTCTCTACAGGCTAGGGAAGGATGATATTCTTAGACGTTGTGCCCGTGAGGATGAGTATTTATACATACTGCAAGAAGCCCACATGGGTATAGCCGGCGGACATTTCTCAGGGGATGAGTATTTATACATACTGCAAGAAGCTCACATGGGTATAGCCGGCGGACATTTCTCAGGGGAACTAACAGCTAGAAAGGTGTTTCAATCAGGCTAACCGTGGCCAACCTTATTTAAGGATGCATCACTTTTTGCAAAAGGATGTGATGAATGCCAACGTTACAAGATCACACAACGAAAGAACAGTATTCCCTTACATCCTGTTAAAGTGACTCAACCATTTGAAAAGTGGGGTTTGGACTTTATAGGCCCAATTAGTCCGGTAGCTCGTAGCACTCAATCTCGATATATTATCGTTGGCACTGACTATGTGACAAAGTGGGCGGAAGCCAGGGCAACACGTAAGGCTGATGTGAGGTCAACTGCCAAGTTTATCTTTGAGAACATAATTACAAGATTTGGTTGTCCTTTTGAGATTGTGAGTGACAATGGTACTCATTTTATAAATGGAGTAATAAAAGAACTCACTACCAACTTTATGATAGCTCACCATAAGTCCACACCTTATTATCCACAAGCAAATGGCCAAGCTGAGAGCACCAACAAGACCTTAATCTCTATCTTAACCAAGACGGTGGAAGCTCATCGCACAAATTGGGATTTAAAGCTTACATAAGCTCTATGGGCTTATCGTACCGCGTACAAAGTTGCAATTAATTGCACACCATTTAAGATGGTGTATGGCCAAGAAGCGGTTATGCCATGGGAGTTTGTCATTCCTAGTCTTCGAGTAGCTTCTCAAGAAGGTTGGGATGGTAACCCTTAATTGAGAAATTATGTATCCTTGAAAGGCTAGATGAAGAGAGGCAATTAGCTGTGCAAAATGCACTTGTGGAGAAAGATAGGAGAAAGAAATGGTTTGACCGTCATCTGACCGTCATCTAAAGAACAAAGATATCAATGTTGGTGATAAAGTCCTTATGTATAGAGTACGTAACAAAAAGAAAAAGTTGAAATATGCGGGAAAAGGACCATATAGAGTATGTGAGATCACCCCACAAGGAACCATTCATGTGAAGACTCTTGATGGAGTTGAAACCATTGGATTCCTCAATGGGAGAAAATTTAAAAGATACTATGATCCTTTAAGCCAAGAGGAGCTACGTGCCATCCATACAAAAAAGGCAGCCAAGGCACAAATAGAATTGAAGAAGATACAAGCTCAAGTTGAGGCTAAGGAGAGACAACAACGCATAAGACAAAAACGAGAGGCTAACCTTGAAGTCACACATGCATTCCATGTTGAAACCGACGAGGATTGGTTGGACTCTGACACACCTCTACGATACGCTATTGAGCTAAACAGCACCTATGGAAAAGTGCTATATAACGCCTTATTGGACACGGGTGCTAAATATAATCTGCTATCATATGGGGTGTGGTGTCAGTTAGGGAAGCCACCTCTATCTGAGAGTATTATCCAAGTCAAGGATGTCAACAAGAAAAAAACTTTGGTTTTTGGAATCTGGCACACTTCTGTCAGTTATGACAATGGGGTTGTAGCTCAAGACTTTTTGGTCATGCCTGTTGGAACTATGGAGGGTAATATAAACCTAGGACACACGTGGATGACAGCCACCAAATGTACTATTGATTGGGGGACAGGGGGTGTCACAACACAGAAACCAACTCTTAGCCCTGCCACGCAAGCCATAGTCCCTGAGATATTGCCTTTTAAGGAAATAAAACCCAAAACATTGCATGTCCAAGAGGTATAACCATATGTCCCCATAGCCCAACTCTCTAGAGCTTCAATTGATGTAGTTGAAATAAAGCTTGAGACACACAAGACCCATCCCAATATAACAAAGAAAACATACAAGTGGGTCCCTAAAGCTTCTTTAGCGACCATAGCCAGTGCTAAAAGATAGGAGCCTGGTAAGAGACGTCCCATTCGCCCCAAGAAATGTAAATAAACGTTGCGTTGGATTCCTAAAAAAATATTGGAAGCCCAAGGCTACTATGAAGGAAATGATCAAATCTGGGTGCCGAAACGTAAATTGTGCTCTTACTTGTCACCGGGTCCATGTGAGCTCAATCCTGTGGCTCCAAAACAAATTGAAGATCACAGAAAGGAAAAAAACACGGAATGCTACACACCTGCTCCAGAGCTCGTTTGGGTACCAAAGAAAGAACGATTTGTTCCACCTAGCTCAGGAACAGGGAAATCAAATGAAGCTTCTTGCTCTTCAATTAGTTCCTATACGGAAATAGAAGCTTCGACACAACCTCCACCTACCACTGTACATATCCATACAAGCAAGAAAGAGTTTGCACCTCCCGTTGTAAGTTCACCACCTACAACAATGTTGCAAATAAAATCATGGGAGCATACCTTACCACCCTTGCAACTAGATGAAATGCATAGGGTGGTCGAAAACTATTGGTTAAAGCCTTCACCCATAACGACTTGGAACAATTGGTTTCAAAGGGTGACGAGCACATTTCAAACGGTATGATCTACCCAAGGAAGGGGGGAGTGTTTGCTGACATCCATCATTCACTTGCTTCCCTCTCAACCTTCCTCCCTGACCTCTCAATCTCCAATCTTAGGGAATGTATATATAAAGCCTTATACTCACAAAAAAACAAAAAATAGTAAAGAGCAAGAGCAATTAGCAAACGAGAGTGCACAATAAAAGTCAAAACATTGACCCAGACCTACACATTCACATCCGGTACACTGAAACAGAAACCTATGTCATAAAACACCTTTGATCCTCATCACTCGAGTGATGGAGGGTAGGTAGGATTATTACAATAGGAGTGTTTCTGTTTTAGAGTTGAGTGATTAGCAAAGTTCTTTCTTCCCACTGATGAGCCTCCTAGAGGTATTCTTTGTGTTTCCTCGTGTGTACAGGAACGTGTTGCTGTGGTTAGGATTTGGACCTTCATGGAATCTTTCTCTCGTTCACACTTCAAATCAAGCACGACCATCAACACAAACAAGTGTTTCTTGTCCATTAGCATTACCCCTTATCTTTTTGCATCCATGTTTGTCTGCTTTAATTGTTATTGGTAGCATAATATTCAACACATTTGCTTAGTATCAAATATTAAATTCAACGTAATTTTTTGTCATAATCACTTGTCTAGGTTTAAAAATCAAGCATTCCGACTAAGCTAGTTTGACCAAGCTAGGTGTTATAGATATTCTCTTAATACCATGGGGAATGCCTTCCTAATAATCAATGGTTACTTAGGTTCTTAATCCGATTTAGGTAGCATTGTGTGAAATGTACTAGGGCTTTCTAGTGGGCTTAGTCCCTAATGACCTTTAGCTTAAGTATTATAAACGGAGTTTACTACTGTGATGAGCCTGGGGAGGGTAACAGCTATTAGAAAATAAGACGTAGCTAAATAGATTTTTGAGTAGATTACTTAATGGAGAGAGATAGATTTCACACACAAGAGATTATAGAGTAGAGAGAGAGAGAGTACACACGATATACGTGGTTCACCCAATGTGGGCTACGTCCATGGGAAAGCAGCCACTCAATGGCTTTAGCACTTCAAAAGAAGAAGTAGTTTACAAAGGGATTAAACCCTTGATAGAGCTCCTGCCTTGCTTCACTCTCACCACCTCACACTCACCTTGTTGCATCAACTTCACACTATAAAATGTGTTTAGAAATGGCCTCCTTTTATAGGCCAAAACGGCTGCCCTCTCTTATGAGAGACAGCCATGTGTAGCCGCCCTTGTGCGAATAAGTCCAAATCGGACCCTCCAATCCGCCCATGTGTGGCCGCCCTTGAGAAGACAAGTCCGCTTTTGAATTCGGCCACCGACCACCAGCCATTGACTTCCGACCACCGGCCACCAGCCATTGACTTCCGACCACCGGCCATCGGCCATTGGCCACCGGCCAACCGACCAGTTGTTTTCCGACCACTTTCCGGCCGCCGTCCGGCCATAATATTCCGGCGAAAAGGAATATTCCAACAAAAAAAAAGTCTCGCGGGCCTCTAAAGTTGCCCCTCATTCTTGTCTGTGAAAATTTTGGTTTCCGGTGAGTGATTTTCCTTCACGCACGATGGCTTCTCCTCATAATCGGGGCCTTACAAATGTGCGCTTTTACCATAGAAAATTACAAGGGTAAATCAGGCTCCATACTTAACAATCTCCCACTTGGAGACTGATCTCCAAACCAAACATGTGACTGCTTTCCATTCTGGCTTCTTATCCTTGAATGCCGATTGAAGATGAGCAAAAGCTCAACTTCTCCTTGTTGACCACCTTTGTCAACATGTCTGCAGGATTTTCACTTGTATGCACCTTTCCTAGCTTTAGCTGTCCCTCTTCCAAAAGAGTGCGTATGAAGTGATATCTCACCTCAATGTGCTTTGTCCTTGAATGAAAGGTTGAGTTCTTCGCAAGATGGATAGCGCTTTGGCTATCACTGTTCAAGACACAATTGTCTTGTTGGAATCCAAGCTCTTCTAAGAATCTGTGAAGCCACAGAATTTCTTTGCTTGCCTCCGTCATTGCTACATACTCTGCTTCCGTGGTAGAAAGTGAAACCACTTTCTGCAGCTTTGAAGCCCAGCTTACTGCTGTGCCTCCAACCCTGAACACATAGCGAGTAGTGCTCCTTCGAGTATCTTTGTCACCTACCATATCTGCATCAGCATACCCTTCTAGAAAAATATTAGTTCCTCCAAAATACAAAGCATTTGTTGTTGTCCCTTTTAGATACCTAAGTATCCACTTCACAGCTTGCCAATGCTCTTTACCTGGGTTGTCCATGAACCTACTCACAACTCCCACTGCATGTGCAATGTCTGGCCTTGTCCAGACCATAGCATACATTAGAGAACCTACCGCTGCAGCATATGGAACTTTAGACATATAGGCTATCTCCTCTTGTGTCTTTGGACACATATCCTTTGTTAGTTTAAAGTGACCGGCCAAAGGTGTAGAAACTGGTTTTGCATTTTGCATTGCAAACCTTTCTAGTACCTTCTTGATGTAATCTTCTTGAGATAGCTTTATTGTCTTCTTCGTCCTGTCCCTTGATATTTTCATACCAAGTATCCTCTTTGCAGCACCTAAATCTTTCATTGAAAAAGATTTGGACAGCTCCTCTTTTAGGTCTTTGATGTCCTGCATGCTAGCACTTGCAATCAACATGTCATCAACATACAACATTAGGATGATGAATTTCCCATCTCCCAAATTCTTCACGTAGACGCAGTGATCCGAGTTGCATCTTGTGAATCCATGATCCAACATCCATCGATCAAACTTCAAGTACCATTGTCTTGATGCTTGCTTTAAACCATACAAGCTCTTCTTTAATCTGCAAACCATTTTCTCCTTACCTTTTACTTCATACCCCTTTGGTTGAAGCATGTAGATTTCCTCCTCTAAGTCACCGTGAGGGAATGGCATATTTACATCCATTTGCTCGAGATTTAGATCATGAGCAGCCACAAGGCTGAAGACAAGCCTAATTGAGTTCATTTTTACAACAGGAGAAAATATTTCATTGAAGTCAATACCTTTCTTTTGAGAAAAACCTTTTACCACAAGCCTAGACTTGTACCTTTTCTTCCCACCTTTTTCTTCCTTCAGCTTGTACACCCATTTGTTTTGAAGTGCCCGCTTACCTTTAGGCAACTCAACCAACTCCCATGTTTGGTTGCGATGTAGTGAGTCCATCTCCACTTGCATGCTCTTCGTCCATTCTTCTTTGGATTCATGTTGCATAGCTTCTTCGTATGATTCCGGCTCTCCAGAATCTGAGATCAAGAGATGGTTGAAGGAAGGAATAAACCTTTCTGGAGGTCTACTTGCTTTTGTAGATCTTCGGGGAATAGGTTGAGGCTCCTCATTTGGTTGACGTTGTTGCACATTGTCACCGTTTGCAGTCCTTGAGTCTTCACCGTCCTCAAGCTCCATGTACTCATTACCTGTTTCTTTTGTTTGTTTTCTTTCCAAGTAATCTTTGTACATATTTTGTTCGTTAAAAATTACATCCCTACTCCTTAAGATTTTACCATCTTCAGGATTCTATAGGCGATACCCAAAGTCTCCTTCTCCATAGCCAATGAAGAAACACTTTTTGGACTTTGCATCTAGCTTTGATCTTAGGCTTCTATCTATGTGCATGAAAGCCTCACACCCAAAAACTTTGAGAAATGCATAATTCACCGGATTACCTGTCCATGCCTCTTCTGGAACTCCCCCATCCAATGCCGTTGAGGGTGACCGATTGATTAAGTACACAGACGTACTTATAGCTTCCACCCAAAGCTCAAGCGGTAGGCGTGCATGTAGCCGCATGCTTCGTGCACGTTCCATGATTGTCCTGTTCATCCTTTCGGAAATCCCATTTTGTTGAGGTGTCCTTGGGGTTGTCCTTTGCCTCCGAATGCCATTGCTAGCACAAAATCTTTCAAAAGCTTGGCTGCAATATTCGCCTCCATTGTCGGATCTAGCTGAGGCATTTAACCTTGGTACCTGTTTCATTTTCCACAAAGGCTTTCCACCTTTGAAATATGGAAAATACATCGGATTTATTCTTCATGACATAAACCCATGTTTTTTTACTCGCATCGTCTATGAATGTTACATAGTACAATGAGCCACAAAGTGATGGTGTACTTGCAGGACCCCAAACATCAGAATGAACCAACTCAAGTTTTTTATTTTTTCTTTCATTTCCTGATTTTTGAAATTTTACCCTCTTTTGTTTACCATAAACACAATCTTCACAGAACTCCAAGTCCACTTCTTTCAAACCTGGAAGAAGCTTCTTTGTTTGAAGGATTTGCATTCCTTTGGCACTCATATGCCCAAGTCGGTAGTGCCACACCGAACTGTCAACTTCTGCAGTTGCTGCACAAGCTGAAGGTTGCGTGCTAACAGTACACAAGTAAAGTGTACCGACTTTTTCTCCCTTGGCAACCACCAAAGATCCCTTTTGAGATCTTCCACCGTTTGTCTCCGAATGCAATGTTGTGACCTTCATCGTCCAATTGTCCTGTAGAGATCAAATTTTTGCAAAGAGAAGGAACATGCCTAACATCTTTAAGCTTCCATTCATTTCCGTTAGCAGTTTTGACAGAAACTGTACCTTTGCCGACAATCTCACAAGCTTCATCATCTCCCAAGTATACATACCCAAAATTACCTTTGGTGTAGTCTTGGAAATGTTGCTTGTGTGGTGTCGCATGGAATGAAGCCCCGGAATCTACTATCCAAGAATTAGACACATTGTCTAATGAGAGAATTAGAGCATCTTGCTCTACTTTACCTGCCACATTGGCCTCCGATGTTGGCTTGTTGTCTTGAGACTCTATCTCCTTCTTCTTCTTGGACCAGCAATCCTTCTTGACGTGGCCCTTCTTGCCGCAGTTCCAACATTCAAGAACTGACTTTGTGCGTGACTTGCTCCGCCTTGAGCGATCACGACCCTTTTGGTTTTTGAACCTCTCCTTAGGCCTTCCTCTTGTTTCCACTGAGAGTGCAGCACTTGATGATTCTCCTGTGCTTCTCCTTCTCATTTCCTCGCTTAGGAGAATACCCACAACATCATCAAACTTAAGAGTATTTGTGCCAGAGATAGAATTACTTACAGCCATCACAAGGCTGTCCCAACTATCCGATAGAGATGATAGTATAAGGAGAGCTCGCACTTCTTCATCGAAATTGATTTTCACTGATTGAAGTTGACTTATGTTTGTGTTAAAGTCATTTAGGTGTTCTGCAACTGAACCATTCTCTGCCATGTTTAGATTGAACAAGCACTTCATAAGAAATACCTTATTGGATGCCGATGGTTTCTCGTAGAAGTCGTCAAGTGACTTCATCAAGTCCTCGATGGTCTTCATCTCCAAAACATTGAAGGCCACAGTTGACGCCAAGCTTAACCGGATTGTTCCCAGTGCCTTTCGATCAAGGACAATCCATGCTTCATCTGCCATTGTTGCGGGCTTCTTCGCAAGACCGCCTAGTGAAAAATAGAGGTCCTTCTGGTAGAGATAGTCTTCAATCTGCATCTTCCAATGTTGGTAGTTTTTGCCGTTGAACTTCTCAATCTTGAGCTTCCCTTCCTCCGCCATAACTCCCACTCAATTCAAGGAATCATTTCCTTGAGATAATTTAGCTACGAGCAAACCTTGCTCTGATACCAGTTGTTAGAAAATAAGACCTAGCTAAATAGATTTTTGAGTAGATTACTTAATGGAGAGAGATAGATTTCACACACAAGAGATTATAGAGTAGAGAGAGAGAGAGAGAGTACACACGATATATGTGGTTCACCCAATGTGGGCTACGTCCACGGGAATGCAGCCACTCAATGGCTTTAGCACTTCAAAAGAAGAAGTAGTTTACAAAGGGATTAAACCCTTGATAGAGCTCCCCCCTTGCTTCACTCTCACCACCTCACACTCACCTTGTTGCATCAACTTCACACTATAAAATGTGTGTGGAAATGGCCTCCTTTTATAAGCCAAAAGGGCTGCCCTCTCTTATCAGAGACAGCCATGTGTAGCTGCCCTTGTGCGAATAAGTCCAAATCGGACCCTCCAATCCGCCCATGTGTGGCCGCCCTTGAGAAGACAAGTCCGCTTTTGAATTCGGCCACCAGCCACCGGCCATTGACTTCCGACCACCGGCCATCGGCCATTGACTACCGGCCATCGGCCAATCGACCGGTTGTTTTCCGACCACTTTCCAGCCGCCGCCCGGCCATAATATTCCGGCGAAAAGGAATATTCCGGCAAAAAAAAGTCTCGGGGGCCCCCGAGGCCTCTAAAGTTGCCCCTGATTCTTGTCCGTGAAAATTTTGGTTTCCGGTGAGTGATTTTCCTTCACGCACGATGGCTTCTCCTCATAATGGGGGCCTTACAAATGTGCGCTTTTACCACAGAAAATTACAAGGGTAAATCAAGCTCCATACTTAACAACAGTGTTATATGACCCCCCAAAGTTACAAAATTAAAATGCTAAACACGAACAACAAAAAATCAAAGTGCCACAATGTAAAATCTTAAGCTGGAAGAGAAATCTCAGCTTGATTTGGTACTCCACTCACATGTATTGCCTATGGTACTAGAACCCTAGAGGTTCCCAGTGTGGGCGCTTTTCCTTGAAAAGCAAAAAACCCAAGGCATACAAAATAAACACACACATCAAAATTGAATCACTGTGAAAAGACTTTGGGGGGTCAAAGAAAAAGTAATCATTCAGGCGATGATTTCATGAGAAATTCCTTTTATCGTAGCTTAACTACAAGGTCTTGTAGGTATAGCCTCTAGTCAGGCCTCGAACATGAAATACTTGGCGCTCGCGATTAAACAACTTAATTGACCAGAGAAAATTGAGAAGCTTACCCATGGTATTAATAGTCGATCTTTAGTGCCTTTCGGCCGTTAAATTAGCGACCCCAGACTTGTTTAATTGTTTACCTTTACAGCTGTTTATGCATTTGATTATATTGCAATTTAATGTTTATTACTGACAAATGGTTTAAAATTCTGTTACCAATCAAATTGTCTGTCTACAACTGCATATGCTTTTTAATTGCGTATGAGAATGCAATTACTATGCCAATGTTGTTTGATTTTGCAGTGGCTGCAGGAGGCTAAATACATTCATCTCAAAAGCTCTTCCACCTCAACGAACAAGCTTCAACTCAATAGCTTCCGAGGACGGAATCTACATCATGAAGGGGTGCATGTTAATCCTCACGCACATTCCTATCACCTACAACGGACATTATATTATTTATTTGGTAGAGTCAGGTACCGTGCTTGTCGGTCCAATAGGAAAAGGGTAAGAGTGATCGCCGATGAGAGGCGAACTCTAACTGTAACATTCAAGGGATTAGTTGGCTAAGCATGGGCGCCCCCAAGTGTGAATGGGGCAAGCTCATATAAAAGTCAACTAAACCTAAAATTCATTCATTCTCTCATTTGTGCAATTGAAGAGTGCTCTTGCTCCATCTCCAGCTTCTTCTTCTTCATCTCCTTATATGTGTGTGTATGCGTGAGAGAGAGAGAGAGAGAGAGAGAGAGAGATTGTGTGCGATCGAGCATTGCAGCGGCACGACGGCGGCGAGGCGGTTGAGCCCGGCGTAGCGGCGTCTCCCTCTTCTTCGCGGCGAGGAATCCTCTACGACAACAAGCGTAGAGCGGTGAGTGACACACCATCGCCATCTTTGAGCTTACTAGTTTAGGCTTGTTGTGTGCTTGGAGCCATTTGTGGCTTGCACACAGTGTATCGGCAAGTTCCTTGCGTTGACACGTGTGACATACGCGCACAATTCCCCATGGTATTAAGATAATATCTCTAACTCTTAACTTGGTCAAACTAGCTTGGTCAGGCTGCTTGATTGTGAAACCTAGACAAGGGATTATGACAAAAAATTTTATAGAGATTAAACGGCGGAATATTGTGCTACCAATCACATTTAAAGCAAACAAACATGGATGCAAAAACAAAGACAAGGGGCAATGCTAATGGTCAAGAAACACCTATTTGTGTTGATCATCGCGCTTGATTTGAAGAGTGAATGAAAGAAAGATTCCATGAAGTTCCAAATCCTAACAACAGCAACACGTTCGTGTGCACACTAGAAAACACAAGGAACGTGTCTCTATCTCTTCTTTAACTTTCTATACAAAGTTCTCATTATAGGTATATGTCCTTTGTCTCAACGGTTTAGCATCCTCTCACATAGGAATTGTGTACTACAAAATCTTTAGATCACAGACACGCTCAATACACACACACGGGCAGAAACAAAGAAGCTATTGTGTCCTGCTTCGCCATTTCTCACCTATGTCCTGCAAAGAAAGCTTTGGCAAACCCTTTCATAGCTCAGATGTACCCTATTTTTTGTGTTACTCACACACGCCTTCTTATTGGCTCACTACCCTAGTTTGTTAGGCAATGAGCCCAACCCAGCCGACCGGGAGGAAGGGGAAAGGACCAGGAGGCTTGCTACTGCAATAAATAGAGCGCTTTTTCCCCTCGTAAGATTTTTACTTGCCTTGCAATACACTACACATGGCAACAAAAAATCCTTACATGTTGATCATCATTGGCTAAAAAGATTGAGCGACTAAGCAAGGCCAAAAAGTAATGTTGCACCAGGGGACCAATGCCAAGGAGGACGAGACCCTAGACTCAAGCGCCAGGGTAGAGACACGTAAAACGCTAGGGTAACATGTGTTCCATGTAGTGCATGCTCACCTGCAATATTATAGGCCCACATTAGATCTTGTAAAGGGGGTCGTGACTTTACTGGCCCCCATACCTTAGTCAATGAATAGGCATGGCAAAAATAGCAAGTTGGAGAAATCAAAAAAGAAAAATGTTTGTAGAGCAAAAATCTCACATGGAGTTAACTACCTAGGACATTACAATCTTTTTTTTAAAAAAACAAAACTCACAATGGGAAGTAGATTTTATTGCCATAACCAAAAAAAATTGCAAGCTTCTGCCATGCTCGTGACGAGCCATGCCAGCTTCAAGGGGTCCTAGTTACATCGACCGATTGGGGAGCCACCCCATGACAAGGGATGAGCCCATACCTTTACCCAAACAAAGATACCCAATGATAAGGGACGAGCCCACACCTTTATTCCTATAAGCCATTTAGTACAGTGCCAAGGCCCTCTTCCACTCATCAGAGTATTCTATTTTCCAATGGTGATGATCGTTTCTCGGCTTTCGAGGAATCACAAATCTTACAAATGCACCACTTGCAACAAGGACGGCTCTATGTCTCTAGTCACTATAATTTGCCAAAGTTAAAGATATTTTGGTTCCACATTTTGTGGAATGGGTTCAAAGGTGGTGATTTCAACACCCCTTCAGTGCTCAATGACATTTTCTAGCCCTTAGGGACATTTCCCATGTGGCTTGGCCAACTTTATTAGGCCGGGAGAACTCACTTTAAGAGTTGGTTTGCCTCCACCTATTGGGGTTGTTGGGTGGGGGGGGTGGGGGTGCGGGTGGGGGTGGGGCCGGGGCTGTGGTAATTTCAAAGTTGTAGGTGACTCTTTTTTTTTAAAGGTAGCTAACGTTTTGCATAAAAATCTTTTCCATTACTCTCTTAAAAAAGGCAAATGTGTTATTCTCCATACTCCCTGTGCTTCATGTGACTATGCTAGTCAAGGTGGGAAACAATAAAATGCAATTTATCCACGTGTGATGCCATAATGCAATTTACATCGTTGAGGGACCTCGCAATGGCCCTCACACACAATTCACACATGTAGAAACTGCATAAAGATAATAGCTCTCGTACCAAAAACACACCTAGCACCTTATGAGAAAATTAATAGGGATTTCAACCTCTTTCACGTTAGAAGGATCCTTCTCACTACCTAAAACCTTAGAGATGTTTTGGCAATATAACCTTTCCTCACAATGCTGAAATGGGTCTTCCCCATGTAACTTTTTGATGCGAAAAATTGCACACACTTCCTAAGTTGTCCCACATCTTTGGAATTTGTTGATAATCAATTGTTAAAAACCATTAGCCATAATATTGAAAGAAACCAGAAATGGATAACTTGTCAGTTAAAGACGACACTCGACAAGATGCGCCTTCAGGCTACCTCTATTATCTTACAAGATCATTGGTAGTCGACCTAGTAGAGGCAAGATGTGCAACCTCTTACAGACCTATCTCCTAGTAGAGGTGGCAAAGATCATCGACATACAACTTCTCGGATGAGGGTTCTACCAGATCGAGTTTGAGACTTTCGAGATGGCTGCTAAGGTCATTTCGATGGGCCGATTGGCAATCCAAGCGATCAGGGCTCATTTTTTACAGTGATGCCAAGGTCTCAACCCAGCTTCACATGTCCTTGTCAAAGAAGCACATCTGCTCGTTTTGGTTTTCTTTCCTGCGCTAAGGAGAGGGTACCTCCTCCTTCTTTTCAAGATTAGTTTTAAGATCGAGACAATCTTGGAATCCCTGTGCACGGTAGCTTCCATTGTTGCCAAGGTTGTACTCCCACAGTACACGTTTTGGTTCGAGACACCCACACCCTCTCAAAGGTAGTCTCAAGACTACCTTCTTGACCCTTTTACCCTTTGCAACAGGATTCCCTTGACCTTTTTGACCCTTTGCATCAGGATTCCCTTGAGGATCCTCCCTTCATCGTAGCTTCACTACCACTAGCCCCTCCCCCATTTACTCACTCTTTTGCCCCGTCACACCCCCCCCCCCCCCCCCTTTCTCCCCCCGACCTCCCACTTTCCACATCTATGTTGTTGGACCCTCAGCTGTTAGGAAATATAACGTAGCTAAGTAGATAATTGAGTAGATTATTTAATGGAGAGAGATAATTTTCACACACAAGAGATTATAGAGTAGAGAGAGAGAGAGAGAGAGAGGATACACACGATATACGTGGTTCACCCAATGTAGGCTACGTCCACGGGAAAGCAGCCACTCAATGGCTTTAGTACTTCAAAACAAGAAGTAGGTTACAAAGGGATTATAATCTTTTGGAGCTCCCACCTTGCTTCACTCTCACCACCTCACACCCACCTTGTTGCATCAACTTCACACTGTGAAATGTGTGTAGAAATGGCCTCCTTTTATAGGCTAAAAGGGATGCCTTCTCTCATGAGAGGCAGCCATGTGTAGCCGCCCTTGTGTAGATAAGTCCAAATCGAACACTCCAATTCGCCCATGTGTGGCCGTCCTTGAGAAGACAAGTCTGCTTTTGAATTTGGCCACCGTCCATTGACTACCGGCCAACTGACCGGTCATTTTTCGACCACTTTCCGGCCGCCGTCCGGCCATAATATTCCAGCGAAAAAGAATATTCCACCGGGCATGAAAATTTTGGTTTCCGATGAGTGATTTTTATTTCCCGATGAGTTATTTTTCTTTACGCACGATGGCTTTCCTCATAATGGGGGCCTTACAAATGTGCGTTTTTAACATAGACAATTACAAGGGGTAAATCAAGCTCCATACTTAACATCAGCTTCATAGCTTCATCACCGGACCCATCCTGCACTCCTCTGACACGGAGTAGTGGTCACTCATTTGTAGCTCAACGCTCTCCTGGTATTACTTTTGCTACAAGCCGAATGGCTTGGGAGGGACAATCCTACTTGAGGACACCAATTCTAGTACAAGTCTCTCCTTTTGCGTCAGTCCCTTGTGGACTGACCAGTTTTGAATTGGCTGATGATGGGATTTCTTTGACTACAGCTTCACCCAATTCCTCATCGACCCATGTTCCGACCTTCAGGCGGCCCGTTTCCCAATACACATTCTCTTTTTTGATGCCATGGGCACCGAGGCTTTGGATACAACGATAGGCTCTTCCTTCCTGTTCTGTGGCAGGGATCACGCAGAGTGGACTTTACACACAGTCCTTGACTAGCTTCAAGTCCAAGATTTAGAGTTCTCACATGACATAGGAAACCTGGGGGTGACAGATTTGATACATATACTTTGGCCACTAGCCAAGTTCAGTGTGACACCACCAGATGCAGGTTGGATGTAAGCACATTGTGGTTCACTTCTTTGCCGACACTCATAGTAACCCTTGCTATGTAGATGTACATGAGTATTCTTGGGTAGAGGATGTAGCCCTTCAGACCGCACGCTCTGCTTGGGCCCAGGTGGGACAATCACTATAGACATGCCTATCTTGGGGTCGCTCAAATGCAGATTACTCCCCATCCAAGCCGGCCTCGAAGGTGACATCCTACGCTTAGTTATTTTGAGCTCTATCTACAACAACTTATGGAATCACAAACGAATATTTAAGTCACATAGATTGTAAAGAGCCACACACAAAGTATTGAAATGAGACTTACATCCACACATAGAACTTTCACCTTGCAATGCAACTCCATTCTCTATAGTCGATAGTTTAACTCAAGCATTTCACTTAACATTTGATGTTCAGTTGCTACCAATCTTGCTAGGATGGTAGACAATACTATTTAGGATAACTCTAGAGTCCCATATCCACCAAACAACGATCATATGTAAATATGATAGTAACAAGTAACCCTAATTTTAGCAAATCTATTTTCACAATCAAAACATCCTACAACTTAATTATGTTGAGCTCTATCTACAACAACATAAAATTACAAACAAATACTTAAGTCACATAGCTTGTCAAGAGCTACACACAAAGTATTGAAATGAGACTTACAACAACACATAAAGATTTCATCTAGCAATGTAAAGCCATTGTGCGCTCTTTGTCGCACTGTCGAAGCAAAGGACTTGCCGATACACCATGTACGAGCCGCAAACAGCTCCAAGCACACAACTAGTTTAACTAGTAAGCTCAAAGAGGGCAATGGTGTGTCACTCACCGCCTTATGCTCCTTCGTAGAGGATTCCTCGTCGCGAAGAAGAGGGAGACGCCGCGCTCAACCGCCTCGCCATCGTCATGCCGCCGCAACGCTCGATCGCACACACACTCTCACTCTCTCTCTCTCTCTCTCTCTCTCTCTCTCTCTCTCTCTCTCTCTCGCACACACACAAGGAGATGGTGAAGGAGAAGGTGGAGATGGAGCAAGAGCAGCTTCTATTGCACAATGAGAGAATGACTCAATTTTAGGTTTAATTGGCTTTTATGTGAGCTCACCCCATTCACACTTGGGCACCCATGCTTAGCCAACTAACCCTAGCATGTTCGTGTTAGAGTGCGCCTCTCATCGGCGATCACTCTACCTTTCCCTATTGGACCGACAAGCCCGGTGCTTGACTCTACTTAAATAAATAATATGGTTACAGTGTCCGTCATAGGCGATAGGGTGCCCGTGAGCCACGAGGGTTAACATTGCCCCCCTTCCTGATGTAGATTCCGTCCTCGGAAGCTATTGAGTTGAAGTTTGGTATGTCCATGTTGTAGAGCATCTAGATTTGAATCTGCAAGGCAAAGTCACTATTTTAGCAAGCGGAATTATATTGCCAAAAATCATGAGGGAAATGTAAAGTACATGTGGAAATGAGTAAATGCAAGATTTATGAAATGTTAGACTGCCATTAAGGACAAATAAATTGCACTTTGAGTAAATTAATTTATCAAGAGTTTTGAGCTTATGGGTGAGTCTATCAATTAGTTAGCTATGACTAAGGTTAAAACAACTACTCTAGTACTAGCTAAGCTAAGAAGATTATCTAAATGCAAGATTCCCTAATTATGCTTTTCAGCTTTGATTAGCCAACTCGCTCTCACAACTGCAAACAAAAGTTTGAAATGTTAACTGTAAGCTCAATGGAAGTCTTTTATTTTTTTATTTTTTATTTTTATTTTTAATACTTTTTTACTTTGGGTCACAATCATGTGACGTGTGTGCTTATTTTGTATGTCCGGGGTCTTTTGCTTCTCAAGGAAAAGCGCCCACACTGGGAACCTCTAGGGCTCTAGTACCATAGACAATACATGTGAGTGAAGTACCAATTCAAGCCAGGATTTCTCTTCCAGCGTAAGATTTTTCATTTGTGGCACTTATGTTTTTTTTTTTTTTGCTTCCATTTCCTTGGTATTCGCACTAGTGTTTTTTGTTGTTTGAGTGAGCAAGCCTTTCTCTGCCTAAAACATTCCTAAGGTCTCAAATACTCAAATAATTTTATTAGCTAGGCCTAGTGGTCAAGTAAATGAGTTAACCTAAAGTCACGGTCTCCTAATCTCCAGGCTCATCCATAAGATTAAACTGGAGTTCAATCAACTTAAGCAAAGACAAATTTATACATCTATAATGGCAGATAACAATCATAACTATTGCACTCAAACAAAGAATGAAAAATCATTATTAGCAATTACACATATCCACCAACATGAATCATGGAAAGTAGTACACCTGGAGGTATGGAGTGGCTCATTTCGTTGAAGCAGATGTCATCAGCCATGTGGATGGAGATCCATATAAGTCCTACCTAACACATCCAAAAACAGGCACTATACCTCTAGGAGGCATGTCAGTGTGAAAAATTAAAACTCCTAAAAAACAAACTCAAAACACAATCTAGACCCCTAACCTACCTATCTGTCACCCCTTTTAGAATCAAGGAAAGAGGATATTATATAAACCGGGTGGGCACCCTAAGGCTAGGCCTCTATCCTCATCATCTAGATAAATAAAATCGTTGTCCGTGAGGCCATAGTCTTCCTCGGTCTCTATTAGTTCCTCTTCATCATCCTCTTGTGCAAGCATGCTAATCAAGAACCTTGCGATGCGTGGATACTCATCTTGTGCAAAAGAATAAGCATGTGCCATTGGAGACACATTCGCTACTGGGTAGGGATCACTAGTTAGCCATAGACGTATCAGCCATTCTAACTCCTCAAAATTTCTCTCACATGCAAGGCTCTCTATCAAATCCCATTCGCAAGAAAGTATAGGGTAGCATACGTAGAACACTTGAGGAAAAGACAAAGGGTACCTTTCATCAAAAATAGAAGTGCATGCCTCTGGTGAAGTAGCCATTTCTGACAAGACAGATAGATTTGGTTAGGCCTTTAAAACATAAGAGTTGTTTTTGTGTGTTGCTTGAATTGACACGGTGAATTTGGACTTATATGTAAGATCTGATAGGGTGCTCTCTCGTTGCTAGTCGCTCTTGCTCTTTAATATTTTTGTTTTTTGTGAGTATAAGGCTATATATATACATTCCCTGAGATTGGAATTGAGAGGTCAGGGAGGAAGGTTGAGAGGGGAGCGAGTGAATGATTGATGTTAGCAAACACTCCCCCCTTCCTTGGGTAGATCATACCTTTTGGAATGAGGTCGTCACCTTTTGAAACCAATTGTTCCAAGTTGTTATGGGTGAAGTTTTTAACCAATAGTTTTCGACCGCCCTATGCGTTTCATCTAGTTGCAAGGGTGGTAAGGTACTCTCCCATGATTTTATTTGCAACGTTGTTGTAGGTGGTGAACTTACCCCGGGAGGTGCAAACTCTTTCGTGCTTGTATGGATATGTACAGTGGTAGGTGGAGGATGTGTCGAAGCTTCTATTTCCGTATAGGAACTACATGAAGAGCAAGAAGCTTCATTTGATTTTCCTATTCCTGAGCTAGGTGGAACAAATCGTTCTTTCTTTGGTACCCAAACTAGCTCTAGATCGGGTGTGTAACATTCCATGATTTTTTCTTTTCCGCGATTTTCAATTTGTTTTGGAGCCACAGGATTGGGTTTACATGGGCCAGGTGACAGGTAAGAGTACACTTTACGTTTGGGCACCCAGATTTGATCATTTCCTTCATAGTATCCTTGGGCTTCCAATAGTCGTTTAGGAATCCAACGCAACGTTTCTTTACATTTCTTGGAGTGAGTGGGACGGTTCTTACTAGGTTTCCGTTTTTTTGCATCAACCATGCTCACTACAGAGGATTTAGGGACCCACTTGTATGTTTTCTGTGTTATATTAGGATGGTTCTTGTGTGTCTCACGCTTTCTTTCAACTACATCAGTTGAAGCTCTAGAGAGTTGGGCTATGGGGACGTATGGTTCAACCTCCTGGACATGCAATGTCTTGGGTTTTATTTCCTTAGGCAATATCTCAGGGACTATGGCTTGAGTGGTAGGGCTAAGAGTTGGTTTTTGCGTTGTAACACCCCCAGTCCTCCAATCAATAGTGCATTTGGTGGCTATCATCCACGTGCGGCCTAGGTTTATATTACCCTCCATAGTTCTAGTAGGCATGACCAAAAAGTCTTGAGCTACAATCCCATTGTCATAACTGATAGAAGTGTGCCAGATTCCAAAAACCGTAGTTTTTTTCTTGTTGACACCCTTGACTTGGATAATACTCTCAGATAGAGGTGGCTTCCCTAACTGACACCACACCCCATAGGATAGCAGATTATATTTAGCACCCGTGTCCAATAAGGCGTTATATAGCACTTTTCCATAGGCACTATTTAACTCAATGGGGTATCGTAGAGGTGTGTCAGAGTCCAACCCATCCTCTTCGATTTCCACGTGGAATGCATTTGTGACTCCAAGGTTAGCCTCTCGTTTTTGTCTTATACGTTGTTGTCGCTCCTTAGCCTCAGCTTAAACTTGTATCTTGTTTAACTCGGTTTGTGCTTTGGCGGCTTTCTTTTGATGAATGGCCCGTAGTTCTTCTTGGCTTAAAGGATCATAATATCTTTTGAATTTACTCCCATTGAGGAATCCAATGGTTTCAACTCCATCAAGAGTTTCCACACGAAGGGTACCTTGTGGGGTAATTTCACATACTCTATATGGTCCTTTACCAGCATATTTCAACTTTTTCTTCTCTTTACGTACTCCATACATAAGGACTTTATCACCAACTTTGATGTCCTTGACCTTCACATGGCGATCAAACCACTTCTTTCTCCTATCCTTTTCCACAAGAGCATTTTGCACAGCCAACTGTCTCTCTTCGTCTAGTTTTTCTAAGATATACAAACGCTCGGTTAAGGGGTTACCATTCCATCCTTCTTGCGAAGCTACCCTAAGACTAGGAATGACAAACTCCCAAGGCATAGCCGCTTCTTGGCCGTATACCATTTTGAATGGCGTACAATTAATAGCCACTTTATAAGCAGTACGATAAGCCCATAGAGCAGATGTCAACTTCAAATCCCAATCACTGCGATGAGCTTCTACCGTCTTGGTTAAAATAGAGATTAGAGTCTTGTTGGTGCTCTCGGCTTGTCCATTAGCTTGCGGGTAATAAGGTGTAGACTTATGGTGGGATATCATAAAGGTCGTGGTAAGCTCTCTTATTACCTCATTTATAAAATGAGTACCATTATCACTAACAATTTCAAAAGGGCAACCAAATCTTGTGATAATGTTCTCAAAAAGAAACTTAGTTGTTGACCTCGCGTCAGCTTTTTGTGAAGCCTTAGCTTCAGCCCACTTTCTTACATAGTCCGTAGCAACTAGAATATATCGAGATTGAGTGTTGTGAGCTGCGGGACTAATTGGACCTACAAAGTCTAAGCCCCATTTTTCAAATGGTTGGGTTACTTTAATAGGATGTAAGGGCATTCTGTCTTTGCGCTGTGTGGTCTTGTAACGTTGGCACTCATCACACCCTTTTGCAAAAAGTGATGCATCCTTAAATAAAGTTGGCCACCAATAGCCTGATTGCAGCACCTTTCTAGCAGTCAGGTCTCCTGAAAAATGTCCTCCTGCTATGCCCATATGTGCTTCTTGCAAGATATACAAATATTCATCCTCGCGGGCACAACGCCTAAGAATATCATCCTTGCCTAATCTATACAGAGTTCCGGCAATCAAACAATAGGGTTCACATTCTTTTACTAGCCTTCGAGCGATATCCTTACGAAGTTCCTTGGGTGGAAAACCATTAACTAAAAAGTTAACAATGTTCTCACTCCATTCAGGCATAGTCTCAACTATGAATAGGAAAGTATCGGGTAATTCATCATCAACTCCTGTAGGGACTTCACCATTGGGTATGCGAGACAAATGATCAGCCATGACGTGCCTTTTACCGGGTCTCACTACAATCGTGAAATCAAACTCCAGAAGAATTAACAACCATCGTGTGATTCTTCCTGTGGAGCATGGCTTGTTTACTAGATACAGCAACGCTTGATGGTCCACATAAAATACAAACTTGTTTGCCAGAAGGTAGTAGCGAAATTTCTTTACTGCATAAACCATTGCCAAACCTTCTCGCTCTGTAGTGGTGTAGTTCCTTTCAGCATCGTTCAATTGACGGCTTGCAAAGCTAATGGGATAGTCCAATTTATGTTCTCCTAGTTGAGTGAGAACACACCCAATAGCAAAGTTTGATGCATCAATATGCACATGGAAAATGACATCCCAGTTAGGTGTCCTTAAAATCGGAGCACTTGCTAGTATTTTCTTCAATTGTTCATAGGCCTGGTCACACTCTTCAGTCCATTTAAATTCAATGAGAAGCTTGTACAAAGGACGTGCTATCTCAGCGAAAAATAAAATAAACCGTCGATAATAACCCACGTGTCCCATGAACATTTGAACTCCCTTGTAATTGGTTGGTGGTGGTAACTCTAGAATCACTTTAATTTTGCTCTCATCGGTTGAGATGCCATTCTTGGATACTATATGCCCTAAAATAACTCCATGCTTGACCCAAAATTGGCATTTGAACGGGTTCAATGAGATACGATATAACCTACACTTTTCAAACACCTTCCGCAAACATGATAGATGTTCTTTCCAAGAAGAGTAAACACAAAGGTCGTCTAAGAAAGCTTCACAAACTCTCTCAAATATTCTTTAAAAGCAGTGTTTATTAATCGTTGGAATGTAGCAGGGGCATTTGTTAAGCCAAAAGCCATCACACGAAATGCAAACACGCCAAATTCTGTGATGAAGGCAGTTTTAGCTTGGTCCTCTAGCGCTATCGTGATTTGGTTGTAGCCTGAGTACCCATCTAGAAAGCTATAAGCTTCCTTGCCTGCAACTCTTTTGAGTACATGTTCGGAATATGGTAGGGGGTAATGGTCTCTTCTAGTAGCTGCATTAACTTTTTTGAGGTCCACGCACACCCTGAGTTTCCCATTCTTTTTTGGCACGATAACTATTGGAGACACCCATTCAGAGTGTTCAATAGGATATATGAACCCACATTTGATAAGCTTTTCTAGTTCTTCTTGAATGATCTTTGCGTACTTAGGATTCATCGGGTAGGGTCTTTGTTGTACGGGCTTCGCAGTGGTAATCATAGGGATTGTATGTTGGACCACAAAAGGTGGAACACCTTTCATATCATGGTATGTCCAAGCGAATACGTCCTTGAATTCCTTGAGAAGCTCTTTGAGGACCGCCTCTTCAACTTCTGTGAGGTCTTGGGCAATAAAAACAGGTTTTGATTCTTCACCGGGGTCAGCTAATTCTATTTCTTTAACTATTGCCGGACCATCATAGATTCCATTATTCCCATCGATAGGTATTCTTTGGGCTTTTGTGTACACAACCTTTGCTTCCCCTGTGGTGTAAGATTTGAAATGTTCTGGTGCAGGATGCAAGTCTGTGGATTCTGGTTGTGCTTTGGTTTGTGCTTCCATTTCTGCTTTCTTGTGTTGTCGAGCTAACTCTTGGTTTGACGCCTCCTTGCAGTGTGGCTCAACTTTGGCTTGTCTATGATCTCTAATTGGGCTATGTCATGGGGTCGTGGTCTACACCACATAACATTTTGGAGATATTCACCCCAATTGTCTACCAATTTTCGATGAGCATCACATGCCCCTATATAACTGAGCCATTCTGCTGAGGATCTCTTCTTTTTTATCCTAGCACGTACATTGGCTCGATATCGACGCCTCTTAAAGTTTTTCTTTTTCTTATTTGAGACCTGCTTTTGATTTGCATTTAGATCTGGCTCACTAAAGGAGTCCTCGTTGGTGTCCTCTTCACTCTCAGGGGAGCTATCATCTGTTGATGTGCTCGGTCCTTCCGAATGTTTTGACTCTGAACTTGCTCCACTCTCTAATTCATGAGATTCAGAATCCGTTTCACTCTGGGAGTCAGTGTCCAAGTCGTGTTGGTCAAAGTCTTCTATTGAGCTATCGGTGTCACTGTCAGATTGGTCCACAATTGCCTTGCCCTTAGAAGATGCATGTATGGCACTTATCATGTTCAGGGGTGCAATTTGTGGTACCTCTTCCCCCTCTGGTGTGACCCAAGTGGTTCCTCTATTTCCCCAGGTATCTATGGTTGCAGCTAGGTGTACCCAGTCTACGTTGTCTGATTCCGTCATACCTGGTAACACATCCATGTAAGGAGAATCTTGGCCAATGTATGTATCCTTCTTACAAGTGTAACAATATTGTAGTGGGGCCGAGTGAACTGTGGTGTCAGAGCGATGATCAATAATGGTTTTACTCCCTAAGGGGTGTACCTTACGAGTCACCAAATCCACTCTAAGGACAGAGTCTTGGAATTGCAAATAGACATGATTTTTAGACCAATCATGAACCATTTGTGCTTCCCTCATGAATGGTCGTCCTAAAATCATTTCATATGACATAAGGTGTTTAGAGAAATCCATTACAATGAACGTATGTCGTACCTTGTGTCCGAGAACTTTGATCTTAAGATCCTTGAGCATCCCCATAGGTTTGGCTATGGTACCATTTGCCATCTTTACCACAATGTTAGTAACTCTGAGGCGGGGTTTTCCCATGGATTCCCAACAATCTTTTGTAACGATGCTAACTCCCGCACCACCATCAAGAATTCCCTTTATAGTTAATCCCTTGGTAGTGATGGGTAGGGTCGCATTAGACTCGTCGCCTTCAAAATACTGCCCTAATTCGTTAATGGGTACCTCGATCACAGACTCGTGTCCATCTAAGTCAAGTGATTGCACATGATTTTCCTCATCAATCATAATCGAGTCAAGCCTATTTGGTTGCGCAAACTGCGGTAATCCCGTTAGTAGCTCTCCGTTATGGAATGCTCGAAGTGCAAGGAATAACTCAGGATCTCCATACAGCTTTGCTATGATCGTGGTTCGGACCTCAGAAGACATGAAGTCCACTAGTTTGGCAACATTCATTGGCATTTTGCAGGGTGTAGGTCCTTGACTAGGAACTGGTGAGGATGGAATCTCATATTCCTCAATGGGATCAGGTATTCCTTCGTTAAACATCCTTTCCAACAAGAAAGGTGTATGCTCACTTTCTGATGCCCCATCCTCACTCCCTTCTTGGATGATACTAGATATGGCTAACGGTCTATGGTTCATGTGGGGTGGATGAACTTGCGTGGGAAACACTGTGTCATGAATTTTGACATGCATGGGTTCTGGTTCTAGTTTCCTTTGAGTCTCCTCCACTAAACCTCTTAGATGTTTCACCTGCTCAATCTCGTCTACTGGGTTTGGATACGTCCCAATCTTCTTTTTACGATTCTTCCCTTTTTGCCCCTACGGTTTATCTTGGGGGTCTTGGATTGGATTTGGAAACACTTGTGGTGTTTTCAGAGGCTCTTTATGGTTTTCTCTTATTCGGTTTTCATTTGGTTCCATGTTACGGTTTTCTTTGTCGGTCTTTCCCTTTGTGGTATTGGTTCTAGTCTCCATTGTCTCGATTGAATCTGAATCATCCTCGAGGTCATTCATATACACGGGGTCATCTCCTATTCCTATGTTTGTTTTGGAACTTGGCTTTGAATTTCCCGTATTCTGCGACCTCTTCCTTCGCGTCTTCTTTTTCTTTGCTTGGATAACTGGCGCGGTATCTCTCTCTTCGAGGATATGGCCTGACCCTTGAAGCATGGACCGTGTAATCGCATAAGCGGGTGCGACGGGTGGTATTGGCGATGTCACACTAGCAATTTTGACCAAATTTAGGGGTGTGATTTTAGGCGCATTTGGGTTATAGGGGCATTGGGCAATCAAGTGATCTATGCCACAACAATTACATGTGATTATTGGCATTGCAGACGTGCTCCCTTGATTCATTTGCATCTGTGCAGCATTCTTTTGCAACCTAATAGGGCACTCCGCTGCCCGATGTGGTCCACCACACTCGTAGCATTGAAGAGGTGGCCTCCTAGCCTGGGTGTTGATATTTTGACCTATGGATGCGAGAGCAGCAGCTTGATAAACCGGCTTGACTTGCCCCCAACAATCTTCCATGTAGTATATAGGACACTCTTCCAATGTATCAAGTCCGTAGGCAATACTAGTGTCTATTTCCTCCTCACAGCCATCTGCATAAGCATTTGATGGCTCGCAACCCACTTGGTTCATAGGGACGACTCTTGGATGCGGGGGCTGCGGTCCTAGCACAGGAGGTGGTAGCGGTGTAGCTTGTACAACATTTTGAGATCTAGGGACCATGTGTTGCGGTAGTTGCTCAACAGGTGGAGCAGGCATCAATACATGAGCTCGAGGTGCATCCGTCCAGGCTACAGGTGGTCTATTTGCCATAATACGTTTGATCATTAAACAATCCTTAGCTTGGTGACCATACCTACCACATGCGTTGCAAGTTCCATTAAATTTTACTCTAAACGTAGGGCACTCACTAGTGCTATGTGGACCTAAGCAAATGGAACACCATTGTTTCTCCCTTCTTGGATACATGTGACTATTTTGAGGGGGTCGATTATCCTTAAGAGACTCTTGGATTGCCTTGGTGAGGTCTGTCAAGAATGTCTCAAATACCTTTGGCTCATTGGCAATGGGCTTTGCAGTCATGGGTTCATACTCAATGGCTTGTGAGCTAGTGGATCTCGTGTCAGTAGACACCCTCATGCCTGCTATCATCAAGTTGTCCTCTAATTGGATTGCATTGGCAGTGACATCTTCCTAGGTTGTGATACCTCTAATCACTAGTCCATTATAGATTCCTTCATTCCTCAACCCTCGAATGAATCGATCAAGCAGTTGGTTATTGTTGAAGCGCTCATTTACAGGGCAGCGAGAGTTTAAGTGCTTTAGACGACTAATGAAGTCCCTTACTGACTCTCCTTCCTTACGTTCGGCCTTCTGTAGCTGAGATGCTACACCCCAAAGCACACCTTCTCATATGTACTCCTTTAGAAACAACCTTCAAAGGGTAGGGTAGATTGTTTTCTCGTCCACCCTTAGGGTCCTATACCAATCTCCAGCCTTCCCACTTAATGTCAAGCTTAAGGCATTGCACTTATGTAGTTCGTTGCGTTCCCCTAAGGAATCACATACTTGTTCAAACACTTCAATGTGTTTCCTAGCATCTTCGTCCCCATTGAATTTTTGCGTGAGTTTGGCAATTTGTACTGCCTTACTTCTAGGCTCTCTATCAAATGCATGACGCATATTTTCCGCGATAGATCGACCTATGGTTTGAGCAAACGCTGCCAAGTCACCTATGTGAAAAGGTAGGGCCGGTGGAGGTACTCTTGGAATCATATGTGGGAGAGGGACGGGTACCGGTCTTGGCATATGTGTGGATGATGCAGGATATGGAACATAACCGGGCATAGGTCCACTCGGATAAGGGATAGGGAGCGGCACTCGAGGAGCATAAACAAGTGGTACAATTGGAGGTGTGGGGGCCATGTGTGCATAAGGGGCTAGAGGCACATACGGTCGAGGCCCCATATTAGGTACTACGACACTAGGTAGTGGCACTGCGCTAACCGTAGATGTCATCGGTACATTCTCTGTCAGGCTTATCCCTGGAGTGAGCACTGTGTTTTCCTTAATAGAGGGTTGAGCCAAGTTAGGGAAGCTAAAGTTGTCGCTCGGAGGCTCAAATTGCATAGAGACCCCACAAGAAATGACGTAAGATGGGTCCATGGGGCTCATTAGAGGAGTCTCCATTTGTGATAGAGTAGGCTGTTGAGCCTTGCTCGTATCCAGAAATCTCATGGGGCCAGTTGAGAGTATATTTACCCCTCGGTTTTGCCTTTCTGATTGAATAATGCCATGGATAACATTACAGATCATTTTCTGTTGATCTTCGATGCTCGTGGCACTAGAGGTGGATTGTACAATCTCTATCCATCCTACATGGTAGGCGTGGCCAGAGTGTAGATCCGTCAACACCTCAGTGTGGAGGTCGTATGTCCAATGATCATTAATGAACAATCCTTCTAGAGTCGGCGTGTTAACGGTTTCTTGTGAGGTAGAAGCAATGTTGCTCCCCGTGGTTTTACTTGTCACCAACGGTACTCTAGAGGGAACTTCTAAAGGAGGCAGCTCAACAGGGCCTTCTTGGTAAGAAGTTGGCAGGATATCCACATGGACACTCTTTGGGGGTGTGGGGTCCACGTGCGATGTGAAAGGAGAGTCCACTTCCCCACCCCCTTCATGTGCTTCATTTGCATCAGGTTCCGAGCGAGTAGCTCTACCTAATGTTTCCATGAAACGGCTAAACATACTAGTACTAGGCTGTGGAGCTTCGGGAGGTGCATGGCCTTCTCTCTCAGTGTTTTGGGTAGGGTATGCTTCCATGATTTCTGAGTCGGAGGAGGAATCACTAGCGGCTATTTTAGGGTCTTGGGTGGTGCTACCTTGTGTCCCCGCTGAGGGTCTAGAGCCTATTGTGGATGGATAATGGGTGTCCGTATGAACAGAGGCACCCTCAATATGCTCGTGTTCTAGCACCCGCCCAGAGCGTAAGTGCATGTGCTTTTGATACCCTAAGGTGTCAAAAAGCTTCTCTAGGAGGCCTTGTGACTAGTTTTTAGCGTGTTTTTTGTTTGTTTTTTTGCTAGATTTTTTTAGAGCGTGTCGTGGAATGAGCCGTGTGATAGCTCGAAACGAGCGTATCGCTAGGAGGGACGCGCTGTGCTTTACAGCCCACCGTTTGGTTCTATTTTGCTCCAGAAAAGCCCGAAACAGTCCTTTCCTAGCTGGGGAACTAAGCTCCAAATAGCAAGTCTAAAGGTGCAAGTGGGAAGAGAAGGGAGGAGAGTGGAGGACTTGTCCCACATGCTCTCATTCCCTCTTGAGGAGGTAGGGTATATATATAAGAGTGAGTCTAGTATAAATCATAAGACTGAGGCCTGAGGCCTGGGCCTGGGCTTGGGCTTGGGGAAATGATCCCGATCTAACTTTTATACGAACCAACCCATCCGTTTTTATAACTCACGTTTTTTATTTTTGAAAATCTAACCTCCCCCTCGCTCACGTTTTTTTTTTATTTTATTTTTTTTCAAAAAAAAAAAATTTTTTTGGAGATATTATTTGGTACGCGTTTTGGTGCGCGTTGACCTCACCTAACTATTTACTGTCCCACCTACCTACTGACTTGCTAATCAGTGGTTCACCTAATTACTAACCTACTTAATTAACTAACTGTGCGCTTAACTGTGCACAAACCAGAAAACACAGAAAATGCAGAAATTGAAACTTGACAAAACTGTGCAGTGAAAACACAGAAAATGCAAAAAAAACGCAACAAATGCTAACTGTGTGTAAACACAAAAACAGAATTTTGCTAACTGTCTAACTAATACTAAATGTATGTAGCAAAAAAACAGAAAATGCAAACTGTGCGCAACAGAAAAACAGAATTAACAACTTGCAGAAAAAATACGCCTTCCTCTCCCTCTTCTTTCCTACTGCAAACCACTCATACAAGAAGCACAAAGTGCCTCTTGGGCTTAGTGCAGGGCTATTCCCCGGCAGCGGCGCCAAAAATGTGCGCTCCTTGCCGCACTGTCGAAGCAAGGGACTTGCCGATACACCGTGTACGAGCCGCAGACGGCTCCAAGCACACAACTAGTTTAACTAGTATGCTCAAAGAGGGCAATGGTGTGTCACTCACCGCCTTATGCTCCTCCGTAGAGGATTCCTCGCCGGGAAGAAGAGGGAGACGCCACTACACCGCGCTCAACCGCCTCGCCGCCGTCGTGCCACCGCAATGCTCGATCGCACACACACTCTCACTCTCTCTCTCTCTCTCTCTCTCTCTCTCTCTCTCTCTCTCTCTCTCTCTCACACACACACACACACACACACATGCACACACACAAGGAGATGGTGAAGGAGAAGGTGGAGATGGAGCAAGAGCAGCTTCTATTGCACAATGAGAGAATGACTCAATTTTAGGTTTAATTGGCTTTTATGTGAGCTCACCCCATTCACACTTGGGCGCCCATGCTTAGCCAACTAACCCTAGCATGTTCGTGTTAGAGTGCGCCTCTCATCGGCGATCACTCTACCTTTCCCTATTGGACCGACAAGCCCGGTGCCTGACTCTACTTAAATAAATAATACGGTTACAGTGTCCGTCGTAGGCGATAGGGTGCCCGTGAGCCACGAGGGTTAACAGCCATTCTCAAAATTGAAATGCGACTTCACATGAGGGAGAAACAAACAGATAAAGTTGCAACAAGCACAGTAGCACACAGTCGTACGCTCAAAAGCTTTATATATTTAAGACATCTCTTAAAACTTACCAAAATGAACCTTTATACTTGGCCACTCCAAGTGTTGACAGATAAAATAGATGCAGCATGGAAGCTCATAGCCCCAAACTAATCACTAATTGCTCAAATAAACATCCGTAAAGAATAAGATTTCCAAAAGTTAAGACATAAAATGATGGAACCAATCTCTAATATGTTGGAAAAATTAACAAAGAGGTGCCACATGATATGCATTTGGCTACTACTATTAGCTTGGCCGTTAATAAAAGAAGCACCAATAGTGGCATCATTTGCCTCTTTCTTACAAGCAGATTCAATCTTTAGGCTACAACATTGCTTAATGGCATTATCATTTTTTCTACAAAATTTTCACTCTCTCTCACTACAACACTATATGAAGATATCGACGCGTATATATCGACAGCCATGCTTTTCCACGTGTATATCGACGTGATTAGCATGCATCGATATACGTGTCACAGTGTGCGTCGATATATACGTGGAAAGGCTTTTTTGTCACGCGTATAGCGACGCAAAAAAAATTGGGAAAAAAAAGCGAAACTCGCGCGCTGTCGAGAAATTTGCGGTCTTGCCAGGAAAGCACCGGGCTTATGGGTGTGAGAGTTTGTGAGAGAACTCAACAAAAACTATATGAAGGAGTTAAATCATAGATGCCATGAAGACTAGGGTTTGGAAAGAAGTGCAATCAAAGAAGACTCACTCTTTCTCTCTAGCACTCACACACACAAAAAAAGAACACAAAAGAGAATGTCAAAACAATACAAAAACGAAAACATCAAGGCTATGGTCATATCGTATCATGGATAATATGAAAGGGTTAATAGATGAGTTAATGGCATTCAATCTTGACTGACCAAATAGGCTACGAATTGTTCTTTGGAATTGTAGTTTTGTGCTTACTATAATATATATATTTTGTCTAGTGATTGGGATTAATTGTGTGTACAAATCCTCTTGGTTCATAGCAAGATAACTACGCTTACGTCAAAAGAAAAGTTATAGTCTATGAGAGGTAGTATGATGGGATCCGGTGATAGAAGTATTTCATTAAGCCTTTCTGGGCCAAAGAGAAACACTATACGTTGTTGAAAGTGTATTTTTCGGCTAATCCATACGTTAATTCTAATAGATCGTACAGAGTGAAAGCGATAGAAATGATCATCATGTGGGTTATTCTTCTAGGATAGTATGTGAGAAATGTAGATATGAGAGAAGTGAAGAGATGAGAAGTTTCCCTCCCAAGCCCTATACTTGCCCGTAGGCAATAAGGATACTGCGGGGAGAGATGTACCTGTAGAAAAGAGAACCTAGAATTTGCAGAGAGGATGAATTACTAAGATTGAGAGAGATAGGTTTGGTTAAGGAGATGAGATTAGATGAAAAAGAAAACAACAAGAAATTAAGAAAACATCAATGTAGAACACATCTTACTTGACAAACCCTTCGGCACCATTATTAATGGAGAGAGAAGAAGAGGGGAGCACTCCACTTTGATTGATACGCAAAGTACAACACCTTCTTTGATTAGAGTTGATCTTTCAAGGATAGCGTACAAGAATGGCTAGTCTTCCTCTAGGAGAAAGTGTAGGCTTGGGCTTTTGTTAATGGGGCTAAGTACAATTAGGCATTACTACTCACTCCCTCAAGAATTCCTCTCATCAATGGCTTGAATGCTTGAGTTCTTTTTTCAAGGAAGAAGAGGTCCCCTTTTATAGGTGAAGGGAACCCCCAAGGGTTTACACAAGAAGAGAGGAGCCAGTGTGAATAGGAATTGGAAAAGCTGGAAATGAGCTGTCCCTGCATGATGTGGGCAGACTGGGGTCCAGTATTTTGATCATATCTCCTCAACCGTGGCTCCAAATAAAAAAGTAAAAATATGGGCAGAAACTTCAGCTCATTAGCTACGATTTTTATTTTAAAATCATTTTCCAATTCGAATTGAAACCTTGTGTAAAAAATTCATCAAAATAGGGTCCATTTCTGGCAGCAAAAATCTTCCCGTGGTCCCCTTAGCCTAGACTTTCATTTAATTCCAAAGGACACCTCATGCCATATGAAAGCATGACATTGCTCCTTGATAAAGTTTTGTAATCATGCTTGCAATAATGCATTAAAATAAGTGTATCTTTGAAATCATGCCACCTAGTGTCCCACTAGGATTTGATTCCCTCCTAGTAGCTATTTAAAAACAAATATAAGAAAAGTATAAAAAATACATAGAATATATATATATTTGAGTTTACCCTAGATATAGGATCTAGCTAGGGTGTGAGATTATAATGAGATAGTAGAAATAAAGAATCAATGCTTTTTGCCCCAAGTTAAAGAGGCGGAGCTATTGAGCTTTTCCCATAGTATTTTCTGATGATAAAGTAAGAATAGGTTACCCTTGAGAAAAATAATAGGATGGTATAGAAGGCTTATTATTATACTTAAATATGCATATGTACATTATAGGAAAGATAATTATATATCTAAAAGGTTACAAGATAGATCTTGTAGCATGCGTTCCCACTATGTACGTGGCACAGCACGACATCCACCCCCTCTAAACCTGCACATCCTCCGGTATGTGCCACATTATTTCTTTGTAAGATCAGGCCTCCTATACATCTTCCTTGCTTTCTTCTTCACTGGATGATTCCAAATCTTCATCTTCACTTTGATCTTTACCTGTGGTTTGCTCTTCTTCCTCATCAACATCTTCTGGATCATTGTCTTCTCTTCTCTTAAACATTTTGATCCTTTTTCCTGCAATGGGAATCTTTACTTCTGTACCATCTAGTTCAGACAAGCTGTAAGTAGCATTTTCTTGCACATGCTTTACAACATACGGTCCAAACTATCTTTTTGAAAACTTACGCATGACTGTGTGCTGGTTATCAAGGCTACTATCATACACTAAAACCCAGTCACCTTTGTCAATTACTTTGCCCCTGAGTCGATGTCGCTTATCAAAGTAGTCCTTGTTTTTCAACCTTGCATTTTTGAGTCGTTCTTTTGCAGCTTCAATGTCTCCAGATCTTCTCTGTAGTTGCCTTATACGCAGAGGAGATCTTCCCTGCTAAGCCCCTCTTGCCAAGGTAGTACATTTCATGTGGGAATTGTATCTTCAATCGGCATCACTGGCTTTTGACCATACATTAGCTCCGCAGGCATGTAGCCAGTTACTGAGCTATGTGTTGTACGATCAGCCCATAAAGCATATGGTAACAATTTTGGCCACTCACCAACTCTTCCTTCGCAAGCCTTGGCCAAAGCTTTGATGATAGGAGGATACCCTCTTTCACTCTTTCCATTGCCTTCAGGGTTGCAAGCTGTAGTAAGAGAAAGCTTGATTCCTAATCTAGAAAAGAACTCCCTTGCTTCTTCGGCATCTAGTTCACCTCTATCTGCAGTGATTTTTCCCACACAACCATAACGGCAAATCACCTCATCAAGAAGGAATTTGCACACAGCTTCTGTGGTTTTAGCTCTTAATGCTCTTCCTTCAACCTGGTTAGTTAGGTCCTCTCGTGCAAGAACCAAGTATCTCATCTGCCAGAGTCCTAGAGGCATTGTGACTAGATCCACAACCCATTTATAGTGCATGGCTAGTGGATATGTAGGGTGCAATCCATCACGATGTCGAACATTTGAATACACTTGACAAGTTACACATGTCTCTACAAACTGAGATACATCTTTATACATACCCTTCCACCAGTATTTTTCTTTCAACTTGGAGAAAGTTGCCCATACACCCCTGTGTCCAGTCTATAGACTCTCATGAAACTCTTGCATGAGCTTTACTTGAGTCTCTTTTTTACATATAACCGTTTGTGGTGTAGCACCCTTTTGTTTAGGATGCTTCCACAAGTAACCATCCCTCAAAAAGTACCCATATGCTTTCCTGCGTATCCTCTTGAATTCTTGTTTGGACCAATCATCCTATTTTGTTAAAGTACTCAAGTAGCTTCCAATAAGAAGCCAATCACCTTCATAAAGCTCTTTCAAGAATGATTCAAGTAGATTAGTCATGCAGACATTGTTACCTTTGACATGAGAGATAGAATAGAACTTTGTGCCTACATCATCTCCCTCGTCAATCATTTGTGACTCATCTTCATACCTTGCCCTTGATAGCATATCTGCCACTGTATTGTCTTTACCTGCGATGTGATTAAACTTGGGATTTAAGGACTTAATGTAGGCAATCCACCGCAACATAGCAATGTCTGGAGTTGAGCAGCTTGTAATCATCCCAAGAAGTGGTAGACAATCTGTTTCTACAACCACACATGCACCAATTAGGTACTCTTTCCCACTTTTCAAGGCTGTAACCATACCCCATAACTCTCTCTTTATCTGTGGATAGTTTCTTTGGCGAGCACTTAGCACCTTTGCTCCAAATCTTACCACATACCTGTGTCCTTCTTTGTCATCTTGCCCTATTGTCCATCCAATCCCTGTAGGACTGGTGTCTACTGTCACAATTACTAGCCTTTGACACTCATAGTCTACCTTTCTCAAACTTGTTGCTGACTGGAGCAACTCCTTTAGCTTTTTCATGGATTTTACATGTGCTTCTGTCCATTTAAACTTCTGATTCTTTCTAAGCAGCTGATAAAGAGGATCAGCTACATGTGCATAATGTGGAATCCAAATAACATAGAAGACACATGCTCCCAAAAACCTTCTAACCTCAGTGATGCTAGTGCACGTTTCTTTCATTCTTTGGATGGCATCTACCTTTGTTGGACAAGGTTTCCTACCATATGGCCCGCACATGTGCCCCACAATAAGCACTTCATTGACACCAAACATAGACTTTTTCCCTGACAATGTAAGATTCACTTCTTCCAACCTAGACAAAATTTTATCACAATCATTTATGTGATTTACCACAAACCTGCGACATCCCTTGAGATCCAAAGCTTCATCTTTGTCACTTTCTTCACATCCATTGATAGGCAAATCATCAATGAAATGCATTGTGATTTGAGGAATAAAGTCACATAAGACCTTATTCATCCCATTCATCATATGTGCAACCGAGTTGGTTGCTCCCTGTGGCAAGGTACACATCCTTACCAAACCCAAAGGTGTCCTCATGGTTGCCAAGTCTCTGCTTTCGATTGCAAGCTGAAATTGATCATACCCTGAGTAGAGATCCCCCATTGAGTAGATTGCCCTCCCTGCAAATGCTTCTGCAAACTCATCCACAATTGGACCTGTACCTATATTTCTAATTGTCACCTTGTTCACTGGTTGCATATCTTGGATGAAGCGTAGAGAACCATTCTTCTTCGGAACTGTGAACCACCTGTTTGAGTATGGAGCACAAGAAGGCTCCAAGATTCCCATTTTGATTTTCTCACTCAGTAGCTCTACTAACTTTGGCAAATGCGCCTTTGGAACCGGAATAGGCCGCAGATTCCAAGGCACATGAGGTATTGTGAAAATTACCATAGGAGCTACAATAGAAGGATCAACACATCCTATCTTATGTGGCTCAAATGCAAAAGCCTTACCATGCTTTGAAAGCATTTCTTTGAAGCACTTTGTCTCCTCCTGTGTTAGAAACTCCTCGCAACCAATGTGCAACTCTTGAAAAGACTCCTTTGTGAAGGTATGCCCGATCTTTTTAGGATTCCTCAAACTTGGTTGTAAAGAAGCCTGCTCAATCTTTTCCCTGTTGTTGGGTGGTAAGGGTGAAGCTACTGGTTTCATCTTCTTTGCTACACTCTTGTATTTAGTTTCAACATGGACTTCTGGGCCAACTATTTGGCTTTATTTAAAGGCTTCTATTACTTGATACATTTCCATAGAGCAAACTTCCACAACTTCATTTTCAAGATGCAAATTAGACCCCATTATAGCATCAAGCTCACCCATAGTATCTACAAAAGAAACTTGTTCACACAAACCCAAAACATTTTCAGTAGGCTCTAGCAACCCACTCTTTTTCATGCCTATTTGTACATTATGCACATATTGCCTCTCACATCTCTTCAAATCTTCAAGTTTTGTAAAACATACTGATCCATTCTTTGTTACCAAGGAGCTCGTTGAAAACGCTTCACCTATTTTTGGATCAGGCGAGACCCTTTTTCTTTTTGTACCACTACAATCCCGCTTTACAATGGTACTTGGCCAAAACCCATCATTTCTCTATGATCATGAAACTCTTTGCTCACCTTTGGTAGAGGATGTTCTCTGAGGTTGTCACGATTTCTTTCATGGTTTACACAAACTGTGAGAAATTGGACAGCTCGTTTACCATCTTTGCTACGTATCCTAGCATATGTTGAACCATCATCCATTACCTTTGTTTCCATTCGAACTCCCACAATGTAGGGCTATCCAAGGATGAGATGATATGAAGATGTATCCTGTACAAAGAAGTTTTGGTCAATCTTTACATCACCTATTGTTATCTTCACACTTGGACATGCTGCATATAATTCACCGGATGAATTGTTTGCCACTTTTACCATCCAGCCATGATCTGTGTCCATCGGCCATTTGCACTTGTTGTAGAGACTCTTTGACATTATGTTTATTTCTGAACCATGGTCAATCAAGGCAACAAATGGCTCTTCAAGATCACCTACCTTGACCAAAGTTTCTGTAGTAGCCCTTGACCAATGACTTCGTGAATAACTCCTAGGAATATCTTCAACTTCTTCATCATCATTTGAGAAATGCACTTGCTTCACTCTCCCACTAGATTGGTAGCATCCTACCACAGCTCCATCATTCTCCTTATTTTGCAGTTGCATCCCTTGTGTCTTTGAGATTTCCCCTTCAACCTGTGGATGAGAAACTTCAGCAAGGGTTTGCCTCTTCCTCTTGATGATGTCAATGATCTCCTCATGGAATTCACGCTTTGCAATGCCAATTTCTCCCAAAGTAAACTCAATCTTGCTATTCAAGATCCTTTCCTCCAAGACTTTCTTTAAATCTGTAGCAACCTCAATATCATATTGTAGCTTATAAGTTGGGCCTTTTGTCTTACCTTTTGTTGGCTCTTTCTTCTTTCCTGTTGTAGACTCCTCCATGAGTACTTCAGGTGGAGATGCTCCTTGTGTTGAGGGTGTTTGAGAAGGCATTGAGTCGCTTCTTCCCCCACCTCTAGAAGCTCTTTTTGATGGTCCTTCATCAGCATTATCACGTCTGCGCTTCTCTTCTACAATCGCCTCATTTTGTTGGCATTTTGTAATGTAGGCATGCACTGACAATGAGTCCACTAGATCATTCTATCCTGTTTCTAGACGTATGCAATCACCTGCTTCATGTAGAATCTCTTTTGTAAGCTTTCACTTTTTAGCTAATTGCATGACATTTGGCCAAATTTGACCATGATGGTCACTCACCTCTTCATCACAAAAATGTTCAATTTTTACTCCATAAGTAGCTGCCTCAACTGAAGAGGTGGCATGCTTGGTTTCCATATCTTCAACTAAGGTTTGCATTCCCCCCTTCCCAAAGTTAGTTCTCAAGGGTAGACCTGTCTCTCTTAAGTGGATTTTACCATACTTAAAAAAGACAACATCTTTTGACAAAGCATCACTAAAATCATCACAATCCCTTCTTACATGGTCTGTACTATCACACCAAATACATCTATTAACAAACCCTTCTTTGGGCTGTTGTCTTTGCCTAGGAAGTGGCCCTGATGGTTGGCCTTTTTCTTCAAGCTTTGCAAACTTCACCTTCAAGTCACGCATTCCCTTCACAAGCTCATCTAGCATGGACTCATCAAACTTAGGAGCGATAAAAGTAGGCTTTACCATTTTGTCAGAAGTTGAGGTGGAAGGACTTGTAGTGTTTACTACCATCTTGTCCCTTCTTCTTTGTCGTTTGGCAAGCAGTGAGACAGCACCTTCAACCTCATTCCAGTCGGTCTTTAGTCCTTGCTCAGCATCTTTATCTTCAAGAAGAAGCTCCAAATTTTCTTGAAACTCTTTACCTGCAGCTTGTAAGAAAAGATATGTCTTCTCTGCATCTAGTGTGGCCCTTTCTGTCCTAGTGAGTTGTACATAGCACCGCTCAAATTCCCTAAGTAGCTCTGTTATTGATAGTCCTTGCTTTGGCTTGACAACCCATTCTAAGAATGTCCTTTTGGTCACTCTCTCCGATTCCTCCATGAAATATTCCTCCTTTAAAGCTACTTTGAGTTCTTCCCAATTTCTCCCATGCCCATCTTTAATTGCCCTAACATGCTCCCTAATTTCTGGAGCAACAACTAGCTCAAAGCTTTGAATCATCTCACCTTCTGACACGCGATGGAGCTCCATCTCCTTCACATACTCGCGTAAGTACTTGGTTACATCTTTGCCATTGAACTAATCCATTCTGTTGACGACCGCTTGTATGGCCTTCGTTGCTGAAATCTCCCTTCTTTCAGTAGCATGTTGTTGTTGCATGAACATCGCAAATGCTTGAAACATTTGCATTGTTGCTGGGTCAAAATGCATACCCTGTTGCTCAACATGATCACCCATGGTTACCCACAAACTCTCACCCTAGCAGATTCGCGTCGGGTTCACCAAAAATATGTCGAGAAATTTGCGGTCTTTCCAGGAAAGCACCGGGCTTATGGCTGTGAGAGTTTGTGAGAGAACTCAACAAAAACTATATGAAGGAGTTAAACCATAGATGTGTTGGATGTGTTGAGATGTCGAGCTCTACACCTTGAGCTGGCATCCACTACGGGTCTTGGTCGCTTACGGCATTTACTCACTGGCGCGTTAGGTGACCGACACGGAGGATCTCTGCCAGTGATTCTACAGCTGGACTACACTTATAGTGCCAGCCTAGTACGTTTCTAGCGAGTTCACACTTAGTGACCGCATGTACATATGTGCTACTTTTCAGCTTTAGCACTTAGTCATTTTGTACTCTCTTTTCTGTGAAGAAGAAGAAGAAGCTTTCCATCTCTGTGTGCTTTGTGCTTGTCTTGTGTAGCTCTCTTGCATCCTCATTCTTTACATGGTATCAAAGCTTGGTGCAGGCAAGAAAGGCTAAGAGAGCAAGAGCATCACAATCCCTTCGTTCGCAATCCACGACCAGATGCCGAAGGCGCCTCTCGCAGTGAAAAAAATTTTAGGGGTTTTTCGCACAAGTTTCTGAACAGGTCTCCAAAGTGCAGTATACGGAGATTTACTGTACAAGTACAGTGGTTGTATGTACGCTTGATTGTGGACACTCGTTGAGTGTAGAAAGCGTTACAGGTACCACGATAGCAGGTTCAGTAGATTTGCAAGTTTTTGCAGATTGCAACTATTTTGTCTTAGTGCTTCAAGATGTCTGACGGTTTCAGTCAGATTGTTACTGAGAAGCTTGAGAAAAATAACTACCCTGCATGGAAGTTCAGAATAACAAATTTCCTAAAAGGAAAAGGTTATTGGGACTATGTAGAAGGAGACAATGAAAAGGAACCAGAGATTCCCGAGGCAAATGCTACAGCAGAACAAAGGAAAGCTTTGAGGGACTGGCAACAAGGCCAGAGCAAAGTGATGTATTGGCTTTCTATGAGCATCACAGATGGCATGATGGGCTATCTACAGGATGTTGAAACCCCCAGCATTGCATGGAGAAACTTAGGCAGAGTGTTCGAGGTGAACACCAAGGCCAGGAAGCTTCAACTAAAGTTGGAGCTAAATCAGGTTAAGAGGAACAACCTCTCAATCAATGATTATGCCTTGAAGATCAAGAGTATCATTGAGGCTCTTGGATCTATTAAAGTCTCAGTGGAAGACGATGACATTGTCCGTGCATGCTTGGATGGTTTAGAAGATGAGTATGTACATTTTAGGTCTTCCATGAATACAAGAGACGACATCCCCGTGTTCCAAGATTTGATTTCTATGCTTATTCTTGAGGAGAAGAACCTTGACACATCTTCTTCTCATGGCAGAAATAATTCTGAACCGGCCTTCTATTCTAACTCCAACAGAGGTAGAGGTAGAGGTCGTGGTCGAGGCCCAAGGGGTTGCAGGGGCCAATTTCTGGAAGGTCAATCAAATCAAAACAATACAGGTGGCAGGGGAAACCAGTCTCAAGGCAGGGGGAGTCAAAGAGGTCGTGGTGCAGGATCAAGCAGGCAGAAACATACTCCAGATAGCAGAGAATGTTGGACTTGTGGTGAAAGAGGTCACATGTCACGTGACTGTCCAAATGGAAAAGCAAGTGGAAAGAGAGAACAGGGCAACTATGCATCTACTAGCAGAGATGCAGATGACAGCAAAAACGAGCGCATGTTTGTTATGCAGCATGTAATGAATACAATGAATGTAGAGAATTCCACCCAAGATAATGTTTGGTATGTGGATTCAGGTGCTTCTAATCACATGACGTCTCGTGGAGAGTGGTTTAGAGATATGCGCAAACCAGATGTGTCAGGCTATGTGCAGACAGGAGATGACACAGCTCACCCCATTGCTCATGTAGGGGACATACCTCTAAATACAAAGAGTGGGAAATCAAAGTACTTAGCAGATGTACTTCATGTCCAAAACATTACAAAGAATCTTGTTTCTGTTGGACAAATGGTTGAGCAGGGTTTGCAGGTTCGCTTCAATCCAAATGGCTGTTATGTAGAAGATTTCCAGAATGGCTATAAGCTGATCACAGAGGGAAAATGTGTGGGTAGAATGTTTACGCTGAATGTAGACATACCTGAGGTAAAAGCTGCATTATTTGCACAGGGCACAGGTGTTGTGGCTGATGTTGACATTTGGCACAAACGCATTGGCCATGTCAATGAGTAGAGATTGCACAGCATGCAACCAAAACAGATTGTAAAAGGTTTGCCCAAATTCAAGGTGGATGGTATGCATAAAGTGTGTGCAGCATGCCAGTTTGGAAAACAGTCAAAGGGCTCATTTCCACATGAGCGCAATGTATGTAAAAAGCCACTTGAGGTTGTGCACATAGATGTTTGTGGTCCAACCGATACTGCAAGTACACATGGTTGCAGGTATTATGTCTCTTTCATTGATGACCATACAAGGAAAGTATGGGTCTACTTCATGCGTAACAAAAGTGAAGTGTTTGGTCACTTTCAAGACTTCAAAGTCATGATTGAGAAAGAGACAGATATGCAAATCAAGACATTGAGGTCAGATGGAGGGGGAGAGTACTTCTCCAATGATTTTTCAAATTTTCTGCGAATGCATGGTATACGCAGGCAGTTTACATGCAGATATACTCCACAACAGAATGGGGTCGCAGAAAGGAAAAACAGGCATATTGCAGAGGTTGCACGTGCATTGATGAATGAGAAGAACATGCCTCATCATTTCTGGGCTGAAGCCATAAATACAGTTGTGTACATTATGAACAGGACACCTACAGCTGCAGTGCATGGTGTAACACCTGAGGAAAAGTTTACAGGTACAAAGCCTGATTTGGCACACTTGAAAGTGTTTGGCTGCATAGCTTACGTGCATGTACCAGATGATTTGCGTAGGAAATTGGATCCTAAAGCAGAGAAATGTATTCTTGTGGGATATTCCCTTGAACAAAAGGGGTACAGGTGCTACAATCCTACTACACGAGAATTACGAGTGAGCATAGATGTAGTCTTTAATGAGATGAGCAGTTGGTACAGTAATGCACATGGCACTATTGGGGCTGATGTAAAAGATGATGTGGTTGTATAAAATGTGAGGCCACAGTCACAGGTTTTGAGTGGACCACAAGAGTCCTCTTCTCGTGGCTCTGTTGAGAAACCATGGAATGGTAGACTACGTACGCAGGTTACTCCACCAACAGGTACAGGGAATGTATCACAGAAAGGAAAGGAAAAGGTTGATGAACCTCCCTTTATGGTTGATGCATCATCAGGTTTTTCACATGTAGACATGGATTCAGATGGTTCTGAACAAAGTCTTGATGAGAAATTTGGAATTTCGGCTGTCAGGACACCTGGTGTAAGGAAAGTACAAGAAGATGCTAGAGGGCAAAGGAGTGACCCAGGACCGCGCAGATCTAACCGAGTCAGAAATCCAGTTCAGAAATTGACTTATGGTGGGTATCTAGCGCATCACCAAGCCTACATGGCTAAGATGATACAGGATGTGGAGCCCACATGTTTTGAAGATGCAGTTTGAAATGTGCATTGGGATGATGCAATGAATGAAGAGATAGCTGCATTGGAAGCAAACGACACATGGGAGTTGGTGCCATTGCCAAGTGGCAAGAAAGCTATTGGCTGTAAATGGGTGTATAAAACCAAGCATAAGGCTGATGGTAACATTGAGCGTCACAAGGCAAGACTGGTCGCAAAGGGTTATGCACAAACGTATGGCATAGACTATGAGGAGACCTTTGCTCCAGTGGCAAAGATGACGACTGTGAGAGCTGTCATAGCAGTGGCTGCATCTAGAGGATGGATTATGCATCAAATGGATGTAAAGAATGCCTTCTTGAATGGTGAGTTGCAAGAGGAAGTGTATATGGATCAGCCACCTGGTTATGTCGATCCAGGTTACCCAGATTATGTATGCAGACTTCTCAAAGCTTTGTATGGTTTGAAGCAGGGCTGTAGAGCATGGTATGACAGGATTGCCAAGTATCTTGTCAGTATTGGTTTTAGGAGAGCTCATGCTGATCATTCACTCTATGTACGTGAGAGTGATGTGGGGATTGTTTTCATTACCATATATGTAGATGACCTTATTATTGTTGGTGACAATGCTATGGAGATTGACCATGTGAAGGGTCTTCTCAAACAGGAGTTTGAAATGAAAGATTTAGGCGAGTTGCGCTACTTTCTTGGCATTGAGGTGATCAGGACTCCAGAGGGTGTATGGCTGTCACAGAGACAGTATGCTTTGGACATGTTGTCAAAGTATGGTATGGCTGATTGTAAGCCAATTTCTATTCCCTTGGATGTGAATGCAAAGTTGAGTGCAAAGAAGGGTGATGTTGTTGAGGATGTCAACATGTACAGGAAGATTGTGGGTAGTCTAATCTACTTGACTATCACGAGGCCAAACTTGAGTTACACAGTAGGGTTGGAGAGTCAGTTCATGCAGCTTCCGAGGAAGCCACATTTGGATGGAGTACGACGCACACTTCGGTATGTGCAAGGGACTCTTGACTACGCATTGTTCTATGCAGCAGATGCGCCATTACCATTGTATGGGTATACAGATACAGATTGGGCAGGTAGCATTGTTGATAGGAGATCTACGAGTGGCTTCATGTTCTCTTTTGGGAGTGCTGCTGTTACTTGGAGCAGCAAAAAGCAGCCTACGGTTGCTTTATCGAGCACAGAGGCCGAGTACAGAGGTGCAACAGTTGCGGCATGTGAGGTAGCTTGGCTACGCACATTACTTGAGGACTTGGGAGTGCAGGTGGACCAGCAGATTTTCATCCATTGTGACAACCTCAGCAGCATGCAGTTCGCTAGGAACCCAGTGTTCCATGCCAGGACCAAACACATAGAGGTCCATTACCACTACGTTCGAGAGCGAGTGTTGGCGGGCGACATTGACTTGGTCTACGTCAGCACAGAGGAGCAGATAGCGGATATCTTTACCAAGGCCCTCGGAGCTGAGAAGCTTCGACGTTTTCGGACTATGCTTGGACTCTGCGACATGCAGAGCTCGAGGGGGAGTGTTGAGATGTCGAGCTCTACACCTTGAGCTGGCATCCACTACGGGTCTTGGCCGCTTACGGCATTTACTCACTGGCGTGTTAGGTGACCGACACGGAGGATCTCTGCCAGTGATTCTATAGCTGGACTACACTTATAGTGCCAACCTAGTACGCTTCTAGCGAGTTCACACTTAGTGACCGCATGTACATATGTGCTACTTTTCAGCTTTAGCACTTAGTCATTTTGTACTCTCTTTTCTTTGAAGAAGAAGAAGAAGCTTTCCATCTCTGTGTGCTTTGTGCTTGTCTTGTGTAGCTCTCTTGCATCCTCATTCTTTACAAGATGCCATGAAGACTAGAGTTTGGAAAGAAGTGCAATCAAAGAAGACTCACTCTTTCTCTCTTGCACTCACACACACAAAGAAAGAACACAAAAGAGAATGTCAAAACAATACGAAAATGAAAACATCAAGGCTATGGTCATATCGTATCATGGGTAATATGAAAGGGTTAATAGATGAGTTAATGGCATTCAATCTTGACTGACCAAATAGGCTACGAATTGTTCTTTGGAATTGTAGTTTTGTGCTTACCATAATATATATATTTTGTCTAGTGATTGGGATTAATTGTGTGTACAAATCCTCTTGGTTCATAGCAAGATAACTACGCTTACGTCAAAAGAAAAGTTGGTTCATAGCAAGATAACTACGCTTACGTCAAAAGAAAAGTTACAGTCTATGAGAGGTAGTATGATGGGATCCGGTGATAGAAGTATTTCATTAAGCCTTTCTGGGCCAAAGAGAAACACTATACGTTGTTGAAAGTGTATTTTTCGGTTAATCCATACGTTAATTCTAATAGATCGTACAGAGTGAAAGCGATAGAAATGATCATCATGTGGGTTATTCATCTAGGATAGTATGTGAGAAATGTAGATATGAGAGAAGTGAAGAGATGAGAAGTTTCCCTCCCAAGCCCTATTCTTGCCCGTAGGCAATAAGAATACTACGGGGAGAGATGTACCTGTAGAAAAGAGAACCTAGAATTTGCAGAGAGGATGAATTACTAAGATTGAGAGAGATAGGTTTGGTTAAAGAGATGAGATTAGATACATATATATATATATATATATATATATATATATATATATATATATATATATATATATATATATATATATATATATATGTATATATATATGTCGGATTAGAGATGAAAAAGAAAACAACAAGAAATCAAGAAAACATCAATGTAGAACACATCTTACTTGACAAACCCTTCGGCACCATTATTAATGGAGAGAGAAGAAGAGGGGAGCACTCCACTTTGATTGATACGCCAAGTACAACACCTTCTTTGATTAGAGTTGATCTTCCAAGGATAGCGTACAAGAATGGCTAGTCTTCCTCTAGGAGAAAGTGTAGGCTTGGGCTTATGTTAATGGGGCTAAGTACAATTAGGCATTACTACTCACTCCCTCAAGAATTCCTCTCATCAATGGCTTGAATGCTTAAGTTCTTTTTTCAAGGAAGAAGAGGTCCCCTTTTATAGGTGAAGGGAACCCCCAAGGGTTTACACAAGAAGAAAGGAGCCAGTGTGAATAGGAATTGGAAAAGTTGGAAATGAGATGTCCCTGCATGATGTGGGCAGACTGGGGTCCAGTATTTTGATCATATCTCCTCAATCGTAGCTCCAAATAAAAAAGTAAAAATATGGGCAGAAACTTCAGCTCATTAGCTACGATTTTCATTTTAAAATCATTTTCCAATTCGAATTGAAACCTTGTGTAAAAAATTCATCAAAATAGGGTCCATTTCTGGCAGCAAAAGTCTTCCCGTGGTCCCCTTAGCTTAGAATTTCATTTAATTCCAAAGGACACCTCATGCCATATAAAAGCATGACATTGCTCCTTGACAAAGTTTTGTAATCATACTTGCAATAATGCATTAAAATAAGTGTATCTTTGAAATCATGCCACCTAGTGTCCCACTAGGATTTGATTCCCTCCTAGTAGCTATTTAAAAAGAAATATAAGAAAAGTATAAAAAATACATAGAATATATATATATATATTGGAGTTTCCTCTAAATATAGGATCTAGCTAGGGTGTGAAATTATAATGAGATAGTAGAAATAAAGAATCAATGCTTTTTGCCCCAAGTTAAAGAGGCGGAGCTATTGAGCTTTTCCCATGGTATTTTCTGATGGTAAAGTAAGGATAGGTTACCCTTGAGAAAAATAATAAGATGGTATAGAAGGCTTATTATTATACTTAAATATGCATATGTACATTATAGGAAAGATAATTATGTATCTAAAAAGTTACAAGATAGATCTTGTAGCATGCGTTCCCACTATGTGCGTGTCACAGCACGACAGTGCAGGGGCCATTTTCTCATGCTCGGATCTTGGCCGAAACCTGCTGCGCAGGTATTATGTCCATCTCCGCCCCCCCCAACCCCTCTCTCTCTCTCTCTCTCTCTCTCTCTCTCTCTCTCTCTACATCGTGTGTAGAGAGAGAGAGAGGGGTGTGTGTGTGTGTGTGTGTGTGTAGGAAAAGAGAGAGAGGTGTGTGTGTGTGTGTGTGTGTATGTGTGTGTGTGTAGGAAATAGAGAGAGAGAGAGAGAGAGAGAGAGAGAGAGAGAGAGAGAGAGACAGAGAGAGAGAGAGAGAGAGAGAGAGAGCGGTGTGTGTGTGTGTGTGTGTGTAGGAAAGAGAGAGAGAGAGAGAGAGAGAGAGAGAGAGAGAGAGAGAGAGAGAGAGAAATGTGTGTGTGTGTGTGTGTGTAGGAAAGAGAGAGAGAGAGAGAGAGAGAGAGAGAGAGAGAATTAATGTATGCTTAGGAAATTAAATAAAAGAAAAAAAATTAAAGAGAGAAATGAAATGAAATGTTATATTAACGTCTTCGAAAGGCCAAAGTGACCTATGAGACATGAGACAAGAAAGTTACAATGTGATGGATCTGATACAAAGTCAGAGTAAGAAGATGACAAAATAAAATATTATGGAATCATAAACTGTTGGGTGTGGACTAAACGGCTAAACCAGCTAGCTGAGATAGGTAGATGATAGGAGATCCAGCATCTGTCGCTAGCGGATCTCATCAATCTCCTCCATGGTCAGTAGTCTGATCGGGCGTTGTGCATGTCGAGCCAAAGTGACCTAGCTAGATCCTCTGATGCAGCCTCTGGCAATGTTGTGTAGTCCTCCGCAGTCGTGGGCGTCTAGATCTCCCTAGCTCAGTCGCTCGTTCGATTAGTAGAGAGATAGGGAAGTAGAGAGAGAGAGAGAGAGAGAGAGAGATAGGAAATAGAGTTTTATATATATATATATATATATATATATATATATATATATATATATATATATAGAGAGAGAGAGAGAGAGAGAGAGAGAGAGAGAGATAGGGAAGTGGAGAGCGAGAGATAGGGAAGTAGAGAGAGAGGGAGAGAGAGAGAGAGAGAGAGAGAGAGAGAGATAGGAAATAGAGTTATATATATATATATATATAGAGAGAGAGAGAGAGAGAGAGATAGGGAAGTGGAGAGCGAGACAGAGAGAGAGATAGGAAAATAGGGAAATAGAGAGAGAAAGAGAGATAGCGAGAGCGAGATCGAGAGAGAGAGAGAGAGAGAGAGAGAGAGAGAGAGAGAGAAAGAGAGATAGCGAGAGTGAGATCGAGAGAGAAAGAACGAGAGATAGGGTACGTAGACAGAGAAAAAAATATGGAACTAAAAGAGGCAAAGGGGTTTTGCCTGCTACATGCATTGCCATGTACACCTGGGAGTGCACATATGTGTCTACCCATATAGGATTTGACCAATAAAGACGAGATTTTGACCCGGTGGTCCTGATCTCTGTACACCTCTGGACCGAGGTGTACGGAGATTGGGCAAGACTAGAGAATGCGAGGTAGTTTACATTGTGAGGAGTATATTAAAACAACATTCATAATCATTGTAGATGGCAACGTATCAACTAACATGGAGGAAAAGATTGCATGCTCGTGCACGCTCTGCAAGTATCAAATCCTGCGCAAGCGTAGGATATGTAATGAGCATGTGCACAAGTACGGAGAGTTTGCTAGAGAAACCGTACAGAATCTGCAATACGACTCCTACAGAACGGGCATTGATTTCTGCGACATAGCACCTACATTTGAGAGAGAGAGAGAGAGAGAGAGAGAGAAAAGATTATGCGTGAAGGTCCGACCAATATAGAGCCACGGATGGAAGCAGAAAAAGGCTTACAGAGAGAAGACGACGGCATGGAGGAGATGCTGGATGCCTTCTTCCAGACAAGCGAGGAGAACGCGAACGAAGCAGCACCAGAAGCCGTGCGCCTATCTCCTGAAGACATGTTGAGGAAGTTGGCACGTCAACCAATCTATGAAGTTGCCAAAATATATGTGCTTCGTACTTGTCTGGCGTTTTTGAATCTTCAGTCAGTGTACGGGTGGTCAGATGCAAGCGTCACTGCTTTGTTTAGGTACGTAATTTACAAAAGAGATTTTCCGATTACAACGGTGATGTGCTCGGAGAGCTTTTTAATTTAATGTGGCTTAAACAGATTATTGCGGGAACAACTTCTCCCGACTGGCAATGAAATGCCCCCCTCCAGGCCAGACGCAAAGCAACTTCTGACCTCAGTTGGCTTGGACTACAACAAGATTCATGCATGTCCAAATGATTGCATTCTTTTTCGCAATGAATTCGCAGATTGTCTATCGTGTCCTAAGTGCGGAGCAATGCGCTACAAACAAGATGCAGTTGGTGAGACAGTGCCAGCTAAAGTGTTGCGGCATTTCCCTATTATTCCTAGGATAAAAAGCATGTTTCGTTGTGGTTCCATTGCAAAGTTGATGCGGTGGCATTCTACGAATAGATCCACTGACGCAACATTTAGGGTGCCCACTGATTCAAAGGCTTGGAGGCACATTGAAGATACCTAGCCACATTTTAAGAGTGAACCACCCAATTTGCGTTTGGGCATGGCAATGGATGGAGTCAATCCATTTGGCTTGAGAAGCTCGTCATGGAGCACTTGGCTTGTGTGCCTTATCAATTACAACCTCCCGCCGTGGCTTGCCATCAAGAAGGGTCATTTGATATTAAGCTTGATTGTACCTGGTAAGTTCAAGGCAAAAAACATGGATGTTTATCTAGCTCCACTAGTTGACGAGCTCCAGGAGTTATGGCATGGGATCGACATAGCAGATGCGGTTGAACCAGTAGGACAACAGCATGCAAGGATCCATGGACTTCTTATGTGGACTATGCATGATTGGCCAGGATACGGAGAAGCTTCTGGTAATGGTTATTGATTTACAAAATTCTCCCTATTCGCAAGCCCTTTGCCTTGGCCTGATTCATGCTTTAATATATGCAGGGCTAACAACTTCGGGATACAATGCATGTCCAATTTGCGGGCAGTCTTTGGATGTGCGCTATTCTACCTCTCTTCGAAAGACAATTTATCAAGGCCACCACCGTTATCTTCCAGATGGCCATCACTTGCGCGAAGGTCAGCTTGGTCGCGTCGAATGTCGTCCTATGCATGTACAAGAGTGGCGTCGCCGATGGGAGCAACATGAGGGACAACCTGTTCCAAGAATGAAACGTTTGTCCATTCTCCATACGTTGCCGTACTGGGGTGATCTACTAATTAACCATTTGCTGGATCCAATGCATATATTCAAGAATGTGGGAGAGCTCCTCTGGAAGACAATCATGGGAATGAAAGACAATCGAGCTTCACGAAATGATTTGTAGTCGGTTGGAAAGATGCCAGAGCTATGGCCTTTCACCAATGCAGCTGGCCAAAAAAAACTTCCAAGAGTGCCATGGGTATTGCTAAAAAACGAAGAGCGACAAGTGAAAAGGGTGATTTCAGAGTTCAGGACGCCAACAGGATATATGCGATGTCTCAAGACAGCAGTCACCCGTGACGATCAACTGTCAGGATTGAAATCGCACGACTGGCATAAGTTCTTGCAGTTCATTCTTCCAATTGCGATCAAGGGGTGTTTAACGGAGAAAGTGCGGACCTGCATATACAAGATTTCAGAGCTAGTGCGGTGGATCTCTTCCAAGGAAATACGGGAGGAATCTATTGCAGTCGCAAGGGCTAACTCCATTGAGGCAGTTTGCATGATTGAGAAGTATCTACCCACGAGTTGCCTATCTATCCAAATGCACTTGCTCGTCCATGTAGTAGATGAGGTTGCAGTGGCAGGTACAGTCCACAGCCCTTGGATGTTCTTTCTAGAGCGGTTCATGAAAACACTTAAGGGTTTTGTTCGTCAAAAAGCGCGTTCAGAGGGGAGCATGGCAGAAGGATGGCTGGTGCAAGAGTCTCTTGTATTGAAAACCGAATTTCTATCCGTTTCTGACCCAGAAATGCCTCGATTGTGGAGCGATGAGGAGGATGCAAGACTGGTGGGGGAGGATCCGCAAGGGCAAGGGGTGCCGAAGAAAATGAACCTAGCCATGCGAGAAAAGATCATGAAGTTCTGTATACTAAATTCAGCGCCGATGCAAAAATGGCTTGAAAGGTACGAAGAAGAGAAAGAGAGACGCAATAGGGAGCGACAGGATTTCAGGCGAAGTCGAACGACTAGAGGCTTACCCTTGCCAGACTATCTCGCTCCTCTACCTGAATTCCCTACAATGGCATGGTTGGACAAGACAGTGAGAGCAGCTCGACAGATCGGAGAACCCATATCTCTAGAAGAGGAAGAGCTGGCTATTGGATGTGACTCGAAGTATCATACATACATGGCACTGTGGTCGCATGGAAAGCATTTCAGAACACAACAAATTGACAGCAGAAGAAACACGTTTGACAGTGGGGTAATGGTTAGTTTCATGCAAAAGAGCAGGGCCAATGCTAGAGACACGAATGAAAGCACTAGCAACCTGGATTACTGTGGTCTGGTGTCAGATATCCTGAAAGTAAGCTTCAGGTGGTTTGAGATGTTTTTGTTGGATGTGAAGTGGTTCAAGGTGATTACTTCTGGTCACAATGCAACGGTACGCAGAGATGGAAACAAACTTGTGCAAATAGATTCTACAAAGATTTGGACAGATGCGAGCGACACATTTTCTCTCCCCAAACATTGCGAGCAAGTGGTCTTTGTACCGGACCCTCGAGAGCGACAATGGTGGTTTGTGGTTCAAGTTGCTCCAAGAAATAAACAAGTATTTGAAGGGCAAGATCTCCTGGAGGAAAGCCAGTCAGACGACGTCCATACTACTGTGACATTAGATGAGATGGAGAAAGGTATGACAGAGGAAGCTGACAGATATACGAGGGATGACGCAGACGAGCCAGAATTGACACTTGTAGATGAAGATGCAATGGATGAAGACAATCTGCCAGAACGAGTTGGGACAGAGTTATGTTTTCAATTAGAGATAGACGATGATACGGTGCAAGATCTTATCGATGATGCCTCACTCGTCGAGGCCTAGGCCTGTAAGTGTTTGTGTGACGACGTTGATTTAAAATTAAGTGGACCATGGCATGCCTATAGCTATTTCTTGTATAGACATAGTTATGGTTCAGGTTTTGTTAATGGTTATGTTTAACTTTCTGGTTATGCTTATGGTTATTGTTAATTTTGTTTATCGTTATGGTTATCTGCATTATGGTTATGCTTTTAAGTTATGGTTATGGTTCGTTACGGTTATGCTTTTAAGTTATGGTTATGGTTCGTTATGGTTATGCTTTTAAGTTATGGTTATGTTTCGTTATGGTTATGCTTTTCAGTTGGTACAATACTTGTCTTTCATTGGCCTTAAATCTCATGTGAGATCCTACATGGATAGCATGTAGGAGGCGTATACATGATATGGTTTTTTTAAAAAAGTTTATGTAAAAACAAAGGGAACTCTGCCGAAATTTCTGCGCACGAGAGCATGGTTGATTTTGGTGTTGCTCGCTTTCTTGGGCAGAGGGCAGGAAGTCTGGCTGTGGCTGTGTCCATCTTTTAACTGGGCACAGGCCAGGCTACCTGCCCTCTGCCCAAGAAAAAAAAAAATCTGTTATGGTCGTCGCTATCTGCGTCACTATGCGCGTCGCTATCTGCGTCTATATTTGCGTCACTATCTGCGTCTATATATGCATCGCAAATAGCAATAGGTTTACAGGGACACGTATATCGACGCATATAGCGACGTTGTGCGTCGATGACACCTTTTTTGGTTGTAGTATCTGTTTCATACATTTGTCACTAGAATTCTCATGTGTAATGCTTACTATCCAAAGAAGAAGAATTGAAGGTAGCAGCATTACCATTCTTACTATTAGTAGCCACAAAGGCTTAATTCAACAACACATTGCTTCGCTCTATTTCTCCTTCACTCAGCCTTCTATAGCAATATAGAGATGAGCATATTGAAGTTCACAACATTAGGGATGCTTCCTGTCCAAACTCCAAGTGGGACACAGGACTAATAAAAATCCAAAAATATGGCAAGGATTGTCTACGAAAGGAAGCTATTAAGCTTGACCTTACCATGCACAATCAATTGCTTCGTGAGAGTTATAGTCTTTGTCAGAAAAGCATCCATATCATCATCCTCCCACACAATCTAAGATTGTATTTACTCTCATTGTGACTTGGATACAAAGTAGTTAGAATATTAGAATATCCCATGTCTATCTTACTAGTTTGCTAATGAGAAAAGGTATGGAGTATGAGAATTCTTAATAGAGCGCACAATCAATATATGAACATGTAGTTACTAGAAAGTGGGTAAAACAATTGCAGCAACAAAATTGCTAGAACCTATACCATCCTCAGCATACTCTGTGTCAACGTAAGACAGTTTACATTATGGTCATGTCCACTATTCCATACATCCTTGCCAACGAGAACATGTTGCCAACAAGAACACGAGCCTACCTTAAGGGATTTTCACTCAATGAATGCTAATCAAAGACCCCCTCAACATAGAAAAGTAAGATAAGAAGGTGTTGGTGACCTTACCAACAAGCACATGTTGCATCATATAACCCACAATGGGTAGGTGTCTCCATCCACTTTGTCATTAGCAAAGAACAAGCAAAAAACATCATTGATGTCATTCAAACTAGTGATTGCGTTTAATGCAAAAGTTTCCTATGTAGGGGAAAAAGTACAGAAAACATATGTGTGTTTTATAGCACAACCTATAGATGACTACAAAATGTTTATTCTGCAAAAAAATATGCTATCAAATATTTTACGCCTGTAGAAACATTGCATGTGCAATGCTATGTAATGAAAATCAAGGTCAAAATGCTCTCAAATGAGAATTTTAAGAGCAGGGGTCACTAGGAGCCCACCTAAAGGTTTTTTCACTCGATGAAGACCCTTGAGTTAGACATTGTTAAAAATAAGTCTCTCTTAGCTGCCTTCACGTGCCAAAATACTCACACTCTAGTGAACTCTCTAGGCCATTCAAGTAGAGTGAATTAATTGAGCACAACTCACACTTCAAGGACGTCACAATATGTTTTTCATTCCTTTCAAGTAAAAATCATGCTTCAAAAATTAAACTTAAGCCCATGCAAACGACAAATTTCACAAAATTTATTCTCCTAATGTCAGAGTGAATATTACTACCTTTATACCTTTCTGCAAAAAATTTCCTTGACAAAATTATCAAACATAACATGGCCAACCAAGCAAGAGATCTTCAACAATATCAAAATTGGCCTCCCGTGCAATACACCGCAGAATCTGTACCTATTGGGGCGATAACGGCCCTCTCTGGAACAGAATCTGCCCTTTCCGAGCGTGAAGCTCCTACGTTCCTTGCTCGAGTGGACGTGTTGTGAAAGAACGTTATACATCGTGTTGACATGTGCAGCTTGCCTTGATACATCCGAGAAGGAGATGTTGGCGCATCTCGCGATGCACGTGCCCAGGGTGGGCTTGGACATTGAAATAGATTCCCACGAGCTGTATCCTTTCTACTTGATTACATTCCTAGTAAGGGATTCTTGCAATTTTTTGAATAAGCCCCTAGTGTCATTCAACACTTTCACTCTTAGGTAAAACATTTTTTCTTTCATTATGAACTGCTTATGCTCTATGGCCTGATCTTGCCATTTAGCAACCAGCTGTGTCTTGTGACACACGTCCACTCGGGCAAGGAACGCGCGGAGCTTCAGGCTCAGAAAGGGAAGATTTTGTTTCAGAGTGGAAGGGTTGAATGACACCAGGGGCTTATTCCTTGGAGCAACATTTCGCAAACGCATGAAAGGAAGTTTTCGCCACCGTCAAAGATGCAGTGTACCACGAGAAACAGCTCGCTGCTAAATGGCACAATGTGTCCTTGACGCTAGCGAAAACTTCCTTTCCTGCATATGCGACATGCTGCTCCAAGGAATAAGCCCCTGGTGTCATTCAACCCTTTCACTCTGGAACAAAATCTTCCCTTTCTGAGCCTAAATATCCGCATGTTCCTTGCCCGAGTGGATGTGTGCCAAGAGAAATAGATGGCTGTTGAATGGTAGGATCGGGTCATAGAACAGAAGCAGTTCAAGATGAAAGAGGAATTGTTTTACCTAAGAGTGAAAGGGTTGAATGACACCAAGGGCTTATTCAAAAAATTGCAAGAATTCCTTGCTAAGAATGTAATCAAGCAGAAAGGATACACCTTATGGAAATCTATTTTAATGTCCAAGCCCACCCTGGGCGCATGCATCGAGAGAGATGCGCCAACATCCCCTCCTCGATGTAACAAGACAAGCTGCGCACGTCGAAATTTTTTGAAGAGTGTCACTAAAGAAGCACTTGTGTGTCAAAAGGTCAAAATATTTGTTGTGTTACTCATACATGCCTTCTTATTGGCTCACCTACCCTAGTGTGTTAGTCAATGAGCCCAACCCAACCCGCGCACCCCAATGGTAGTGGTGGTTTGGGGGGGGCGGGGGGGGGGGGTGGTCTTCATCTAAACCCACTAAGGTGAAGGGGCCCATGCTGCTGCAGTAAATAGAGCATTTTTTCCCCTCATAAGGATTTTACTGCTTCACAATACACTACACATGGCAACGGAAAAGCCCTGCGTTGATCGACATTGACTAAAGAGATTGAGCGACTAAGCGAAGCCAAAAAGTAATGTTGCACCAAGGGACCAATGGCGAGGAGGATGTGACCCCTAGACTCAAGCGCCAGGGTAGAGACACATCAACCACTAGGGTTACGTGTGTTCTATATAGTGATGCTCGCCCGCAATACTATAGGCCCACAGTAGCTCTTGTAAAGGGGGCCGCCACTTTACTGGCCCTCTTACCTTAACGAGTAGGCATGGCAAAAATAGCAACTTGAAGAAATCAAAAACAGAAAATATTTGTACAACGATAATCTCACAAGGAATTACCTAGGACATCACAATCTTTTTTGGGCAAATCGCACAAATCTCGTGCGCAACGACCAACACGTCCATGAACGCTACCAGGGTCGCTTGGCTGCACTCAAACCCATGACCCGGGTCACGACGATTGAGTGCTCAACCAACCAAGCTAGTTCCTTTGGACTGGACATCAAAATCTTACAAATGCAAACTTGCAACAAGGACAACTATATGTCTCTAGTCACCATAATTTGTCAATGGTAAAGATATTTTTGGTTCCCACATTTTGTGGAATAGGGCAGTGCCATTGTGCACATGGGCTATTTGTTTATATGCCATCCATTAAAGCAATTAAGAAGCTCTTGTCAACGAGTGCTAGCTCAGTTGGAAGAGTCATAGCCTATGAGTTCAAAGGTGGTCAGTTCAACACCCCTTCCCTGCTCGAAGACATGTTCTAGCCCTTAGAGGCATTTCCCATGTGGTTTGACCAACCTTATCCGGCCGCGAGAGCTCACTTTAGGAGTTGGGCTGCCTCCACCTACAAGGGTTGGGGTGTGTTGTAACTCTCCAAAAAGGAAAAAGCTTACGTTTCGCATTAAATCTTTTCCATTACTCCACTAATGGCAAATTTGTTATTATCCACACACTTCCTGTGCTTCATGTGACTATGCCAGTGAAGGTGGGAAACAATCAAAGCTATCTCCATGTGTGAGGCCATAATGTAGTACATCGTTGAGGGACCTCACCAACGGCCCTCACACACAATTCACTCATGTAGAAACTGCCCAAGGATAATAGCTCGCGAACCAAAAACACACCTAGCAATAGGCATTTCAACCTCTCTCACATTCGAGTGATCCTTCACACTACCTAAAACCTTAGAGATGTTTTGGGAATATAGCCTTTCCTCACAATACTGCAATGGATCTTCCCCACAAAATTTTTGATGCGGAAAATTGCACTCTCTTTTCTAAGCTGCCCCACATCTTTGGGCTTTGTTGATAATCAACTGTTAAAAACCATTAGCCAGAAATGGATGACTTGCCAGTTAAAGAGATACTCGGCGTCTCCGATGTATAATTTAGTTCTTCTTTACTACAATCAGAATTACATACACTGATTCTCAGACTTCTTGCTTGCTCAAATGTTCGATGTTGTCTTCATTTTCAATGGACTTTATGTGCTTTGACAACCTAATCATATTAATCCATACAAAAGTTCTGTAAAGTGGTAGTGTACAAAACGTCACTGTATAACAGTTTATAAGCACTCTTTGTTGGGTAAATACAATGTACTACGGAAACTTTGGCAATCAAAACCTGGAAACTTGGGCTCTTCCATCATAGTTTTCAGCCCCTATGCCGCCATAATTTTGGTTATCAGTTGACAGTTCTTTTGTGCAAATTGAAGCAATGTACCATCAAGGGAGACAAATAATGTATAGAGCTCGAGGCACTGCTCGAGACATCTTCGTGCTACAGAGGGTAATGATGCTTGCAGCGTTACGACTCTGAGCTGAATTGCGTCCACTCCATGTAGCTCAAAAGGGAGAACTTAACCCTCAAAGAAATTTTTCTTTTCTCGCGCTCTAATCGAGCAGCTGTAACTACCCAGTGACCAGGAGCATCTTGAGGTCCCCTCGTCAACTCTGTCGTGTCAACATACTTGAGAAGCATTGGACTCTGTATTGGCCTTGGTGGACCGCCCACAAAAACTGCAGAATCTACGACTACCTGAGGACCTTTCTTCCCTGGTCTTGCTGTAGATGAAAATGTAGTGCTCAAGGATGAAAAAAAACTACTCTTCTCTGCTGCAGGAGGCTGATCCCACCTTGATCTCTGGATAACACACCCAGGTACGTTACTGAATTGCAAATGAAGATGCAGGACACTCTTTAGTCCATGCACCTTAACCTCTAGCCTTGCACCCGTAACTACAAATGCACTGCCTTTTGTGTCCAGCCATTCAGGCTTGTACTTCACAGGTTGGGTACACACATGCGAAAAGCACTTCCATTCCACAGGCTCAAACCACTCCTTCGCTGCATCATTGGAACCATTCCAATGCAGCAGCTCCTTATGGGTATCTTCGGTCCAAAACTTCCTGAGACTTTGCGGTAGCACCGAGAGGTGCTGTAGATGAATGGCCACTCTATTACTCTTCCGACCCTCCAAGAAAAGCCGAAGTCCAGTTACTGGCTTTTTATCAACAATGACCTGCAGAATGACAGCAAGGCACATGTAAACATATAATCCAAGAAGTATAATAAGTATGGCAATGGTGCTTTTTCCAACCTCGCTAGTATTGACGTAGAGTTTCGAGCCCATAAAGCTGAATTGAAGCGACGGTGAAAAGGCCTGCTTCCTAGCAAGTCTTAGCGGTAGCTCATTGTGGCTTGGTATCCATTGCCTTGGGACTTGGAAATCCAAAAAGTATTGAATATCGCTCACAGGAGGTTTATCTGAAAAGAAGGAAAAGTGGTAAGCTTCTACCAGAGACAGGTTACACAGTGTAAGCAGTCAAGATCTCTTTTCGAACATAAAACAAAAAATTGAGCTTATAGCTATAAGACATTATCGAAATAGAAGCGTTCGACTAAGAAGGGAGAAACAACATACATCGAAGGTAAAGATTGATAGCGTGCTGTAAAAAGCCACACCCGGCCACTCCCAATAACAAAGATGTTATTGGGACAAAAGACAGCGAATTAGCTTCGGGAAAAACATTTACTGTTTCCTGCCATTCAGAATGGGACTTACAGAAGTAATGGCCTCCCCGCCTCTGGGATAGTATTGTAAAGTCCTACAAAGAACACATGAAAGATCTGTTAGCATAAAAACAGACCGTGGCCACCTCGCACATCCCCACAACTCACGTGTACAAAATAAGCATTTGGCTGTACAATCAAACAGATCTTTACCCTGTTGCTAATGAGGAGTTGTGCGCTGTGAATAAGTGGAACTGGTGTTCGAGACGCTTGGCTCTTTAATATATTCAAGGGCACAGTCTGCAAAACAACACTAAAAACGATTTTAGCATTCCCTTGACAAAAACCAGGATAATATACGCAGAGGTAAATCTGGGTAAATACAACCCACTGAGTGCACAGTTCATAAAATGCTGACAGATTCTAACACAATGAAAAATTAAATTATCCAAAGGGTGTGCACAGGTTTCAAAATTCAATACAGAAGCAAGGAGATTACAATGCAGGTTTTTTTTAAAACATCTCCACTGTTCCTGCCTACTTTGGAAGCTAATTCTTATGGCCAATTTCATCCAAAATATTTTTTGTCAAGTACACCTGGAAGATGCATGTAATTTCCTTCCACTAATAAAATAGCCGTCAGAAGACCAGTTGACAGCATCCTCTAAAATTTTTACCTCCATGGGCACTAGGAAGAGAAATGAAGTAATGGTAATCCCTAATCAACAATAGAAACAGAACCATTACTTTGCAAAATTTCCAGAACTTGGTATAATTGCTTGGGGTTATTATGTTTCCAACATCCAACAATTTCCTCTGGCATGCATAGCTCCTGAAAAACATCATCAACTAAATACAGCACATCTTTACAACGACTACTTCAAAATCTTCACTGGAGAAGAGAAGAAGCACAATGTGTGTTCCAGAAAGGCTACACTAACAATCATCCACAAACTCTAGCATAAAGTCCAATGACAAAGTGTAATGTGTCCAAAAATTGAGACAAGGGGTCACTTATATAGTGACCAAGTGCAAAACTCGACAGCTTGAAAATTGGGGGGCACCCAAAATAACTGAGAAACCTCACCTAAACTGGGTCAACTGGTTGAAAATAGCCATACTTCAGACACGAACAGTTGGGTCACAGGCTAAAGCGGTAACAGCATTTGCAAGTGAATGAGAATAGGGAAGAATGTACTGCAACCAAGAACATCCAAGATTTAGTGTAGCCAAAGAGCTTCTACAGTAGTCAGGACTCTAGATCTACAATTAAGCCATCACAAACGGACATCTCTGATGCGTCATATGATGGGTAGCATAAAGCATCGCACCAGATGCGTCACAAAATGGGTGACAGGAGCATCGGTAAGATGAGTATGAGTTACGCGTAGAAATGCAGATGCTTTTTGAAAAGCAGGTTGCTTTTTGAGTGTTTTCCTATAATGTCTGCATCGCATCTATGCATGAGATTGAATCTAGGGACGCTTGGGTTGTGTTTGTGTAAGCATGGTTTTCAGCTCATAAGTTTTTAATACGGTTTTGCAAGTACTCTACCTCTGAGAACGGAGCAAGGAGGCTTTGGCCCGCTCGAGGGATTCCGAAAACGAGATCCGAAATGGTTTGCCCCGCCATCATGCTCTGAGAGCAAATCAGAGGAACAATGAGTAGAGAGTTTGTCTCTCGAGTTCCCAAAAGGGAAGGAAACTATCATCGATTCTAAATCCTATAACGGAGGGGTTTTTCTCCGGTTCTTGTGCTTGTAAAAGATTTCCCCGTTAATAAACAATTCTCTTCGAGGGGAGGGACCTACCCATCTTTTGGTCTCAAATACTGTGATGATCTTCTCCCTTTTCTTTTTTTCTAATTATTTATTCGTGTGCGCACCCGTTTGTGACACCATCAACCTCCGCCTTGCATACTCTCTCTCTCTCTCTCTCTCTCTCTCTCTCTCTCTCTCTCTCTCTACATACATATATATATATATATATATATATATATATATATATATATATAGAGAGAGAGAGAGAGAGAGAGAGAGCATTTTCTCCAACTCACGGAGGATGGTTTTGTGATGAAACCAGGATACATGGATACTCGTCTATCCCACGGGATACGATGTGCTATTGGTTAGATACGCACATCCTCACATCAGCTAGAGATCGAGACAGGCAAATTTAGAGGAGTACCAGCTAAGTCCAGGATTTGTCAGGTGTGCCAGATAGAGCCAGAGACAGAGCTACATTACATATGTCACTGCCCAGTATACTATGAGATACGAGGCCGTCTATTCAGAGAGGGTTTTGGGCCACTTTCTAGAGTCATGAGATACCAGGATCAGAGATGCCTCGGATTATGCTTACTAGAGATTCGCAAACACAGAGAGGACCTCTTGAAGAGGGGCACAATGAGAGAGATCCAGTAACAGCCGAAGATTACAGATTTCTTTCAATCACAAACAGAGGAGTCCGAGCAAAGCCCCAACAGCATAACAACACCAGAGGCATACTGCTTGATCGCGCGATAGAGCTGGGGCAATCACGTCGCCCACGGATGAGGGGGCCCTCTCGACATCGACGCAGATTGCGACAGAGGATCCATACCATACTGGCGTGACATAGGAGCCGTCCCGACAGAGTGCCTACCTTGGAGGACATTGAATCTCTATAGCCTTTTAAATACTGATGTATATGTATACAATGCCTCGACTGTCAGAGAGCTCCATTGTATCAGCTCACCCCCCCCCCCCCCCCCCCCCCCTTTTTTTGTATTCCCTTTGTATCAGCTTTCACCCCACCCCTACCCACTATTATCTTTTCAGTTCTTTGTACTTTTTGTACCCAGACCTGGTAATAGATTCACCACATGTAACCTTTTGGTCTCATAGGTCATTTTGGCCTTTTGAAGACATTAATATTACATTTCTCTCTCTCTCTCTCTCTCTCTCTCTCTCTCTCTCTCTCTCTCTCTCTCTCTCTCTCTCTCTCTCTCTCTCTCTCTCTCTCTCTCTCTCTCTCTCTCACACACACAATTACACCGTCTGACGGATGGTGCCGAGCCCGATGGTCCCATGAATGATTTTTTGAAGCTCTAAAAGATCATTGTTGCATAAAAGATTCAACGATGCAAAGAATGCAAGTCTCGAAAGTGCTATGAATTTTCTTTCAACAAGACAACATTGGATTGCCACTCTTTTTGCAACTCTCTCTCTCTCTCTCTCTCTCTCTCTCTCTCTCTCTCTCTCTCTCTCTCTCTCTCTCTCTCTCTCTGTGCGCATTAGGGTTTCTGCTGTCCCAGCAACATGCAAGGCTGGGACAGCAGAAACCCTAATGTGCGCGCACACACACACACAGAAAGAGAGAGAGAGAGAGAGTGTGTGTGTCACATGACACATCCAACCCTCTGTGTCCGTGGACAAGCTACAACATGACAAGGGTTCAGTCAGTCCAGTCGGTCTAGAATAGGAAGTGATCTGGCACTTTTGTGAGTCTGTTCGCAGACCGTGCATGACCAGACACTTAGATTAGATGCATATCCTCCGGTTGCACACAACATGATCATCAGCATTCCCATCAAAATCCATCAGGGGAATTTTCCAATGCATTAAACCTAGTTTCCCTATTTTTGACATTTTTCACTTATTTATTAAGTGAGTTTTGTTGGGAACTGAGTAGGGCAAATTGGGTAAGATAATATATAAGCAAACCTAGGCTAGCACTATTTGGCAGATAAGGCAACAGGAGCATTGCTCAGCAGGCCGACTCTCAGCAAGAACACGAACACTCAACCTGGCGTTTTCTCTCCACAAGCCTTAACGTTTTTGGTGAAGCAACATCAGCGTTTTTCAGCCTTATGCCTTGGCGATTTCAGCAGGAGTACCAGCCAGCAAAAGGGGAAGAATTTCAGCGTTTGCTAAGCCTTCCAGATAGCGTCTACAGCAGTCAGCCACTAGCGTTTTTAAACCACAGCAGTCAGCGATTTTCAGCAGCCTTGCACAGAGTTTTTGACATCATTGCATCAGCCAGTAAGTAGGATTTGCAGCAGTAGAAAAGACAGCGTCTTAGGAACAGATTTCAGCAAGTAAAATCGGCCATCAATCTAGCGTTTTTGCACCAGCTTAGCAGCGTTTCAGCAAGGGTTTGCCACAGTTTAAAGGACCAGCAAAAACAGCGTTTTTGGCATACAATACACAGCAGCAGATCAGCCCCGATTTGGAGCAAGCACTTGCAGATTCAAAGCATGCAGTTTTCAGCCATAGCCTCGTCCTCGTCGTCCACACCGTCGACATCGACATAGCCTTAGATTTACATTCAGCCATTGTACCAGATTGTGCAATCAATAGTAGACCACTCTCGCCATCGAGAGTGGGGCCCTTGGAGGAGGGTTTTACAACGTCTCTGGTGTCGTATTCTCTTCTCTATCTCTCAGTCTCATGCACCTTCACACACAGTGTCCATTCACTTTGTTTGTGTCGATTGCACTCTCTCATTAAGAACGGAAGGCTCTCCCTTCCATAAGAACAAAAGGAACCTTGAGCACAGTTTGGAGCACTCATCTTGAGCAAAGTTCAACATTCATTCCGCTGCACCTTACATTGGTATCAGAGCTTTGGTAGTGTTCTGTATCACTCAAGGAAAAAACCACAAGAACCACAGAATTTTTTTTGCATGTTGAGGTCGCACGAACCCAAGTTCACTTGGGCGTGTCGATTCCTAATCGTGTTTTTGAAGAGTGACAAGAAACCCAAGAAAGAAGGGCTTGTCCAGCCTCCCCTTGTGCCTCTTTTCACTCATTGAGAACGGACCGTGCACTTAGCGGCCGGCCAATCGACGTGAGGTGGAAAAAAGCAACCTTGGTGTGAGCGCAAGGCCGCCAAGGGGTGCACCCGCGGAAAAGAGCAGACCTCGGGTGAAGAAAAGATCCTTCTCTAACACAAACTGCAAGCGAAAGAAGACCCTCAAGAACCCAAGAACCTCAAGAACCCAAGACCCACAAGAACCCAAGTTCCTCGTGAACTTAAGCACCAAAGATCACAGTGCATGGTCATCACCCGAAGCGGAATGGATACTTCGCATGGAGGTGATGGGCATGAAAGTAGTGAAGAAGAATTTCCTCACCATGGAGGTTTTCCTGACCCTCCCCCTTCGCCATGTACGCCAGGGATTGCACCAAATCCTATGGAGGCTTTGGTGAAATCGATGATGGACATGATGGCACAACAACAAGAAGCGAATCACGTTGCGCTGGCACAACAAGAAGCGACTCGCATTACTTTGGAACGCGAGCGCGATGCACGAAAAGAAAGAAAAGCACAAAGAAGGGAGGAAGCCGAAGCAAGACGAGCAGCCTTGGAGGCCGATCGAGAGGTTCAAAGGGACCTCCGCACGCAAGAATTGGTTCGACAAGTTCTTGCCTCGAAGTCCGAACCAGCCAAAGATGTTGGTAGTTCCTCAAGTGGCGCAAGCCGCGATTCGGACTCCAACAACCCGGTCACAGAGAAGTAGACTTTCAGTAAGTATGATGGTAAGATGGATGCTACAGTTATTCATTCTTGGTTGCATCAATTTAATGCTTAGTTTGCGACAACTAAGAAGACACGAAATAGCAAGGTTTTGACGGCAGCTATGTACCTTGCCGGTGATGCCATCAATTGGTACCACGCATGGCAAGAGGCACAGTTAGCCGCGCACCTAGAGGAAGCCGACGAATTCACGCCCCTTTCCTTCAATTGGGTTGATGTCACGTGACACATCCAACCCTATGTGTCCATGGACAAGCTACAACATGACCAGGGTTCGGTTCAGTCAAGTCAAGTCTAGAATAAGAAGTGATCTGGCACTTTTGTGAGTCTGTTCGCAGACCGTGCATATCCAGATACTTAGATTAGACGCATATCCTCCGGTTGCACACAATATGATCATAAGCATTCCCATTAGAATCCTTCAGGATAATTTTCCAGTGCATTTAGCCTATTTTACCTATTTTTGACATTTTTCACTTATTATTTTAAGTGACTTTTGTTGGAAAGTAGGTAGGGCAAATTGAGTAAGTTTGTATATAAGCAAATCTAGACTAGCACTATTTGGCAGAAGAGGCAGCAGGAGCCCAAGCTCAACACACAGCTTCTCAGCAAGACCCTTGGTGGACTTTCCTCCAAGCAAAAACCCTCTCTCCCCTAGCGTTTTCCATCAAGCATCATCGCCAGCAAATTTGCAGTCCCTAGCGTTTTCAGCAACAAGGTCCTCATCACCAGGAGTTCCCACAGCCTAGTGTTTTTGCAACAGTTGCCATCGCCAGCAGATCCCCATGCCTAGCATTTTTCAGCCCATATCGCCCTCCCTTCTGGCTCGCGTTTTTCAACAATGAAGCAACAGCAGATTCAACCCTAAAAGACCTGCAATTTCAACCCAAAGAACATTAGTTTTCAGCCCCACAGTAGATGCAGATTTTCAGCCATAAAGACCAGCAAAATCAGCGTTTTCGGCAACAGCAGATTTCAGCCCATAGCGTTTTTGGACAGCAGATAAAAGGTTGCAGATTTCAGCCCTTAAGTCGGTCTCGCCATCACCGTCGTCGACACCGACATAGCCAAGACTTGCATCAGTCACATGCATTCAGTTTGTACCAGTTTGTGCAATCAATAGTAGACCACTCTCCCCGACGAGAGTGGGGCCTTCGGAGGAGGGTTTTACGTCTCTGCTGTCATATATCTCTTCTCTCTCTATCTCTGAGTCTCATACACTTGCACGCACAATGTCCATTCACTTTGTTATGATCATTGCACTCTCTCATTAAGAACGGAAGGCTCTCCCTTCCATAAGAACAAAAGGAACCTTGAGGACATGTAGTACTTCAGAGGACTCAGTAGTGCGCTTTGACGCTCGACTGGCCGCCTTGTATGTGTCATGCAGCGACCACCAATCCAACCAAGCTTTGGGGAAGAAAACCTTGAACTGGTTGAAGACTGGTCTAGACTCTACTGCAAGTGACTAGACCCACGCTGGACCAGGGACGAGGAGGACTAGACCAGGGTCGAGGAGGACTAGACCAAGGTCGAGGAAGGACTAGTTCAAGGACGAGGGCTGGTTGGACCAGGGCGAGAGAGGACTAGGGCAGACCAGGACGAGAGGAGAACAGTGCAAGGCAAGGTAGACGAAGCTAGATAAATTCAACTAGCTTCAAGATTTGTACCTCACAGAGAGTGAGACTTCAGTTGAGATCCCATCGTGGTCGCCAAAATGAGAGCACCTGTAGCGCGGATAGTGTGTCGTGCTCTCTACAGTGGGTGCTCCTCGATGCAATGTGCGTGACAATCTCACTCAAACAGACTGAAAACAAGGAACAAATAGACAACAACTGAGCTCACAGAGACACAACAGCAGACCACAACATATGACTCGACTATCTCAAATAACTGATACAGACTCTGGCGTGGCAGCACACTCAGCTCCAACCCAGGACTCACAGGTACAATGGGGTGTCGAGGCTCAGATGCGTAGGGATAGTGAAGACGTGCCGTGTGTATAGACCCGCTACTCCTAACGACGACACTAGACCATAGAGCTAGAAGATGATCCGATGATAGCTGCTACTCATATGTACGATCATAAAGAACCACCAACGGCTCATAAATGTCAGCCATCTAAATCTATCCCCAAACTAAGTGACTGAGTGGTGGTGACCTGGCCACGATGTCCACTAGACCACCATCTATATCCCTGCTGCCACGTGTCACTGCCCAGCCAAGAGCGTCCGTCCACTGTGAACCAACCTAGATCAACTGTACTAACTGTGTATCCTGTGAAAGTGACATTGTAGCCTGCTCTACAGATTTCTACAGAGAGCATCTTCTCCAGCTTACGGAGGATGGTTTTCTGATCAAACCATGATACATGGATACTCAACTATCCCATGGGATACGATGTGCTATTGGTCAGATATGCACATCCCCACATCAGCTAGAGATCGAGACAGGCAGATTTAGAGGAGTACCCGCTAAGTCCAGGATTTGTCAGGTGTGCCAGATAGAGCCCGAGACAGAGCTACATTACATGTGTCACTGCCCAGTATACTATGAGATACGAGACCACTTTCACTGTCTATTCAGAGAGGGTTTTAGACCACTTTCTAGATTCATGAGATACCGGGATCAGAGATGCCTCGGATTATACTTACTTGAGATTCGCAGACACAGAGAGGACCTCTTGAAGAAGGGCACAATCACAGAGATCCAACGACAGCGGCCGATTACAGATTTCTTTCAGTCACAGATAGAGGAGTTCGAGTAGCCCCCACATCAAAGCAGCTCCAAAGGCACTAGAGGCATACTGCTTGATCGAGCGATAGAGTTGGGGAGGTCCCGTTGCCCACGGATGAGGGGGCCCTCTCGACATCGACGCAGATTGCGACAGAGGATCCATACCATATTGGCGCCACATAGGAGCCGTCCTTTTGGATACTGATGTATATGTATATGATGTCCCTATTATTAGAGAACTCCATTGTATCAGCTCCACCCCCCCTATTTTCTTTTTAGTTCTTTGTACTTTTTGTACCCAGATCTGGTATTAGATTCACCACATGTAACCTTTTGGTCTCATAGGTCATTTTGGCCTTTTGAAGACGTTAATATTACATTTCATTTTTATTCTTTCTCTCTCTCTCTCTCTCTCTCTCTCTCTCTCTCTCTCTCTCTCTCTCTCTCTCTCTCTCTCTCCAACAAAAAACGCAGCCGTTTTTTGACCTAGTAGATAGCAGTTCACTCTTTTGATCATAACTTCTTCATCCGAACTCCGATTTGAGTGATCTATAGCCTCAATTGAAGAGCACGAAGCCCTCTACGCATTGGTGTAAAGACAGAAATTTTTAGAGTTATGAAGGCGTTTCTGTAACAGCATTTCCGAAGTGAACAGATTCAGAAAAATTGACTCTCATATCTTATTTTACATACAATGTCTTCCGGCACTCGCAAGGGTTCTTCTTCTTCAACAAGGTCCACAACCATTGTGGAAAATGATCCAAAATCTCCTAAGTGTGGAGATAGCAACACAACCACCCAACCAACGACATCGGAAATTATGATCATGGCATACTTGGTATCATTGTAAGAGACTGTAAACAGACAAGGCGAAGACTTACGAGCACTTGCAATGGAGAATGGCACACTAAGGGTACTTGTGGTTGAGAAATAAGAATCTCAAGAGGACACTTGAGATGCAAACAACATGTTTGATGCAACTTGAAGAGGAAGTCAAGGGATGTAAACGCTCTCTTGTGGACTTGAATGCTTTGAAGGAGCGGATGAGCAAAGTAGGGCATGACCATGTATTGAAAGAGGAGAAATTTGACACCATGAGCCGGGATATATGGGACATGAAAAATGTATGCACAAACAAGTCTTGGGTTGATGTATGTGGTAGCAATGTGGTTTCTAATTCCTCACTCATACAAGATATGGTTCAAACAACGAATGTTGAGAATGTGGATGTGGAGGAGTTGAAGAAACGGGAACGACGTTCCAAGAACATTGTTATTCGTGGAATTCCTTAAGAGAAGCTAGAGACACCTCCTTCTCTTGCCATTGTTATTGAAGATATATATATATATATATATATATATATATATATATATATATATATATATATATATATATATATATATATATATATACGTACATACACGTACGTATGTATGTATGTATACACCTAGATGGATCCATGACAAGCCCAGATTCACCCTTTTAAGGAAAGTGCAATGTATAGACTCATGGTAGTCACCCACAAGACAAGTATATCCATCAGCTGCATCATGCATAGTATTGACTAAATACTACGACGTCCCCACTAACGTCGTCAGTGCCCAATAGTGGGTGCAGAACTAGGTACCAATATATGCTCCACACACACACACACACACACACAAAAGCATACATCAATACAAAGATCTACGTACTGAGTTTCTGTCATAACTCTAGAAACCTTAAGTGTATGATCACAACTTTGTACAAAAGCACAAGTTTTGAGTCATACACTTCGAGGACAAAACAATGCACAAACTTGATTTCTGAGCTTCACATTCATACAACAACACACACATAAGAGAACAAGGCAAGTTCTTATTTCCATAAGCAAGCTATAAACTAAAATGAGATACGAAAATGTACAGGTCTGGAATGAAGCAATACAAAATCAAATTAGACACAATCTGGAAAAATAAAAGCTTTGATTAAGATAAAGACATCAAGACGCAATACAGGGCCGGGGGGGGGGGGGGGGGGGGGGGGGGGGGGGGGATTAATGCAAGGACGTTCAAAAGAGACTCATTGGCAAAACACTTGAAGCTTCATGAGCAGTCTTGCAATTGACTCAGGTAAATCTATTTATGTGGTTACTGAGGAAACAACAAAAGATGAAAACAACTATGAATGCCAGCCTCGTCCTTTCTTACCATGAAATATTCTTTACAACTATCCCTTGCCCCAATGTCAGCACCCAACTTTTTGTTAGTCCCGAGTTTGTGTCTACTGTGATCCAGGCAACACTGCATGACTACTATTATGACAGTGACTCCCCAAACTCTCTGTGGCGGTGCCCAGGTTGGTTTTTGTGTAACGTGCTGACAACATGATTAATTTACCACGTTGCATTGCATCAGCCATAAAAAAAGAATGAGATAGTAACAATCACTTAAAACAGACTCATCAAAGAATTCTACCAAGCACACCCATAACAATGTTTTCAGTAACTAATTCCCGAGATACAGTATACAAAATACCTCGGAATCCTGGACATTTAGGCTTCTGCCTGCACCATTATCCAGAAAATAATCCTCTCCAGCAGACTTCAGCTGTTTATGAATATCCTGAGGTGAGAGTAATGAGGACTGATTTTCTTTTAAATATAAGACATCCTGGCCTCCTATGCTTGCAGAAACAATAATATGTGTTCCATATTTCTCTATAAATCTGCAAGCAGCATGTGATCTCTCTCTCTCTCTCTCTCTCTCTCTCTCTCTCTCTCTCTCTCTCTCTCTCTCTCTCTCTCTCTCAAATGGGCTTTTGACCCTTAGCATTACGTAAAATCAACCATACGTCCATATACAAGAGATATGAGAAAAACCTTAAAAGATATACAATAAGATCATGGGGAAAACTCCCAAAACAAACCACAAGAAACATCTAGGGATAAAGATACTCTAATCAAGAAGTGAAATGTAGCTATCTCGCTTGTGATAGGCCTACACAAATCTGCCCAAAGCTCTATCCACCTCAGACGTTATTGAAATGTTCCTGAGAGGTAGAGACTTTTGACTACTATCTTTGCTTTCTCATACCTCTACATGAGCTCACCCCCTTCCTTGGTTCAAAATTCCTTGGTGCCTTAGTTGTACATGACCTCTCTACATAGGTTGTGACATGTGGCTTTGGTGCCCATAATTGTCTTTGACCTTCAATTTAGCCTTGCTTTTCCAAGCTATATTGAGAAGAGCTATCCATCCTTTATGCTGGTCCGTAAGAAATGGTCCATCCTTGCTACATGTGGATCTTTGAGCCATACTGGACCATTGACTTGAACATAAGTGCTTGGGACAAACACTTTCTTCACTTGTTTCCACTTCAAAGATCTTAGGTAACGATATTTTGGTTGATAGACCTTTGATTACATGTGCAAAGCTTCTTGTGGTGAGCCATTCCTTGGGCTTATTACGGACTCTTGTGTCGTCTTTCCATATTTGGATGTGGAAATGTCTCTAGGATTCTTTGGTGTAGATGCATACGGGATGTTGAGGTTAGAGGCTTTGGAAAGCTCCAGTTTAGCTTTACCTTTCCCTCAATATGTGTCCTTGGCAATAGTAGAGGTTCCTTATCTAAGTTTCTAACTCTAAGGTTGTTGCATTTGGCTTCTTGTTGAACTCTTCCACCAAAGGTACCTAATGAACTCTTCCACCAAAGGTACTTGGATTTGTAGCTCTGTCTAGCCTAGAGATACAAGAAAAGTGTTATAGTTCCTCTCTAGCATTGTCGTTGTGCCATCCAATGTCAACCAAGAACTACCACTTCAAGCATTTCTCCTAGAGCCATCATTTTAAAATCCACCCTCTCTTCATGCGACACCCTATTGCCCTTCACTTGACGATCCAGTAGAGCTATGCATCTAATGTTCGCTCCATTTTCACAAGTACGTACAATTGCAATCCTTGTTGGTGGCACTGTAGAGGATGTTTGCTTGCTTTGTTTGGATTAGTGATAGAATCTAGCTCGATCTCCTTGACTTTGTCATCATTTTGCACCTCTGATTGTACCCGTTGAATGGTAGTCGTAAAGCTTGCTCCTCGGCCTTTGGGAAGCTCCATATTACCACTCTTGATTAGCTCTTGTAGATGAGTTGCTTCTTGCTTTGTTGCACCCTTAGCAACCTCTGTTTGTTTGCACTATGGATTGTGTGATCTTGTCAGTATCTTTGACAACATGTAATCTGAAATCCTTGACATCCACTTCAATCCCTTTGGTTGTGGCCAACTCCTTTAAGCTCTCCAATATTATGTGTTGGAAACATGGGCACTACGCTCAAGTTTTCCTCCTCATTTCAACCACAAACTGATGGACAGTCAGAAGAGGCTAATTCTACTGTCTTAGATTTATTGAAATGTTGTGTCAAATGATAAGGGAAAATGGGAACAGTATTTACCCATGCTTGAGTATGTATACTACATTCGTCAACAAGCAAGGCACCTGTAAGGTGCAGAGGAAGTGAATGTTGAACTTTGCTCAAGATGAGTGCTCCGAACTGTGCTCAAGGGTTCCTTTTACTTACAAACAAAGTGGTGAACACTGTGAATAAAGGTGCTGAGACTGAGAGATAGAGAGAAGAGAATACGACACCAGAATGTTGTCAAACCCTCCTCCGAAGGCCCCACTCTCTATGGCGAGAGCAGTCTACTATTGATTGCACAAATCTCTACAATGCTTTGGACTTGCCGACGATGAGGACGACGACGAGACGGGTTGAAATCTGAAAACGCTAATGACTGGAAACGCTAATGACTGCAAATCTTTATCTGCTGAATTCTGACTCTATGTCGATGACGATATCGATGGCGATGATGCGACGACAACGCGCTGAAAACGCAGATGCTGAAATCTGCGTTTTTCGGGCTGAAACTGTAAACGCTCGTTGATCTGACCGTGGGGCGAAGGATCTGCTGCGGGAAGGTGAGATCTGCGATGTTCGGGGCCTCTACTGCAGTGTCCATGCTGAAAACTGAAAACGCTGGTGCTACTCTTGGCTCTGTCGTCGCGATGGAACTGCAAAATGCTGGTCTGCTATGCTGCTCCAAAAACACCATGCTAAATTGGGGGTCTCTTGCAAAAACGCTAGGCTTCTGTTGGTCCTGCTATCGCCAGGGAAACTGCAAATTGGGGGTCTCTTGCAAAAACGGTAGGCTTCTGTTGGTCCTGCTATCGCCAGGGAAACTGCAAGTGCAAAACGCTAGCTGATTTGCACTGCTGAGAACCCTGGCTATGTCTTGGTTGAAAACACTAGGTTTTGTCGCCAGGGGGGTCTTGCTGAGAAGGTGCCTATTGAACAAGTTGTTCCTACTGCCTCTTCTGCCAAATTATGCTAGCGCTAGGTTTCTTATGTACTTGCTTATCAAGATTGCCCTACCCAGTTTCCCAACAAAAGTCACTTAAAAATAATAAGTGAAAATTGGCTAGAATAGGGAAAATAGGTTTATGCACTGTAAAAATGCTCCTGATGGGGTCTGATGGAAATCTGATGATCATGCTATGTGCAACCAGAGGATATGCATCTACTCTAAGTGTCTGGAAATGCATGGTCTGGGAACAGACTCACAAAAGTGCCAGAACACTTCCTAAGCTAGGCTATCTGCATGAACTGAACCTTAGTCATGAAGTAGCTTGTCCACGTACACATAGGGTTAGATGTGCACGTGACAACACCTTTTGAAATTGTTGAGGATGGCAAAAAGGTTCCTCCCATTTTGCACACAGAGGACAAGATTTTTGAAGCAGATAGATATGTAGAGAACATGGATGAAATGTATAAGAAAATGTAACAAACTTGGACACCCCGAGTCAAGATTCTACCGCGACACAACAGAGATTCACTTCAAAACAGTTCACAAAATTGACACGGCCCGGCGTAGTTCCGTGCCCAGATGTATTGGCCCCAATGTCACGTGACACATCCAACCCTATGTATCCGTTAACAAGCTACAGCATGACCAGGGTTCAGTTCAATCAAGTCAGTCTAGAATAGGAAGTGATCTGGAACTTTTGTGAGTCTGTTCGCAGACCGTGCATGTCCAGACACTTAGAGTAGATGCATATCCTCTGGTTGGACACAGCGTGATCATCAAATTTCCATCAGAACCCATCAGGAGCATTTTTACAGTGCATAGACCTATTTTCCCTATTTTTGACATTTTTCACTTATTTATTAAGTGACTTTTGTTGGGAACTAGGTAGGGCAATTTTGCTAAGATAATATATTAGCAAATCAAAGCTAGCACTTTCTGGCAGAGGAGGCAACAGGAGCATTGCTCAACAGGCCAAGTCTCAAGCAAGAACAAGGACCCCTTCAACCTGGCATTTTCAGCCAGAGGACTCCAGCGTTTTTCAGCCCTGCACTCAGCGTTTTTCAGACCTGCAATAGGTGATTCTGCATCAGAAAATTTCAGCCTCAGCCAGTGTTTTTCAGCCATGGAGACAGCGTTTTCCTGCACCATACCACAGCATTTTTGCACCTGCAAATTCAGCATTTGAAACCTTGCAAGAGCAGCGTTTCTGGACAGCAGCAGAGCAGCGATTTGTATGACAGCAGTCTAGCGTTTTCAGCCATAAGAAAGACAGCGTTTGTTGCACACGAAGTCACAGTAGCAGATAGTGTCGTCGTCGTCGCCGTCGTCATAGCAGCATTCATTTTTCAGCCATAGTCTCGTCATCGTCGGCACCACCGTCGGCCTCGACATAGCCCCATCTAGATTTGCATCAGCATCTTGTACCAGATTGTGCAATCAATAGCATAGACCTCTCTCGCCATCAAGAGAGGGGCCCTTGGAGGAGGGTTTGACAACTTCCCGGTGTCGTATTTTCTTCTCTCTCTATCTCTCAGTCTCAGCGCCTTCACGCACAGTGTCTATTCACTTTGTTTGTGTCCATTGCACTCTCTCATTAAAGCACAAGGCTCTCCCCTTCCATAAGTAAAAGGAACCTTGAGCACAGTTCGGAGCACTCATCTTGAGCAAAGTTCATCATTCATTCCGCTGCACCTTACATCCCCAAAGACTGGCACCCCTTTCGGTATTTCTTTTTGTATTAATCTGTGTTCAAAGTACAAGGGAGCAGGCAAGTGCTCACTCTCAGACTCTGCGTCCAGATGCTCTGAGAAGTGAGGCCTTGCCGACTTATTTAAAGGTACAAGGGATGCCCAAAAGCAGAGCCCCAAAAATCTTCTATTCTAAAAGCTTCTTACTCAAAAGCATTGAGCCCAAAAGCTTTTAAAAATAAAAGCATTCAAGCCTCAAAAGCTGCCGTAAATCAACCAACGCTTTTTAAGCAAATTTCCATACGGAGATGCCACGTCAGCACTGTCAACGCAGATTGCACCGTAAAATCCGGGTGTCCGTATAACGCCCCGTGTCAGCCTATCGGCGCATATCCGGGGTTTGCCACATCAACAGTGTGTGTTTGTGTATGTGGACACTACCACTCATTAGTTTGTGACATACCCCCCTCTTGAAAGAATTGTAATCGCCCTCGATTACGCCTGCAAAACAGACAGAGGCCATAAACTGTCTTAGCAGACACTGACTATTAGTACCAACGCACTAGGCACAACACATCTAGCACATGTACCATTCGACAGTCACATCACCAAACATCACAAGACATCACATGACAAATCACATTCAAATTCATTCCAAATCTCAAACCATGATTAATCGGCAATGTATTTAGTAATCGCATCTAGATCCACTTGGAACCTCACAGATGCCCGATTAACTAATACATATTGCAATCATGTCTATAGAGATTTATGATACCGAAATGCTACAGCCATTTCGTCTTTCAGTTCCTGCACTCAAACAAGTCAAGTACAAATCAATCAATATCATTTTCATTTTCAGGAATTCCAGTTCATAAAGTCATACAGCAGAATACTGTCAGCCCAGCAGTATCCCTGAAACCCAAAGCGGAGGTCAGTGACTATATCAAAAATCGGAGTAATCTGTTGACAAAGGAGCGGAGTGACTCCCCTCTTGTGCAAGCCCACTGCACTAGATTCACCCATGCTGAAATCGGGGTTCTATTGGAGTAAACTATGCTAAATCGAATGCTTCAAGTAAAGTTCCACAATCTGAGGAGTATCTGCTAGGTCCTCCTCCATCCACTTTGCATCCAATGCAGAATAGTTCTTGAATTTAACCAAGAACCGCCCAATCACTTTACCTTCAATCTTTCTATCTTTATGTGCCAATATCTGTTCTAGAACGAGTATCTCCTCGCTTTTCTCCGCTTCGGGTTGCTCATCTGGCTCCCCATCATCGGGCACATCTCCTTTAAAAGGCTTCAAGAGACTCACATGAAAAGCATTGTAAATTCTCCAAGTATTGGGCAGCTTCAATCTAAAGGAGACATCATTTATCTTTTCTTTTATCTAGAAAGGTCCATAGTATCTCATACTAAGCTTTGGAAAAAGCCGCTCCTTTCCCTTTTTCTTTCTCAAGCATGCCTTCTCAAAACGTAAGAGCACCCAATCATCTTCCTTTAATTTCAAATCGCGACCATGTCGATCTGCTGCTTTCTTGTGTCTTTCTTGAGATTTCGCTAGAGCCTCCCGGACCTTGGCAAAAGTAGTGTCTGAGTCCTTCGTGTACTGGTCGGCTTCAAAAAACTTATCTTTCGTGCTTAGGAAGGGTGGAACCTTCGTAGCACCTTCAATAATCTCAAATGGCGCCTTCCCCGTCGAAGAGTGGATCGTGTTATTGTAGGCAAATTCCACCAAGGGCAAAAACCTTTCCCATTGAGTCTTCTGATCAAAAATGTAAGACTTCGATAAATCCACTACGACTGAATTTGCAATCTTAGATGGCCCATCTGTCTGCGGGTGGAAAGATGACGAGAACAACAACCGTGTGCCAATGTTCTCCCAAATAGCCTTCCAAAACAAACTCGTAAATCGGGGATCTCTGTCAGAGACTATTGTCTTAGGCATGTCATCCCATATGGAATATCCTGCTACTACCTCTTCATTCTGTATTCGTGTGAATACATCTGAAAAATCTAGATCTGTGGCGTAGTGATCGACCATGTCCTCGAAGCTTCTATGATGAATCGCGAAAATAGCCAAGACCAACGGCTTCCGAGACAAAGCATCTGCCACGAAGTTCTTTTGTCCCTGTATATGGACAATCTGGAAGTGAAATTGTGACAAGATGTTCACCCACCGCATCTGCTTTTCCAAAAGATGCTTCTGTGACGAGAAGTAGCGTAAACTTTGATGATCAGTGAAGACCGTAAAATCGGCTCCGAGTAGGTAATGTCGCCACTGAGTAAGAACATGGATAACCGCCAAAAGCCCTTTCTCATAAATCTGTGCTGTCAACTCCGGCCTTGAAAACACGCGGCTCTCATAGGCAATGACATGGCCTTCTTGCATTAAGACCACCCAGACTACCACCACAAGCATCACATTATACTTTGAATGACTTTTGCAAACCCAGTTAAGTCAAAACTAATCCCGTAGTCAATTTCTCTTTCAAAGTCTGAAAGGCAGTCACCTCTGTGAGTCCCCACGAGAAAGAGACTGCTTTTTGTGTCAAAATATGCAAAGGGGAAGCAACCTCTGCAAATTTTCTAATGAACCGCCGGTAGTAAGAACATAAGCCCAAAAAGCTTCCTACTTCATGAACATTCTTCAAATCGGGCCAATCACGTATAGTCTCAATCTTAGACGGGTCCATCTGTACTCTTGCTACTGAGACTATGTGTCCCAAAAAGTGTATCTCCAGTAAGAAAAATTCACTCTTCTTCACATTGATTACTAACTTGTGATCTCGCAATGCCTGAAAGACCCGTAGCAAATGATATCTATGTTTTGCCTCATCCTTGGAGAAGACTAAAATGTCATCAAATAAAGTGCCAACAAAAGATCTGTACTCTCTGAAAATCCTATCCATCATTCGGTTAAAAGTCGTTGAAGCATTGGTAAGGCCAAAAGGCATCACCAAAAATTCATATAAGCCGAACGGCGAAGCTCGTCCAAAAAGCTGTCTTATAGACATCTCCCAGTGCAATTCCGATTTGATGATATCCGCTTTTCAAATCAATCCTATTGAAACAAGAGGATCCATGTAATCTGTCAAGAATATCATCGATCCTCGGAATTGAAAATCTGTTCTTGATGGTGATTTTATTGAGAGCTCTATAATCAATGCACATTCTCCAAGATCCGTCTTTCTTTAAAACCAACAACATCGGAGAGCAGTAGGGTGAAGTACTCGGCTGGATAAGACCCTTTTCCAAGAGGTCTTTCACTTGGTTCATAATCTCTTCATTATGGGCTCGGCTCACACGGTAAGGTGGCCGGTTCGGTGGAGTGCTTCCAGGTATCAGATCAATAGTATGATCCTTAGGACGAGATGGTGGGAACTCGCCTGAGGCCCTCAAAAAAGCAATCGGCAAGACTGTGGAGAAAATCTTGGCGTTCTTTATCAAGTTCAGACATATTTGTCATGTGTTCATCATTTAACTCTTTCAAATAGATTGAGTAAACAAACAGACTGGATTTCATTAATTTGAAAACGGTCGAAGCTGATACAATAGGGATAGACACGCCCTTCAGTTTCACACCATGTACAATTTTTCGGCCCTTTTCATTTGTCAATGTCTCTTTCTTCGCTCGATAATCAACCACGACGTTGTTCTTATGGTACCAAGGGACTCCAAGGAGGACATCACAACCTTCCAAGGGCATTATGTAGAAGTCCTCGTGCCCCAAATACCCCTGACAATGCAACCGAAGTTTGCTAATGACAGGTGCAATGGCCACGTCCCTGCCGGGTGCCGCTAGAACTGCCTCTGCTTGTGGTCCCATCCGATCGGGTGTAATCTCGAGCAGCGCCGCCAATTCAGGTGAAATGAAGTTGGCCTTGGCTCCTCCATCAAAGAAAATCAGGGCTTCTTGATCTTTCACTTTGCCCCAAGCTCGGCAAAGTTCTGTACTTTCATCAATCGTGCTTGGGTCAGTACCCATGTAATCTGGAACCAGTCCTGCTTTCATCTTGCCTTTTCTCCCACGTTCCTCAACTGCTCTCGAACTCTCTGGCATGTCTTCATTTTGTTCTTGTTGTGCCTTTTTAGAGCACTTTGCGAGACGTGCCCATGTTCCCCGCATCCCAAAACACTTTCCCTCTTTGATGTAATTGGCCCTCTCTCGTAGAGTGAGCCGGAATCGTGAATCCTGGTCTTTCTTTTCTTGGAAACTCTCTCTTTCTACTTTCATTGTTAGAAGTCTGTTGGGTTCTCTGAGTCAAGATCTCATCAGTGGGCTAAGTCAAATTGCCCGAATGTATCGCAAAACCCAGTTTTGCATGACCCATCAATTCTTGAATAGAATTTGACTTTTGTTCCAAGCAATAGTCTTGGATCTCTGTAGGAAGTCCGCAACAAAACCGCTCAATTTGTTCTTTAAACGAAACCTTCTTAAATGAAGAGGCTGGTAGAAAAGAGTTCCAAAATCTCTCGCAATAAGCGTCCAAAGAATCTCCCTTGGTCATCCGAAGATGATTCCAAGCAGTTCATATATCTCGTTCGTACTCCCGAGTTAGCCAAGAAGAAATTAAAAAACCTTTTGAATTTCAACCGTTTAATTGGAGCTTCCTTCCTCACAAGAAGGGTGGACCACCATTCGAGCATTTCCCTTGAAGAAAGATGTAGCCCTCCTAATCTTGGAGCGCTCTAAGTAATGCCCTCCAAAGAATGCTATGTCAAATTGTTGTATGAAAACCAAAGCCCTCAGAGCATCTTGGAATCCAGAAAAAGATTCAAACTTAATTGACTGTCCACCTTCTTTGAATTCTTTTACTTTCTTGCTTTTATCTTCAAGGAAGTCATATTGGTTGGCTTTGTAAAAATGCTTCTTCTTTGCATAAAACATGTGATCGTCGGAGTCCGAACTATCTGAGGATGACTCCTCTATAGAACTATCAAAAACTGGGTGAAATCTAGGCTTCTTTGCCTTTTTCTTGCCCTTTCCAAAGCTTTGCTTTTTGCTTCTCTTTTTGCCTTTTGTCTTCTTCGCTCGAGTCAGAAGAGCTAGAAGAACTGTCAGAAGAAGAAGAAGAAGAATAGGATAGTCCTTCAAATCGTACACGCTTCTTCTGCTTTCTTGCCGATGCAAAAGAAGATTGACAACCCAAAGAACCCGGGAAGTCAGTCACTTTCTTGTGCTTTTTATCGTGCTTTTTGGATTTGTTGTTGCGTCCAAAAGCCAGCTAATCTGTGTCTGAACCACCTCTTGTAATTCTTGCTCTGTAAACATCCTCGGAGAAGGAGGTTTCTTGATTGCAGGTTTGATGTGTGGTTCTGTGGCCTTCTGCCACTGGGTGTGTACTTCTGCGAGGGATTGCTGAGACAAAAATTTTGCAAATTTTGGATCCTTCGCAACTGCTTTGTTGCTCGTCAACCAATTGTCGACGTTCCATCTCTTCAATCTCGAACTGAGTAGGCCGAGGTGGGCCGTACTCTTCCTCTGATTGTTCATGAGAATCTTCTTCGTGATCTCCTCCCGCATTTGTAGATGCAAAAGAAGTCGACTGATTTTTGTTGGAATCCATAAGTGCCGCGAGAAAAGGATCAGAATTCCCGATAGAAGAGAAATTGGTCGCACTCTGATACCACTGTAACAAACTTGGACACCCCAAGTCCAGATTCTACCGTGACACAACAGAGATTCACTTCAAAACACTTCACAAAATTGACACGGCCCAACGTAGTTCCGTGCTTAGATGTATTGGCCCCAAAGACTGGCGCCCCTTTCGGCATTTCTTTTTGTATTAATCTGTGTTCAAAGTACAAGGGAGCAGGCAAGTGCTCACTCTCAGACAATGCGTCCAGATGCTCTGAAAAGTGAGGCCTTGCCCACTTATTTAAAGGTACAAGGGATGCCCAAAAGCAGAGCCCCAAAAATCTTCTATTCTAAAAGCTTCTTACTCAAAAGCATTGAGCCCAAAAGCTTTTAAAAATTAAAGCATTCAAGCCCCAAAAGCTGCCGTAAATCAACCAACGCTTTTTACGCAGTTTCTGTACGGAAACGCCACGTCAGCACTGTCAGCGCAAATTGCGCCGTAAAATCCGGGTGTCCGTACAGTGCCACGTGTCAGCTTGTCGACGCATATCCGAGATCTGCCATGTCAACAGTGTGTGTTCGTGCATGTGGGCACTGCCACATCATCAGTTTGTGACAGAAAATGTCATGTGCGCACTTCACTTGTGCTACGTGGACATGTTCTACCACAGATCTAGCATGATCCAATAGCTTAGGACTGAGCCTGGCACTTTTGTGAGCCTCTAGTAGGACGTGCATGCCTAGGCAAGTCATGATTGCATTACCCTCTCTTGCACTAAACAGTCATTTTCAGCATGTATGCATTTTGTGTCGCGTGAACGACCTCTTATTTTAGTCACTTGATTAATAAGTGACTTGGGGGCAATTTATGAAATCGTGGAGTCTTCTTATAGCTGCTCGACCCATCCTCTGACAGATATATAAGGAAGGCCAAGGCGCTCAGTAGAAGGCAAAAGAAGCAGAGACACAAGGAGGGAGGCACCTAGCAGTCAGGCAGCACCTCAGGAGCTCTAGCGTTTTCTCCAGGATCAGCCCAGTGTTTTCAGCCACAGAAATTCAGCGTTTTTCCCCGGTATCCATCTTGCATTTCTAGATCGTATCAGCATTTTCAGATTTCAACCTGTCGTCGTCGTCGACATAGACCCCAGCAGTACCTCGTCGTCGACCTCATCGTTGTTGACATAGTCCCATCAGTAGCCATACACACCATCAATACCCCTTAGCATCAGTACCTCACCATTTAGCATCATTGTACCAGCATTGTGCGAGAATAAAGAAAGTACTTGCTCTGGTAACAGAGCAAGGGGGCCCTTGAGGGTTGGGACCCGACATCCCTGTGTCGTCTCTTTTCTCTCTCGTCTCTCTTTCTTTCAGTTCAGTTCAATCTTTCCAGTGAAGTAAAGTGTCCCATGTGTTTGTGCGGAGTACTAGATCCGAGCTAAATCCATAAACACTTCTGTTGCGCCTGACAGAAAAGCCAGCTTGCCTTGGAGAAAACTCAGGCAAAGCAGAAAAAGGCTGTTAATCGACATCGTCGTGAACTCTTAATTTAACCTGGTGACTGGGTTCATTTGCCGTTTGAAAAGGCAAGGTTAAAGAAGATGAAGGGCAAGGAAAGGTTGTTTCCAAAGCTCAGCATGCATTACTATGGGCCTTCTCAAGTACTTGACAAGATCAACGATGTTGTTTATAGGTTGAAATTGCCTGACACTTGGAAGATTCATAATGCATTTCACATGAGTCTTCTAAGACCCTTGTGGGTCATGTGCCAGAAGATATGCCAGATGAAGATCAACCAAAAATTGAGGAACTTGATGAGATCTTGGTACCTGGACAGATTTTGGCACATAAGGAAAGAAAAGGGAAAAGTTGCACAACGTTATTTGATGAAGTTTAAGAACCATCCAACTATGGATGCAAAGTGGATGGAAGAGTGTGAACTGCCAGAGTCACCGAATGTATGGCAACTTTACCTTGAAGCCTTTGGGTTACAACCTACATATGCCCCAACTCAACACATTCAAAAGAGGGGTAATGATGGACCTAGCAAATCATATGTACAGTGCAGTAGAAATGTACATTGCTTGACAAGTGTATAAAGGTATAATGCTCACTTCTATGATAGATGGAAATGACAAAAGTATGAAGGTTTCATTAAGTCATGTTTCATAACCATACATATATTGATGAAAGGGTGCTAACCACACTAAATCATTTGAGGCATGTATATTTGGCATGCAATCGAGGACGTTTGCGATTTCAAGAGGGGAGTATGTCACGAGATTGTGACAACAATTGTTGGTCTTTATTTAATTTTTTAAACGCTCTTTTTATAGTCACAAATGGCCGCACATTGTATGGGCTTGTGTGAAACGGCCAATGGTCGCCCACAGCAGTGAAGGCCAGGCTGCCACTAGTTGGTCGGGCCAATCGGCACTATAATCCGAGCAGTAAAACGTTGGCTAGGTTCAGTTCAAAGTCATTTAGGCCCCACGCGACACTTTGTAAGTTGGTGGGTACTAGGAACTATACTCAAATGAGCAAATGGGACACATGGCGGCTCCAGGTGCAATTGCCAGACTAATCATCAAGAGGGGGTGCCCAAAATCGATGAAGGAGAAGAGGGAGGCTGATTTTGACTCACTGTGAGCTACTCTGTGTGTAAGTAGTGGGTGCACGTGATCACAGCTTTAATGGAAATCTTTCCTTCAATGTAGCACGATGATTCCTCTCTCGTGCACCTCTCCCCCTTTTTGAATACAGAAATGTGTGGGTTTATGAGCAGTTACCGAGGCAAGAGCCTCTTGCATAGGTACTAGATTGGCTAGTTGCTAATCCCCCGCAGGTACATGTTAATTCGGAGAGATTTCACGCAAGAAATCTCGTCCAAATCAAAGGACAAGTAGCCTACATATGCAAGAGCTCAAGAACTTGCTACGGATGCGACCGGCACGCGAAACGGAGCCCGAAACAAGAAATTACAGTCTGCTGCATATTTTTGCAGGTTTAGGGGGTTGACCCTTTTTTATCTTTAATAGTCCCAAGAGCTTCGGGGAAGCTAGAGGATCACCGTACAGGTGTTCTGATGCATTTTTGGGGCCAAAAACATAGAATTCACGTGCTGTATTTTCTCGCTAGGGGAAAGTCACCTATGTCATGGGGATTTTGTTTGTGAAGCCTCCTACAATAGTTATGCTGCCAAAATTGGGCTAGAATAGACCATTTTCAGCCCAATAAAAGTGGGACAGCACGTGGGGGATTACACGTTCTTCTCCAAAATTAATTGAATAAAGAAATACCGAAAGAGGCATCAACCTTTGGGGCCAACACGGTGTCAATGTCTACTTGGAAGCACTCTAGCTGCCAAGCCGTGGTTTGTTTGAAGTGTTAAATTCTAGTTACAAGTTTATTTGAGTATTTTCTTATGTCGTAAAGTTCAAGTAAAGATCGGGTGAAAGCTGATGTCTACCGTCCTTTAGCGATTCTACAAGCCAATTTCATAACCTCTGTCAGAAAGGTGTTACAAGAAGCAGCTATAAATCTAGGTTTCATAGGATTTTGGTGGAACTTCCAAACATTACACAAAAAAGGTAATTTAGGCTGGCACTTGAAACCAAAAGACTTACAAAAGTCTTGATGTTTCAAGATAACCTCTTGCATCGAAAGATCACAAAAGTTTGAGAGTTTATTTCACCTAACAAGCATTTTAAATAGAACTTTTTGCACATAACAACAAAGTTATTAGAGCACTTATCTACGTTAGAGATTACAAAATCAAGATCAATTTCCCTAAGAGCATAACGATCAGATAAAGATAAGCTATTTCTTCATGAAGAAACGTTCCTAGAGAAGATGCTAATTTCAAAGAAGCTTTCTTGAGGACTACATACTTCCAATGCGTAATAACATCTTAAACTCCTAAAGACTCCTAAAACTTTACTACGAAACTAGAAATTCCTTTCTCTATGGGTTTAAGAAGGCAAGAGTCATCTGAGGAAGGGCGCATATATTCAGTACCTCTAGAGAAAAGGTCTTTCAAGGAATCAGAAGGAAGAATAGAACAATCAGCACTAACAACATGACCCAAAGCTCCATTTACGTAAGAAGAATAGGCACATCTACTACAAGGGCAATCAATACCTGAGATTGCTAGCCTTTCTTGCATTTTAAGATTACGTCCCATGTCACTATAGTTGAAAGTTGTTTGTCCTAGAGTTTCCATATATGTTTGAGTATGTGTCGAAAAGATGAAATGATTGTAGCGTTTTATGTGTTTCACCTGACCTCTGATGTGAATATGCTAGTAACAAAAGTAGTAGATCGAGACATCCGTGAAAAGATCAATGCGGTTGGATGTGATTGCTAGATAAGTTACAATGATCATGATTCATATCTCAGATCTCGACGAGGATAATGATGAATGTGATGTGACTATTAAGTGATTGGTGTCTTTGTGCAAGTGTTAATTGTGTGCGATCTAGTGCACGTGTACATAAAGTTAGTGTCTACTAAGCCAGTTTCTTTCCTTTGTTTTGCAAGCGTACTTGAGGGCGATTACTCTTCTTTCAAGAGGGGGTTATGTCACAAGTGTGATGATGTGGCATGGCTATCAAGTGGCCACTGAACAGAGGGGCCAGACAAAACCAAACCAGGCCAAAAACTAACGCAGATGACACATGGCAAGCTTTCATAAAGCGCGCCGCTAATTGCGGTCTACTAACATGGGATCCATATGGCCTATTTTAAGCCAGCTTTTGAAAACACTTTTGGAGGCCCTATTTTTAGTTGCTACTTTTGGGGGCGCCCATTTCAGGGCCTCCTTGTTATCTATTTAAGAGTGCCTTGGGGGTGGCTCTCGAAAAACAACTTGGAAGCTAAACGCAGAGCACACCTCCCGACAGTTGTACTTTGCGATCATCAATCAAGAAAGAAATACCGAAAGGGCCACCAGTCTTTGGGGCCATTGCAAGGGGGCCCTAGGTTCTGGAGCCCAAGCGTATTACAGATATTCCAGGTGCAATGGCCCCAAAGACTAGTGGCCCTTTCAATAATTCTTTCTTGATTAATGATCGCAAAGTACAACTGTCGCGAGGTGTGCTCTGCGTTGAGCTTCCAAGTTGTTTTGCGAGAGCCACCCCCAAGGCACTCTTAAATAGATAACAAGGGGGCCCTAGGTCCTGGAGCCCAAGCATATTACAGATATTGTGCTCTGTCAAGTTCGTATATGTATCTACCAAGCTCTTCTTCCATGATAAAATCAAGAACCATGTGGTACTTAATCTTGGGGGTTTGGCTATGCTCGCTCTTGCCAACATTGGAACTTCCAAATTTTGGTGCAAGTCCAGGCACTTTAGAGTAGTTGCATACCCTCTAATTGCACATGAGCACGAGTGTTTGCTAGGTGTAGGCACTAGGGAGTGCTCCCTAGAATTTGAATAAAGATTTCTCCTAAGACCAACTATTCTACCTATTTGGTCTTATCTGTCCCAATTATTTCCGTCTTAAAAACTTTTTCTGATTATTTTTCGATGGGTTATCCACATGTATTAATCAGCTAACACAATCTCAACTACATGCCTACAAACTAAATTGGGTGTTTTGACGAGCAAACGAGGTTGCAATGCAATGAAACCAAAAGGAAGTGGTACACTACTCTAAAACAACATATTGGACCTTAAAAAAACGTCATTCTCAATGCACAAAATTGCGGCCCGTCGTTTCCTTGGCCATGTAGGTTCAATAAAAACTCATTTTACTATAATCTATTCACCTAAGCTCGTCGTCATCTGTGAATCCATTACAAGCTAGAACTCTTATTGAGCCCAGGTAGTTTAATACAATCCTGCCTTGCAAAAAATATAATGAGATTTTACAACTTAGCAGGAATTTTAAAGCGGCCTTGATATCCACCTTGGCAATAGCTCCAATTACTCCAATCCTCTAGTCGATTTTGCACCCTTGCTCCAATCCAACTCTTGATGTCACAAAAGCGTTGTTACATAGTGTTGTTGTTACAGAGTTACCTTGGAATCCCCAAGAACCCTGGTGGGTTCGGGAGATACAAGTGGTATCTACAAGATGAATTCTGTAGAGGTGGATCCCTACAACTATACATCTGTCTTACTAGGGGCGCTTCTATCTGCCTCTACTGCCCCATTCACCTCTTCTTTCCTTCTCTCCTCTTGCTCTCTCTCAGCCTGTCCTCCCAATACCTCTTATCCCTCCCAAGGTGGTAAGGTACATAGTGTTCGCTACGTGTTATGTACGTAGTTTTGAAAGGATTGGGTATAAGGTTCGTAAAATTCATATGTTATTTTAAAAAAGCCTAAACTCTACAACAATTTGATAGGTTCATGATATATTCATAAGTATTGACTTCAAAAAACCTTAAACTACAAACCAAGACTACCATATGGCACGAGTCACTTACCGCACGTAGAAACCCTCTTGTGCTTTTGAAATTTGTGTGGACACTATAGCAGACTTTAGCAGGCGATGATAAATTTCAAGTGCTTCTGCCTATGTGGCGGCAGCGCTTGCCATTAATAAGTTGAAGATCAAAAAAATCAACCATACTCGCTAGTGCCACGTAGGCACTAGCGCTCGAAATTTAACCGCATCAGACTTTAGCAAACCTTTGTAGCACCAAAATGCTCACTCCTTATAATATCCAACTCTCTGCAATGCCAAACCTTATAAATTCCAAGCAAAAATAACCCTCTTCGGACGTGCTGCCAACTTTGAGCTGAAAACTCAGGTCATAAAAAAAGTATTGTAATGCACACGAGAGTACTGCCATACGGTACGGTATCGATCCGTACGTATGTATGGATCCTACCTTGGTCCCTCCTGCGTCACTATCCATTGCCTCTGCTATGGACATTGTATCCTCCTAGTCCATCCAGTTGTCGCCTTCTGAACTAAGACATATTCTTCACAAGGGAGGGGTGAAGAATCGATCTAAAGGGTGGGGGGTGTAAACATCATCGCACTGTGCACCACCCTCACTCAAAACAAAACCCAAGCTACTGCCAATCTCTCTAATGTGCTGTTGAAACTCTAGAAGTAATCCTAGAAATCTGACTGGAGCTGTTAGACCCTTGCCAAGGCTAGCTAGATCCATCACCTGCCTCCATCTATACAAAGGACAGTAAGATCTGCTGAAACTGAGGAAACTGTGTGCCAATGCTAGAGTAGCCTCATCCAATGTCTCATAAACTCGACCCCAAAGCAACCTCCACCCCTTTTGAAACTTGAAGACTACTCAAATAGGTATCCCTTCACCCAGATGCTTCACAAGCACTGACTATCAACCCTTTTTTTGCATAGAGTCCTCAATTCTTTTTTCTTTTAATTGGAATACTCAATTCATGAATTTAACCAACCTAGCCTTGCCAGAAAAGTAGCACAAGCACGTCAACCTGCTCAATCTCAGCACCCAGAGCCGTCAGCAAACCAAAGAGTCTAAGTAGGGCATGTTTATAACTCTCCTCAGTCCCCCACAGCTCCACCTTGTGCTTTGCAGCTTTGAATACCTTCGAAAAGTCCAAAAGATACTCCAACAAGTTGTCTAATTTTACTATTCTCTCTTTTTCACTAACAAGAGTAAACTCATCTCGCCCTTCTTCTACATTTTCTTCCTGTGCATGCATTTCGATCAGATCTGACTTCATGATGCACAGCAGTACAACTGAAAGATAGTCTTGCTTGGTAGAAAATTTGAACAATTGGGTTTGATACCAGAGGCACCAGCCAGTCATCTCACACATAGGTAGTAAGCACTATACTAGACTCGAACCACAGAAGAAATTGAAGAATCAGAACAAGATTACCTTGATTCAGCAATTCAAGAAACCAAAGTCAATGAACATAAATAAACAGTAAAAAATGTGTCTAATTTCCACCTACACCTAAAGACCTCTGAATACTAGATAAAGCTAACATATATACACAAATAGGCACACATGGTTTCTCACCTGGCTAGACCTTGAGGATCCCATACAGAAGGAATATCATTTATCACAGCATCCTGAAGAACCAAGTTCGACCTTGTCAGATAAAGTTTATAGAGTGTGATAAAGCATCCATCAAAGGCCAGATTCTTGATTTGACTTGCATCATCTTGCCAGCATCCTGACAGATCAAACATAGCATTGAAGAGACCTAGAGGGATTTTTCCCTCAACAGAAGCATTCTGGTTGAACCACTGCGACATCTGTACACATTGCTATGTGTGAAATGTTGATCATCATAAAGAAACAAAAATACGAAACTCTCTCAAATCCTTGCCTTACAAAAGTTAAAAACAGACCCCTTGTTTGTGTATCATGTGCATACCCACAATGCTCAAATTGTACTGCAATCTTCTTAGCAACAACTCAACCAAGCCACAGCCCCTGGTAGACACGCTTAGGCATCCACTATTCCCAAAGGACAAATCTGGTTTTAGAAAAAAGCCCTGGAGACCTCTCATATGTTGCTTTCACACAAGGACAATGCTGTTTTTCCCAAAACAGTAACTTTCCATGGTCCTAAGATCTACATATGCGATACTGTAAATGCCACATGGCATATAAAAAATGCAGCATCACATGGAAGTACTGAAGGCTTAAAATGCTGCTAAGTGTTAAATGCAGTCTTTGAGGTGAATGTATAAGGACTAGATTGCAAATATTCAACTAAGTATGTAAGTCTGCATGATTTACACACATAGTGCACATTCTGCTTGCAAGAGTGCAAATGAAAAATCGCTGCCTCAATCAAGATCTATTATGGGACTCAAAACACATTCATAAATGCACGAACATAATGGCTTGTAGCAAGACAGCTTAGATCAGTAGGAGCAAAAATATGCAAAGTTCTTCTTTCCTCAATTCACATGCATGCCAAGCACAGCTATACACTTGACCTGGGCCAACCTGTTGAAACTGCATCACTTCGGAAGCAAATCGCATGCGCTCGCCTTTGTCACATTTGACATCTCTAGAAATGTCTGGGATTGTAATGCCTCCAGGAATGGTGAGGTCCCTAATGGAATTGTGCTGCAGCTGAAGTAAGGGGCCCTTTCTGTATTTTAAGCGACAATCAGAGGTGAGATCGAAACCGCAACCGAGTGACTCCACAGCAGCTAGGGCCGCATTCCGTGCTGCTTCTCTTTCAGAGGCCATGGAAAAACGTGCTAGCACATACGCTACCCACCAAGAGTCCAGCAGTGTTAAGAGAGGCTGGTTGAGAGATTTCTGATTCTTCTGTACAACCCGAATCTAGAAAACCGGGCAAAATGGCCACGGTGCAGAAAATCTGCTCAAATGCTGTGGGACGAAAACTTCTAGACTTCTGTACAACGGCAGAGAAGCGATCCTTTTCAAAAGAGTTATTGACGAGTAGACAGCGAGAGTATTGAGGACTCGCATTGTCTCAACACTGTTTTCGCTTAAGGTCTTCCCCATGTCCCGGCTGACCAGTCATGAGGAGCCTTGTTTTCAAATGCCATAATAGCCCGACCATGGAAAAAGTCTGCATCTGCTCATCATTTTGTAACCAAAGTCTTCCCACTTTTCTTCGCTTTCCAATTTCCCGAGATGCCCAAACTTCAAAGAATGCCAAAGTTCTCTCTCCCTGTCTCTCTCTCCCCCCCCCCCCCGCCCCCCTCCCCACACCATGACATTGCCTCAAAGTAAGCAAAGTTCCCCGAAAGGCCGGCTTCACAAGCGTATGCCTATGCTGCGATGCTAGGAAATATACCTTGAGCTTAATCCCACCTACAAATTTGCTCTAAATTTTAAGTTTGATGGTAAGAATAAGGGAATTAGTTCCACTCTATCTCCAAAATTTTCCATGTGTAGGTTTTCCGGTCTTTAGAAAAAAGTTTATTTCGAGCACTCGAACTTTGTCATACTTTTCAGACAAAAAGTCTAGGCAAATGGCTCGATGCCACCTCTGACCTTAAAAGCCTCGAGTTATTCACACATAAACTACGTGTGTGTGAGCTAGTGATAGCCGATTTTCAGAAATCAAAAAAAAAAAGGTTATTTTTTTTCCTCTGTCGGAGCCTTGGCGACACCGTCGGAAGGCTCGGCAATGCTTGGTCAACCTCACAACCCTGGTTTTTACTGGCATGGCCTCATCACATGCCCCCCCCCTCGATTGGTCGGCCTTATCACCCTCATGCCCTCGCTCGTCCATACGCCAACCTAGCAGGCCGCCCTCGGTTTCACTCTCCCTTCTCTCTCTCTCTCTCTCCCTCTTGTTTTATTCCCCTGGCGGGCCGTCGTAATCCATCTCTTCCTCCATCGATCCAACTCTCTTCCCCTCTCTCTGACCAAAGGCCCCACGGGCATGGAAGGAAATATCCCACTCCCTCTCTCATTTTCCCTACGCACCCCCCTCTTCCCCTCTCTCCATTCTCGGCGCACACTCTCTTTCCCTCATCCACTCAACTCTCTCTCTCTCTCTCTCTCTCTCTCTCTCTCTCTCTCTCTCTCTCTCTCTCTCTCTCTCTCTCTCTCTCTCTCTCTCTCTCTCTCACACACACACACACACACACACACTCACTCACTGACAACCAACAAGGCCACATAGCCGCAGGTGGCCTGGCCATCCTCCCTCTGTATCTCCCTTGTGGCCTACAAGAAGCCGAAACTCTCTCTCTCTCTCTCTCTCTCTCTCTCTCTCTCTCTCTCTCTCTCTCTCTCTCTCTCTCTCTCTCTCTCTCTCTCTCTACACACACACACTCACTCAGCCCTACCATTTCTCTGGCCCGCTATTCCCTCTCCCCCTCTCCCCACCCATTGACTCTCTCCCCTCCTCTCGTCCTTGAGCCACCATACAAAACAGGGGGATAATATTCCCTCTCTCTCTCACCACACACCCCCCTTACCCCACTTCATTGCCAAAACACACCCCCCCTTCCCATGCTCTCTGTCGGCCGGTAGGCTGGCCCGAATATCAACTCTCTCTCTCTGGCGCGGTGCTCACAGCCCATGCAGGCCCGAGCCTCTCACTCTCTATTTCTCACTCTCTCCCTCTCGCTCTCAGCCGCTCACGGCTCCAGCCTGTGAAGACACGCAGATAAGGAGCTCTCTCTCTCTCTTATCCACACACACACACACCCGCCCCCTCACACTCTCCCTCCCTCACCACCTCATCCACTCAACCCTCTCTCTCTCTCTCTCTCTCTCTCTCTCTCTCTCTCTCTCTCTCTCTCTCTCTCTCTCTTTCGTTCTCAGCCTGTGAAGGCGCGCAAAACAGGAACTCTCTCTGTCTCTAACACACACACACTCACACACACACACACGTCAGACCCGAGCCATCTCACTCTCGTTCCCCACTCTCTCCCTCGCTCTGAGCAGTCGGCAGGCCTGCGAAGAAAAAAAAAGATTTTTAATATTTATATAAACTATAGATAGTTTATTACACCCTCATTCCCACCCACACTCTTATCCACACACACACTCATCCACACGGCACACTCTCCTGCCTACACACATACACACGCTCACATACACAAACACTCACACTCCCGCCTACATACACACGCAGCATATACGCACACACCGCTAAAATACAAAAAAACGAAGGACTAAACGACATCGATGCCATCAACAAGAAGGAAGACGGCCTAAATCTCGCGACACTGACACCAAAACAAGCAAAGGCGCCGAAGGCATGCCCTGGCTAACCCCGAAGTAACAAACGCGCTACACCGACACACCAACGAAGCTGCTATTCACCGGCATCACGTCCACGACGCCCTCTTCAGTAAAACCGTAGGTTATTATCATCATTTTTTTCCAGTCTCGACCAAATCTTGTAAAACAATCCCAAACTTGTAAATTCTCATCTCTCTAGGTGATGGTCACAAAGGCCCACCTAGAGGTTTTCCTTATAATATTTCCCAAGACAAAGCAAGGGTCAACCACCCAGGGCCCATCGCCTTGCTTTGTCTCCCCTGATTAGATTACCCTAATCACATCAGATTATCCTAATCTAAAGCAGCCAACACCTATAAAAAGGCACTGAGAGGTCACTATGGGGGGGGCAAGTTCATGAGAGGTCAACACTTGTAGTATTTTGGTGGGAGGAATTGGCAACATTTGCATCACAAGAGAGGGGACTTAGCATAGTGGTTTGCTTTAGGAATTGTATGATGTAAAGGAAGCGATGTCCACATCTCAACTCCAACGGTCGATGCACACACACTCATGTTAGCAAGTTTTCATGTCAATGAGTCATCTCTAGAGTGTTAGGAAATAAGACGTAGCTAAATAGATAATTGAGTAGATTACTTAATGGAGAGAGACAGATTTACATACACGAGATTATAGAGTAGAGAGAGAGAGAGAGAGTACACACGATATACGTGGTTCACCCAATGTGGGCTACATCCACGGGAAAGCAGCCACTCAATGGCTTTAGTACTTCAAAACAACAGGTAGTTTACAAAGGGATTATACCCTTAATGGAGCTCCCGCCTTGCTTCACTCTCACCACCTCACACTCACCTTGTTGCATCAACTTCACACTATGAAATGTGTATAGAAATGGCCTCCTTTTATAGGCCAAAAGGGCTACCCTCTCTCATGAGAGGCAGCCATGTGTAGCCGCCCTTGTGTAGATAAGTCCAAATCGGACCCTCCAATCTGCCCATGTGTGGCCGCCCTTGAGAAGACAAGTCCGCTTTTGAATTTGGCCACCGGCCATTGACTTCCGACCACCGGCCAACCGACGGTTGTTTTCCGACCGCCGTCCGGCCATAATATTCCAGCGAAAATGAATATTCCAGCGAGGGAAAAAAAAGTCTCGGGGGCAGAACCGAGGCCCCTAAAGTTGCCCCTGGTTTTTGGCTTCTCCTCATAATGGGGGCCTTACAAATGTACGCTTTTACCACAGAAAATTACAAGGGTAAATCAAGGCTCCATACTTAACAATCTCCCACTTGGAGACTGATCTCCAAACCAAACCTGTGACTGCTTTCCATCCTGGCTTCTTATCCTTGAATGCCGAGTGAAGATGAGCAAAAGCTCAACTTCTCCTTGTTGACCACCTTTGTAAACATGTCCGCGGGATTTTCACTTGTATGCACCTTTCCTAGCTTTAGTTGTCCCTCTTCCAAAAGAGTACGTATGAAGTGATATCTCACCTCAATGTGCTTTGTCCTTGAATGAAAGGCTGAGTTCTTCGCAATATGGATAGCGCTTTGGCTATCACTGTACAAGACACAATTGTCTTGTTTGAATCCAAGCTCTTCTAAGAATCTGTGAAGCCACAAAATTTCTTTGCTTGCCTCCGTCATTGCTACATACTCTGCTTCCGTGGTAGAAAGTGAAACCACTTTCTGCAGCTTTGAAGCCCAGCTTACTGCTGTGCCTCTAACCGTGAACACATAGCCAGTAGTGCTCCTTCAAGTATCTTTGTCACCTGCCATATCTGCATCAACATACCCTTCTAGAAAAATATCAGTTCCTCCAAAATCCAAAGCATTTGTTGTTGTCCCTTTTAGATACCTAAGTATCCACTTCACAGCTTGCCAATGCTCTTTACCTGGGTTGTCCATGGACCTACTCACAACTCCCACTGCATGTGCAATGTCTGGCCTTGTCCAGACCATAGCATACATTAGAGAACCTACCGCTGCAGCATATGGAACTTTAGACATATAGGCTATCTCCTCTTGTGTCTTTGGACACATATCCTTTGTTAGTTTAAAGTGACCGGCCAAAGGTGTAGAAACTGGTTTTGCATTTTGCATTGCAAACCTTTCTAGTACCTTCTTGATGTAATCTTCTTGAGATAGCTTTATAGTCTTCTTCGTCCTGTCCCTTGATATTTTCATACTAAGTATCCTCTTTGCAGCACCTAAATCTTTCATTGAAAAAGATTTAGACAGTTCCTCTTTTAGGTCTTTGATGTCATGCATGTTAGCACTTGCAATCAACATGTCATCAACATACAACATTAGGATGACAAATTTCCCATCTCTCAAATTCTTCGTGTAGACCCAGTGATCTGAGTTGCATCTTGTGAATCCATGATCCAACATCCATCAATCAAACTTCAAGTACCATTGTCTTGATGCTTGCTTTAAACCATACAAGCTCTTCTTTAATCTGCAAACCATTTTCTCCTTACCTTTTACTTCATACCCCTTTGGTTGAAGCATGTAGATTTCCTCCTCTAAGTCACCGTGAGGGAATGCCGTATTTACATCCATTTGCTCGAGATTTAGATCATGAGCAGCCACAAGGCTTAAGACAAGCCTAATTGAGTTCATTTTTACAACAGGAGAAAATATTTCATTGAAGTCAATACCTTTCTTTTGAGAAAACCCTTTTACCACAAGCCTAGACTTGTACCTTTTCTCCCTTGGCAACCACCAAAGATCCCTTTGAGATCTTCCACCGTTTGTTTTCGAATGCAATGTTGTGACCTTCATTGTCCAATTGTCCTGTAGAGATTAAATTTTTGCGAAGAGAAGGAACATGCCTAACATCTTTAAGCTTCCATTCATTTCCGTTAGCAGTTTTGACAGAAAATGTACCTTTGCCGACAATCTCACAAGCTTCATCATCTCCCAAGTATACATACCCAAAATTACCTTTGGTGTAGTCTTGGAAATGTTGCTTGTGTGGTGTCGCATGGAATGAAGCCCCGGAATCTACTATCCAGGAATTAGACACATTGTCTAATGAGAGAATTAGAGCATCTTGCTCTACTTTACCTGCCACATTGGCCTCCGATGTTGGCTTGTTGTCTTGAGACTCTGTCTCCTTCTTCTTCTTGGACCAACAATCCTTCTTGACGTGGCCCTTCTTGCCGCAGTTCCAACATTCAAGAACTGACTTTGTGCGTGACTTGCTCCGTCTTGAGCGATCACGACCCTTTTGGTTTTTGAACCTCTCCTTAGGCCTTCCTCTTGTTTCCACTGACAGTGCAGCACTTGATGATTCTCCTGTGCTTCTCCTTCGTATTTCCTCGCTTAGGAGAACACCCACAACATCATCAAACTTAAGAGTATTTGTGCCAAAAATAGAATTAGTTATAGCCATCACAACGCTGTCCCAACTATCCGGTAGAGATGATAGTATAAGGAGAGCTCACACTTCGTCATCGAAATTGATTTTCACCGATCGAAGTTGACTTATGTTTGTGTTAAAGTCATTTAGGTGTTCTGCAACTGAACCATTCTCTGCCATCTTTAGATTGAACAAGCGCTTCATAAGAAATACCTTATTGGATGCCGATGGTTTCTCGTAGAAGTCGTCAAGTGACTTCATCAAGTCCTCCGTGGTCTTCATCTCCGAAACATTGAAGGCCACCGTTGACGCCAAGGTTAACCGGATTGTTCCCAGTGCCTTTCGATCAAGGACAATCCATGCTTCATCTGCCATTGTTGCGAGCTTCTTCGCAAGACCGCCTAGTGGCAAATAGAGGTCCTTCTGGTAGAGATAGTCTTCAATCTGCATCTTCCAATGTTGGTAGTTTTTGCCGTTGAACTTCTCAATCTTGAGCTTCCCTTCCTCCGCCATAACTCCCACTCAATTCAAGGAATCCTTTCCTTGAGATAATTTAGCTACGAGCAAACCTTGCTCTGATACCAGTTGTTAGGAAATAAGACGTAGCTAAATAGATAATTGAGTAGATTACTTAATGGAGAGAGACAGATTTACATACACGAGATTATAGAGTAGAGAGAGAGAGAGAGAGAGTACACACGATATACGTGGTTCACCCAATGTGGGCTACATCCACGGGAAAGCAGCCACTCAATGGCTTTAGTACTTCAAAACAAGAAGTAGTTTACAAAGGGATTATACCCTTAATGGAGCTCCCGCCTTGCTTCACTCTCACCACCTCACACTCACCTTGTTGCATCAACTTCACACTATGAAATGTGTGTAGAAATGGCCTCCTTTTATAGGCCAAAAGAGTTGCCCTCTCTCATGAGAGGCAGCCATGTGTAGCCGCCCTTGTGTAGATAAGTCCAAATCGGACCCTCCAATCCGCCCATGCGTGGCCGCCCTTGAGAAGACAAGTCCGCTTTTGAATTCGGCCACCGGCCACCACCGGCCATTGAATTCCGACCACCGGTCAACCGACGGTTGTTTTTCGACCACTTTTCGGCCGCTGTCCGGCCATAATATTTCGACGAAAAGGAATATTCCGGCGAGGGAAAAAAAGTCTCAGGGGCTTCCGCCCCCGAGGCCCCTAAAGTTGCCCCTGGTTTTTTACTATGAAAATTTTGGTTTTCGGTGAGTGATTTACCTTCATGCACGATGGCTTCTCCTCATAATGGGGGCCTTACAAATGTGCGCTTTTACCACAGAAAATTACAAGGGTAAATCAGGCTCCATACTTAACATAGAGAACGCACCAAGTAGGTTCACTATCTCTCCCTCTATCTCTCTATCACCATGATGTGCCACCTCGCCAGAAATAAGGTTGTTGTAAATATGGCAAGAGAATAATTCTCCCTCACACCCCCGAGGTTTTCATCACCTGTCTATTCTCTCTATTCTCTCTCTGTGTGTGTGTGTGTGTGTGTGTGTGTGTGTGTGTGTGTGTGTGTGTGTGTGTGTAGAATTCGTGATATTTCAAATCACCGTTGTCTGCGTCCTAGTCGCTCAAAGCTAGGTGGTGTCCCCCCTGTTCGCTTTACCATGACCGGCTTGCGACGTGCATCGGCTCTCGGTGTTTTAGAGGCCGTCGGGGTTCGTGTCGCGCTTTGCTCCCGTCATTTGGTGCCCCCACGGAGGAGGGCTTCTCGAAAACCTTCAGTTTACAATGTTGAAAACAACACATATCATCAATCATGGAAGAATGGCTGAAAGAATTCTCTAACTGGAGAATGGAGGAGGAAGAGACTGGAGAAGCACTGACCGCCTTCATCGAAGTGCTATTGCCAGAATACACCATCATAAACACCCAAGAGGTAAATTCTCCATCTCGTATTTCTCGTGCTAACCGCAAGTTGAGAGCATCAGGTGGTAAGGCTATGAAGTGCCATCACTGTTGTCAACCAAAACATTTTGTCAATGAGTGCCGACAGAGGAAGTGAAGAAAGAACGGTGAGTTTTTCTTTTGAAAACTGCGGCACTCTCACGACAGTCAGATTTTATGTAGCACCAAATGTTTTCTCTCTAATGCCTTCGAGAGGAGTCATCAACTACATCAACCACAAAGTCTAAGTCCTGAAGCCTAAAGCATTTGGTGGACGCAAGTGGGCCTACACTCTCTCTAGGCCTGGAGAGTTCAAATGAAGTTCGACCACCCAGGCGTCGTCGCCGCATGCAGGATGGAAAGCCGATTGAGGTAGACTCTTCTCACCCAGTTTGTTTTGAACCTAATGTGGAGGATTGTGTGGATTTCTACAAGAGGTGGAAGCATGTGGTGAAGGTGTCACCTCGTCAACACCTGAGGTACGCAACCCTAGTGGTCAAGATCCTTGCCCTACACCCGACATGGATAATAACAATAGGCCAGAAGTATTTCCTTTCGTTTCTTGCAACACATGCATGTAAACGTGTATATTGATAGGAAGATATTCTACCAGCAAAAGATTGTTTTCCTATTCGGAGCCGAGATGCTTGATGAAATCCTGAGATCTCCACATCCCATCATCTTTCCTCTTCTGGATTACTACCACTTTTTCGATGTAAGCCTCTTTATTCTATCCTAGCTTTGCGATCCATTCTTTATCGTGTTTTTAATCTATCCACCCAACCCTGTAAAAAGCCGCTATGAGCTGCTACTGTCATTAAGATTAAAAAAAAAAAAGAGTTTGTAATTTCCTGAGTCACTACCATGGCAATTGTCTCTTTCCCCACGTTCAATGGAAAAAAGGGAGAAGACATCACCACCGACTTTCTGGATGATTTCGACATCGCTTGTGTGGTTTCCAACAAGGATGACGACGCCTCACGGCTTTGAATTTTTCCTCTATTGATGAAAGTAGAGGCCAAGTCTTGGTACAATGCTTTGCCCCAAGCTACCAAAAATGCATGGGATGTATTATGTGTTGCCTTTGTGAAGAGGTTTGGTGGAGGCACAACCTCGGAGAAGCTATGGCAGCTACTGACGGAATTGAAGCAGGGAGGTCTGCTAGAGTATGCCACCTACGAGTCCAAGTTTATGGATTTGTGGGAGAGATGGGTTGCCTCACTGGAGGAAGGTGAAGGAGCGCCTAATTTCCTAAAGAAGGACCGTTTCATTGCTGGCCTATGGGGTCGCCGCTTAAAGAGAAGGTGAAGGGAAGGTTTCTTGCAACGTATGAGTTGGCAGTAGAAGTAGCCCGCCTTGAAGACAAGAAGTTGCGCATGCAAGAAAGAGTTAACGAGTCAGAGGAATCAAGCTCAGTCCGACTAACCCCAGCGACTGCAACAGCCGTTCATAGAGCCCAACCACAAGAGGCATCAGAAGAGCAGCAAGACCTGCTGAGTCGCATCACTACCCAACTAGAGAGTTTATCCGTGCATCTGGTGCAGCAAGGGCATGCACCTGTCAGAAATCCAGAACAAGGAAGAGAACAACGAAGGCAAAACCAAGAGTACCACTGCTACAATTGCGGGGAAGACGGCCATGGCATGTACTACTGCCCACATCCAAGGACGCAAAATTTCAAGGTCTCTCCACCAAGGGCAAGACCACCACCACCCAGGCAACCAATCTCACCTGTTCAAATCCCACCACCAGCCGTGCAACCACAGCTAGCCCCACCAGTTCAATTCCTATAGCCACCAATGCAACCACCGCCACAATCACCACTTATACTCATCCTACACCCACCACCAATTGGTACCCGCACACCAAGTATCATTGGTCCTGCATAAGAGGTCAAGATGAAGATAACAGGAAAAGAATCAAGCGAGAAGTTTATTCAAAGGACTGAAGCACTGGAACAAGAGGTTAAAGAATCAAAAGTGTCAGGACAATCGTAGGACCAGTCACGGCCAAGGACCTATATAGGGCATGGCTGGGTGGTAATGAGCATGTGCCAATCCCCTTGTCCTTTCACTGGTATCAGAGCTATGGAGGAGGGGCGAGCTATGGAGGAGGGGGAAGGACTCTCTCTCTCTCTCTCTCTCTCGGTCTCTCTCTCTCTCGGTCTCAGCATGGGGCATGGCCTCCACCTCTCTGGATTCTTCTCTCTTTCCAACTTCTTGAGGAACAAGACGTGCATGTCTCGCATGAACATGCAACCATGGTGGGCAAGGAGGCTAAGCAAGCGGTCGGTGTTGAGGCATATGCAATCGTGGTGTGCATGGAAGCTAAGCAGGCGGTCGGGGCCGTGGCTTGTGCCGAATCCCTTGCTAGGCGGGAGGAGTTGCTCGTCGATCTGCAAGAAAACGAGTGTTGTGGGGCTCGTTGGAGGCGCTGGAGAAGGTGATTGAGAGTTCGTCATTGGGCCGCCTCGTGTTGACGGCCTTCCTGCGCGCCATGGCTCCCCTTTCTTCGTGCGGCGCATGCAGTCCGCCATGGCTGCAAGGTGTTCACACAAGGTCAATTAAGTTAGGTTTTCTTGGACAAGAGGATGTTCCGACTGAGTTTGGTTTTGAAGACGACAAGCTACTCTACACACGAAGGCCACTCCCATAGAGCCAAGGATCAGCAGGCTCAAGTATTGCAAGCTACAATAGTTAAAGATGGTTGTTAAAGGCAACTCCAAAGCACTTGTTGGGCATATGATCGTCGACAAAGAACGGCAAGTACTTAGCACCACCAGTAAGGGAGGCATGCAAAGCATGCAAGGTGCAAGAATGAAATTGGAAAATCGGAGACATGCAGGGAATGCAAGGTGCAAATCAAAGTGTGTTTTGGGCGGTTGTTGAAAGCCGTAACTGGCCTCGTAATACATGTACTCGGTAACACAAAGTGTTAGCCTAATTCTCCAAGAAAAATCGACAAATAGCATGTTTTCAAGATGCTCTAAGGAAGCTTTAATCCAAGGGATGTGCTCGTGGCTTGACTTGACCAAGGTCCAGATGGAGCACAAGGATCAAGATTGATCAAGAAGCAGCGGTGGCATCGAAGGACAATGCACTACGGGACATGGCTCCTAGGCGAGTTGTCTATCATTCATGAAATCAGACAACGGCGGGACCCACACATTGTCGACAAGCATGCTTCGACAAGTTTTCTATGCCATCTTGGGAGCAGAGCTCCGTCTACAAATCCTCAGGATTACAATAATCCAGCCAATCAGGTACAAGGTACATACTTTGCACGAAATTTTTTATCTTTTATTTTTTGGTTTATCGATTAGTTGTGAATGCTTGACAAGGTCGACTTTCTTTTGCAATGGCCTTGTCAACTGGCAAGAGTATTTGTTTGCTATCCGCATCATATCTACATGAGTACTTATGTGAAGCAAGGCTTCCCTTTTGGTATTTGGCATCGCGCTTTCCACAGTTTGGAATATGCTTTTAGCATACGAACTGGGAAAAATTGCCATGATTTTAAATTCCATGTAGGTATATATGATACATATGCTAACTCCCCTGCACAGTTCATCTGGCTAGGCGCCGGAATCAAGCACACTCCCAACCTAAAATCCATTGTTAAGGGAAGCAAGGCTTCCAATTCGGCATCTTGCATTGAAATTTTCTCGTCTGGCTTATGCTATGAGCATAAAACCTTGGAGGAAATTGTCAGTTTGTCAGCGTGTTCTTTCATTACATGCAAAGCGGGTGTATATGATATACACAATAACTCTCTCTCGTGCAGCAGCTATGGCAATGAGCCATCTTCCAGCGAGTTTTTCCTTCAGAATTTCCAGACAATTGGTTGCAACGGGATGACCAGGTTAGACAATTTTTAGTTTTGCTTGTTTTTCCATGTTTTCACATTTATTTTGGATAATATTGTATGTGGTGCAAAGCAAAGTGCTTTGACAGTTTTACGTGAAGCCAGCAAGGCACTTTTATTTTGGCTCTCACGTTTGCGGCCATCACTCTCGGCGAGCACTTACAATTCTACATGGAAGGCATGCTAGCTAGGTGGATTCAATTCTACCGCCTAATGAATTACGCTTTCGCTATCACACTTGCAACTCTGTCAAGGACACGATAAGTGATGGATTGTTTAGCATGATTTTTGGTTGCTTTGAACACACAAAAACACTAAAAGGAACCTAAAAATAGGACTTATTTCGTAGGCAAAGTGCCCTATTTACGTCATCCTCTTATCGTCACGACCGCTACAAGATTGATGGGTCAGATGTGACTTGTGTTTTTTGTTTCCTCTCTCGATGAGAGCGTTATACAGGCAGATTGTTGCATGCTTATAGGATAAGCTGCAAGTCAGGCATAAGATGCGCTAGAGCACACAGATTGGGTACAACATATACAAAGTCATCACTTAAGGAAAGTTCCTCAGCCCAGCATTTTCTCTCTCTTTTTCTTATTTCTCTCCATGAATAATGAAAACTTTCAATGCAGTTTTTGATACATGTTTTGTTTGGGAGTCAGCATGAGCCAAGGTGCTCTAACTCTCAGCTAGATATTGGGCAAGACACCCTCTACATTACTCTTCATCGTTTGAACACTAATTGCCATAAGGATTACGAGCCACACACGCTGGCTACGAGTCATTGTCTGATCTCGGGTACGACCCAACTGTTGGGATTCCTTAGGTGATTGTTCTTAAGATCGAAAAGATCTACCTAGTGGAGTACACAACGACGTTAATGGACAAGCAAGAGTCTTGTCATTGCGGATGTTTAGGGTGTCATTTTTGCACGACATGTTTTTAGTGCGACACTCGAGTTGAGTTTTTGATAACCATAAATTCAACTCAGTGTCACACTACCACGGACTTTAGATGCAACAACCCGTTGCAACGGCATGGCTGTCCATAAGAGCTAGGCTTTACATTTGTGTGGATCTCTTGCTTTCTCTATAGCACTACGAGTGTCTATGGACGCATTGTTTTGGGGTAAGACCCTGCGGATGCTTACTAAGTCACCCCATAGGCATTGAGGATCACAGTTTGATCTAATTCCGTTGTACTTTCAAGGAAAGAAGTCCGCAATCTACCAGGGGTAGTGGACAACTTCAACTTTTCAAGTTGATTATCATCATTTTGTACACGGTTGACTATGTTGGTTACCATTACCTGCTAGTTGAGCAGTTTCTACAAAGGGTCTTACCAAGGGGTTGACTACGTAGATTCTACCCAACGGGTTTGGATTGCGAAGGCAACACACAGGGTTTCCAGTGCAATGTTGCTTCCTTTTGCACAAGTGTGAGACGTACTCTTGTGCATTTGAATACGGGTAACTGAACTTTCAGTTCAATCCCCAGGGGTTTCGACATGCCAAGGGAAGGTCGAAACGAATATTTTGGGCCGTAGTGTCCAATGTACATTATGTTGTTATGAATCCACTTGTAGGATTCGATTTGGCACATGTTGTCACATGGGATACAACATGGTCTAGGGACTCAAGGAGTTCGGTTTAGCCAGTGAGGAGTAATGAATAAGGGTCCCTCTCACTCTTGTCGCGAAGTGTTTAGAGTTACCTCCACACACAAGTACATCTTGTACTTGAAGGATGCTCTTTTTTAAAAACCTCCTTACATGAGACATATTCCACATGCGGAGAATATGAGTCTCTGGACTGACACTGGCGCCCATTATTTCAAGTATGTTTCACGACAAAGTCCCTAGGTGCTGGTCAAATATGTTTTCTAGACCATTTTCAGCACGATGTATCAGGAGCAATTTCGGTGGCAAAAAATTGTCGGATACTTAGAATGACTTGTTCAGGTACAAGTACTCCTAAACAACATTACAGATGGTTGTTTATACATATAGCAAGGCTCTAAGTTGTTAATGAAAAAGTTTCATTGTTTGTACCTAAAAGTGATCACTATTTCACCTTCTATTATGGTTCAGACGTTTCAGGAAGGCTTGCAAAAGATTGCAACTGAAAGTATTTAGTTTCTTTTCAGAACTATTTACATTCCTCTTTAATGTGTGCTAGGCACATCACATTCGCCATCAGTATTGGCAAGGATGATCATACAGGTTCGGATCTGTTTTTTGCTAAATGCATGCACACTAGGTGTTATGGGCCCTCCTAGTGTTTAGCAAATACTGATTTGGAACGGCATGCATATTCATCAAGTTGTTGCTTATGAAGGATTTTGCACTCTATGTGCAGTATCTCTCTGAGATTACTTTTGGATCTACCAATCACCAATAGAGGTCATGGCTCGGTTTGGGTGCTTGTGGATTTTTCACGTTAACCAAGATGGTTATTCATCAAGACATTGTTGTTTGCTCAGCAATGTTGTGTAATATTGTGATCCCCGTTTATGGGCCATCTGGGATGACTGTCTGTAAACCGTGAGGAAAACACACCTCAGCACTATTAGTTATCCAAGGGGATAGGCAAATTACAAAGAGTAATCTTGTGTTGAAGGATATGCAAAGTGCGTACGTTAGCACCAAGCGATCCAATCAGTAAGTATTTATTGCTCTACTTGGAGTTTGCTTACCATAAGTTAAAGCATGTTTGCGACTAGGTATAGTCTCTCCATGTATAAATCAAGTTCTCTACCTTGAACACTAGTGATGGTGGGGTTGTTTACTGCTGAAATTGGAAAACAAGTCAAGGACTTAAACTTGGCTGATGACTATGTTAGCAAGTTACTTTCATGAAAGTGAAAAAAGGTACTCTTTAGGGTACATCTTTGTGTAATAACTCGTTTTGAATACTCATGTGTGTTCTAAATGGAGTCTACACACAATGATAGGGATAGGAATCGGTAACACAAGCTGGTTTCAAATGGACAACAATGTGGAAAATCAAGATGTTACTCTTGGTTTCATTGAACCTCCTGGGGAACCGTGTTCCGATCGACCAAACGGCTGGATACATGAAGGATGCCACTTGGGAAAACATTAGTGTTCTTAAGAATAAGTTCTCCACTTTTGTTTTAAAGGACGAAAACTCTTCTTTAAGGGGGGAGTAATGTCAGGACAATGGTAGGACCAGTCACGGCCAAGGGCTAGGACGGACATGCAGTCAAGGGGTCCCTATATTTAGAAGGCCAAGGGCCTATATAGGGCATGGCTGGGTGGTGATGAGCATGTGCCAGTCCCCTTGTCCTTTCAAAAAGATGCTACCCCAGTGGGGGAGGTAAGTCAAGAAAATTGTGTTACAAATGAGAGTACATCTTTAACCCTGGATGAAATAGGCACCAAAGGGATCAGTCGACAGCATTGGGCAGTAAGGGTAAGAAGTTATAGGGTGTTGGTCAGGCCTCGTCAGAGTAAGAGGAACGCAAAGAGCATAGAAAAAACAAGAGAAGAAGAAAACCGACCTTCTAGCAAGGCTTTGCAGAAGATGGACACCATATCAAGCAAAGGGGAGGGCTTTGAAAACAGAAGCCTGTGCACCATCATGGACCAAGGACAGTGTAGCAAGCTAAAGGAATCTTGCATCGAGGAAGTTTCACTAGAGAACCATAACAAAGAGGTAAGCAAGACTGAAGGTTTGGAGTTGGATATTGCTCCAGAGGCTTGGCAGCCGAGCAAGACTTTATTGTGTAGTGTCATAGACTTAGAGATGGGTAATGCCTCTAGTCTACTGAAAGGTGTTATAAACTTGGAGATGGGTAATGCCTCCAGTTTGTGTGAGGGTGTTCAGAGTAAGTTTGATGATCAATATGTTGCCAACCTTTTGAGGATGTTCCATACTCCTCCACAACACAGCATTGTGTTTGCATGGGATGCATCAGACCTATGGCTATGGCTAGCCGCTATAACATATAGAGGTAAGATCAGCATGGAGATAAGAGTTAAGGAGCCATGGATAGACAAAAGGCTGATAGAATGCAAGAATGAAGGCCTCATTCCCAATTTGGTGCAATTTTTTACAAACAGTGTATCCTCTATATGGAGAGAGATAAGTGGGTTACGCTTGTATTTAAGCCGCAAGGTAGGTGGCTTACTATCAGCATTAGAAAAGACATCTCACATGTTTGAGCACACCCAAGAGATGCATGGTATGCTTGCAGGTTTTTCTAGTCATGGCAGTAAGCAAGATTCTGAATTCAACTGGAGCTCACCACACCAACAAGGCGGCCATATATGGTGGATTCTTGGCACAGTCTTGGGAATCATAATTTTCAGTTCTCTCTTTGCAGGAGACAAGATGCTCATTTCCCCTCTCGCTACTGGTGGTTACAAATTTGGTCCTATTTGGCATACAAATTTTATTCAGACACTGCAGACAATGATCCTATCCTTCACTTGGGATCCAGGAGGACACTGGCACAAAGTTCTGAAAGCCATGGGCTTCCCATTTAATCAATCAACACTATTCCAAGGAGCAGGCTATTACCGGGACCCGTTGCAGATTCATGAATATCCTAGAAATCTAACCAATGGCCAAATGGAATGGCTAGTTCAGAAGGCAACTCGATATCGGCTCCTACAGATTAGAAGAAGAAGAATCAGAGTCAGGGCAAGAGACATGAATGCCTCTAGCCAAAAGGGAAGGGCTAATGATAGCCGATTTTCGGAAATCAAAGAAAAAAAAGAAAAAAGGCTATTTTTTTTCCTCTGCCAGAGCCTTGGCGACACCGTCAGAAGGCTTGGCAATGCCTAGTCAACCTCACGACCCTGGTTTTTATTGGCATGGCCTCATCACATGGCCCCCCCCCCTTGATTGCCCTGCCTTATCACCCTCATGCCCTCGCTCGTCCATACCCCAGCCTAGCAGGCCGCCCTCGGTTTCACTCTCCCTTCTCTCTCTCTCTCTCTCTCTCTCACTCACTCTCTCTCTCTCTCTCTCTCTCTCTCTCTCTCTCTCTCTCTCTCTCTCTCTCTCTCTCTCTCTCTCTCTCTCTCTCTCTCTCTCTCTCTCTCTCTCTCTCTCTCGTTTTCTTCCCCTGGCGGGCCGTCGTAATCCATCTCTCCCTCCATCTATCCAACTCTCTTCCCCTCTCTCTGAGCAAAGGCCCCGCGGGCATGGAAGGAAATATCCCATTCCCTCTCTCATTTTCCCTATGCACCCCCCTCTTCCCCTCTCTCCATTCTCGGCGCACTCTCTCTCTCTCTCTCTCTCTCTCTCTCTCTCTCTCTCTCTCTCTCTCTCTCTCTCTCTCTCTCTCTCTCTCTCTCTCTCTCTCTCTCTCTCTCTCTCTCTCTCTCTCTCTCTCTCTCTCTCTCTCTCTCTCTCTCTCTCGCGCGCGCGCGCGCTCACAGCCAACGAGGCGACCACATAGCTACAGGTGGCGCAACCATCCTCCCTCTCTATCTCCCTCGTGGCCTACAAGAAGCCGAAACACTCTCTCTCTCTCTCTCTCTCTCTCTCTTATCTACACACACACACACACACACACTCACTCAGCCCTACCATTTCTCTGGCCTGCTATTCCCTCTCCCCCTCTCCCCACCCATTAACTCTCTCCCCTCCTCTTGTCCTTGAGCTACCATGCAAAACAGGGGGATAATATTCCCTCTCTCTCTCACCACACACCCCCCTTACCCCACTTCATTGCCAAAACACACCCCCCCTTCCCATGCTCTCTGTCGGCCGGTAGGCTAGCTTGAATATCAACTCTCTCTCTCTCTGGCGCGGTGCTCACAGCCCATGCAGGCCCGAGCCTCTCACTCTCTATTTCTCACACTCTCTCCCTCTCGCTCTCAGCCGCTCACGGCTCCAGCCTGTGAAGGCACGCAGATAAGGAGCTATCTCTCTTTCTCTTATCCACACACACACACCCCCGCCCCCTCACACTCTCCCTCCCTCACCACCTCATTCACTCAACCCCCCCCCCCCCCCCCCTCCTCTCTCTCTCTCTCTCAGCCTGTGAAGGCGTGCAAAACAGGAACTCTCTCTCTCTAACACACACACACACACACACACATACACACACACACACACACACACCTCAAACCCGAGCCATCTCACTCTCGTTCTCCACTCTCTCCCTCGCTCTGAGCAGTCAGCAGGCCTGCGAAGAAAAAAAAAGATTTTTAATATATATATATATATATATATATATACATACATATAAATAAAATATAGATAGTTTATTACACCCACACTCTTATCCACACACACACTCACCCACACGGCACTCTCTCCAGCCTACACACACACACACACACACACACACACTCACATATACAAACACTCACACTCTTGCCTACATACACACGCACGCATATACGCATGCACCAATAAAATACAAAAAAAAAATGAAGGACTCAACGACGTCGATGCCATCGACAAGAAGGAAGACTGCCTAAATCTCGCGACACCGACACCAAAACAAGCAAAGGCGCCGAAGGTATGCCCCGACCGACACCGAAGTGACGAACGCGCTACACCGACGCACCAACAAAGCTGCTATCCACCGGCATCACATCCACGACGCCCTCTTCAGTAAAACCGTAGGTTATTATCATCATCTTTTCCAGTTTCAACCAAATCTAGTAAAAAGATCCCAAACTTGTAAATTTTCATCTCTCTAGGTGATGGTCACAAAGGCCCACCTAGAGGTTTTCCTTATAATATTTCCCAAGAAAAAGCAAGGGTCAACCACCCAGAGCCCACCGCCTTGCTTTGTCTCCCCTGATTAGATTACCCTAATCACATCAGATTATCCTAATCTAAAGCAGCCAACACCTATAAAAAGGCACTGAGAGGTCACTATCGGGGGGGGCAAGTTCATGAGAGGTCAGCACTTGGTAGTATTTTGGTGGGAGGAATTGGCAACATTTGCATCACAAGAGAGGGGACTTAGCATAGTGGTTTGCTTTAGGAATTGTATGATGTAAAGGAAGCGATGTCCACATCTCGACTCCAACGGTTGATGCACACACACTCATGTTAGCAAGTTTTCATGTCAACGAGTCATCTCTAGAGAACACACCAAGTAGGTTCACTATCTCTCCCTCTATCTCTCTATCACCATGATATGCCACCTCATCGGAAATAAGGTTTCTGTAAATATGGCAAGAGAATAATTCTCCCTCACACCCCCGAGGTTTTTCATCACCTATCTATTCTCTCTATTCTGTGTGTGTGTGTGTGTGTGTGTGTGTGTGTGTGTGTGTGTGTGTGTGTGTGTGTGTAGAATTCGTGATATTTCAAATCATCGTTGTCTGCGTCCTAGCTGCTCAAAGCTAGGTGGTGCCCCCCCTGTTCGCTTTACCGTGATCGGCTTGCGGCGTGCATCGGCTCCCGACGTTTTAGAGGCCGTCGGGGTCCGTGTCGCGCTTTGCTCCCGTCATTAGTAGTCATGTCCCACTCTTGAGCTTCCTCTTTATAGGCAATACCCCTCCCCCTGTATAGGCAAGTGTGATTTTCACGTAAAAGTTTCAGCCAGGAGGTTTGTTGATCTATGTTTGTCACACATGGCATTCATGTGCTTTAACCACCACAACCTATTGCTCATGTGCTTTGTAGTGGGAAAATAAAATTATTATGCATTCTTTGTGAATTTACCATTGGTCAACCATAAGGCCACCACTCGCTTGTTGGGCCACCTAGTCCTATCAGCATCATGATGGGTGGTGCTTGGTTGTGAGGCTACTTTAAGCAAAGTGGGTCATCAGAGAGGAGATTTACAATAGTAGTCGCTCATATATTGTATCTTACATGAGTAGAGGCATGCTAGCAAATTTTGTCAAGGCTATAAAGGTATTCCACCAAAATTGGCAAACTGCAACAAGGCGTGAAGAAGAAATAATTTTTTATGCATATACTATTGGTGTTGAGCTTGCACGGCAAGTGTTTTCTTAAATGAGTCAACCATTGATCACCTTCTAGGCTAATCAATGATATTAGAACAAAAATTCTATTCAGAATAAAGATTATAAGGGATCTGTTATGGAAGATCCTAAGACTTGAATTGATGAGAAAATATAAATATGGTAAAGAGAGAATGCTCAATAAGCAAGCAAGAGAACATTGTGACTAGAGCTAGCTTCTTACTCTTCTCTCTTTTGCATAGAAGAGAGGATTGCCATAGGTATGCCTTGAGTCGCTAGCCTCATGTTGACAAATCTAAGGATATGGGTGAGATCTATTGTGGTGCTATGCTACACTAGTGGTGGCACCATTGTCGTGGGAGATGCCTATTCACTAAGAGGTTTGAACTAATTGCTCCTCCCAATGTTTCTTGATCGTAATATAAAGATTAGCTTAATCATGCGTATGAGAGCATTGAGTGTGGTAATGCTCTTATGCATGGTTAATTAGCATTAGGAAGTATAGAATGTTCTAGAAGCTAAGCTAGATTATATAGAAGAATAGGCGTTTTGAGGTGTGGGTGCCCTTGGCAAAACCAGCACACACAAACACATCAGTAATTTTGTAGATTGTCTAAAATACGGTATTAATAACTAGTGTTGGGGTAAGCCTTTAGCTTACACTCTATATGTGACCAACTTCTAAAGCCAAGCATATCAAGCATGCACCTTTATGTGTATGCATGCATACTACTACATAGATTTCCCTAAAATATACTTCTTTATAGTCACATGCTATTTGATATAGACACATGCTATTCGACCTTTTTCCCACATGTAATGTACATCACTTTCTAGCTCTAAATGCCACTATCCACTTTGAGCCTATATAAGGCCATAATGCTTAGCTTGTAATTTCATAATCAATCAAGAAAATCTATTTTCCATTGGGTACATTGTCTTTAATCTATTTGCCTATCCACCTTAAGCTTTACATATTGGTATCCAAGCCATAGAGTGGTTAGTTGTCAACTGCGGGGAGTTTGCCCAATGTCGTTTGCGAGCCACAGGGGCTGCAACCACACAACCTATACACACTGACAAGATGTATGACTATAGATGGTGTGTCACTCACCTCCTGCGCTACTGCCGCTGAGGGAATCCTCTGCACGTGGAGAGGAAGACGCAGTCACTGCTGTTGTCCTCCTCGTTGCCACCATGCTCTTGTTGCTCGATCGCCTACTCTCTCTCTCTCTCTCTCTCTCTCTCTCACACACACACACACACACACACACACACACACACACACACACACACACACACACACACACACACACACACAGATAGACAGAACAAGAAAAGGCAAGAGCAAGATTCATACGTTCAGAATGATAAAAAGGACTAGTTTTACAACCTTATCTATGGGTTGCGTCCATCCCTTTCACATACGGGCGTCCACATCAGCCAACTAGACGAGTTTGGTGTGCATTCTATTGAGTCTCTCATCGGCGATCACCAGCCCTAGACTATAGACCTATGGGACCAACAAGCCTGGCCCATAACTGAATACAAATAATAATAATAAGGATGACACGCAAAGTTAGCATGCCCCCCTTCCTGATGTAAATTCCGTCCTTGAAATTTAGGAAGGTCTATCTGAAAAATAGGAACTCCATGTATCCACTCGTATGGGTCTTGTAGTAGTTAAACATCTTGATGAGAGTACTAGCCCATGGACGTGCCATCAATCAAGAATTCTAACACTACAAGAAGTTGCACTTGTCCTCAGCCAAAGTGCAATCTTGATCTTCAATCGAACGCTGCAAAATTAACAAGAAATAGCATAGTAACGACATCCTCATAAGAACATGGTAATTAAAAGTCAGCAGTTGTGAAGGTCAATGAATCAAAAAGTCTAGCGTCGCTAGTTTAACTGTCAATAGGCATCAAAGGTCAACTATTAATACCATGGGCAATCTTCTTAATTCTCCCAAATCAATTGAGTTATTTAATCGCGAGAGTAGAGTGTTTCATGTCCCAAAGCTGACTAGAGGCTATACCTAGAAGACCTTCAAGTTAAGATACGATAAAGGAAATCACACCTGTAATAATTGCATGAATTGTTGCCTTTGTTGACCCCCCAAAGTGTTTATTTTATAGACTTTGTTGCCACATAGAGCCTTAATTGATATTTTGGGATCTTTTTGAAATATTTAAAATAAAAAAAAGTGGCTTTTCCTTTCATTGATAATCAATTGTGTAACTTTGGGGGTTCATTTTGACAATGTCACCCTCCCCAGGCTCATCACAATAGTCAAAATTCCTTTATAATACTTCAGCTAAAGATCAAGATGGATTAAGCCCACTAGAAATTCTTGATTAATAAACCTTGACAAGGGACTATGTCATAAAATTATATTGAATCCAATGTCTAATACTAAGCAAATGTGTGAAATACTTTGCTACCAATCATGATTAAGGCAAACAAACATGAATGTTAGAAAAGACAACCAGCGATGAGAGTGGACAAGAAACACCTGTTTGTGCTATCCATCGTGCTCGATTTCATGAGTGGACCTGAGAAGGATTGCATGATGTTTGAAAGCTGAGCTATTGTGATATGCTCCTGTATACACTAACGAACAAAGGAAATACCTCTAGGAGGCACATCAGTGGGAAGAGGCATCAATCCTTATTGAACAAAACCAAAACACAATAAAGAACCCTAACCTATCTATTTGCACCACCCTATAGGGTCAAGGAAACATGATATTGTGTAGGTTGGTTGGCATACCTAAGGCTAGGCCTCTATCCTCATCATCAAGATAGACATAGTCATCCTCGGTGAGACCATAGCCTTCCGCGGTGTCATCTATTGGTTCTTCTTCATATTCTTGTGCATGTAAGCTAATCAAGAATGCTACCATCCGTGGATAGTCATTTTGTGCAAAGGGGTAAGCATGTGCCAACGGGACAATATCTTCTATTGCATAGGGATTACTCATGGTCAATAGACGCATCAGCCATTCTACCTCCTTAAAATTTTCCTCACATGCTAGACTAGCTACCAGGTCCCATTCTGAGGTAAGTACGGGGTAGATCATGTGAAACACTCAAGAAAGGTAAAGAGGATACCCTTCATCCAAAGTAGGGGTGGATGACTCTAGTGAACTAGCCATATCTGTACGCATAGATACATTCTGGTTAGTTTTCAAATAACATAAGGGTTGTCACTGTGCATGATGTGTCATTGTGAGTTTTGGTTTATGCACCATATTTTGTAGGTTTCAATCTTGCTGTTTGGTGGCTCTTGCTCTTTTACTTTTTTCACCCTTTTTTTTTTGCTTTGGTTTGTTTGAGTATAAGGCTATATATATACATTCCCTAGATTCGGAAGTTAAAGGGTCAAGGGAGGAAGGTTAAGTGGGAAGTAAGTGAATGATGGATGTGAGTAAATACTCCCCCCTTCCTTGGGTAGATCATGATTTTGGAAAGACATCGTCACCTTTTGAAACCACTTGTTCCAAATTTTAATGGGTGAAGACTTTGACCAATAGTTTTGTCGAGTTGCAAGAATGGTAAGGTACTTTCCCATGATCTTACTTGAAACATTGCTTTAGGTAATGAATTCACAATGGGAGGCGCTACTTCTTTTTTGGTTTTGTAGATATTTGCAGTGGTAGGTGGAGATTGTGTATTTTGATGGATGAACTACATGAAGAGCTAGAAGCTTCATTTGAGTTTCCTATTCCTGAGCTAGGTGGAACAAAGAGTTCTTGCTTCAGTACCCAAACTAGATCTGGAGCATGCTCCCTTCTGCGGTCTTCAATTGGCTTTGGGGTTACTGGATTTGTGTCACATGGATCTGTAGGTGACAAGGAACACAATTGTACATTTAGGTACCCAGATTTGAACATTTCCATCATAGTAGCCTTGGGCTTCCAATAGTTGTTTAGGAATCCAACACAACGTACCCTTGCATTTCTTGGGGCGAGTGAAAGGTCTCTTGCGAGGCTTTTGTTTTGAACAAGATTGAAGATCGGAACTAGTGGTCATTAAGGAAGCTTTAGGGACACATTTGTATGTTCCCCTTTTCAAAACACGTTGATTCATGGGTGCCACATTCTCTGTTTTAGGCATGGAAGTTGAAATTTTAGAGGTTTGTGCTACATGTACGGATGCTTCAACCTCTTGAATATGCAATGCTTTGTTCTATTCCTTGAGAGGCGATAACTCAGGATCTGCTACTTGAGGGGTAGGGCCAAGAGTTGGGTTCTGTGTCGTGATACTCCTGGTTCCCCAATCAATACTACATTTAGTTGCAGATATCCACGTGCACCCTAGGTTTATGTTACACTCCATAGTGCCAACATGCATGATGAAAAAAGCTTTGAACCACAATCTCATTGTCATAAATGACAAGAGTGTGTAGGATTCCAAAAACATTGGTCTTCTTCTTATTGAAACCCTTGACTTGGATGGTACTTGTGGATAAGGGTGGTTTTCCTAGCTGACACCACACTCCATAGGATAAAAAATTATGTTGAGCTCCTGTGTCCAATAATGCATTATACAGTACTTTCCCATAGGAGCTATTCAACTCGATTGGGTATCCTAGAAGTGGTTCAAAGTCTATAGAATCGTCATGTGCTTCGACTTGGAATGAATGTGTAACACCCAGATTGGCTTCTTACTAGCGTTTAATAGGTTGTTGTCGCTCTCGAGATTCAATCCTAGCTTGTATCTTTTTTAACTTAGCTTGTTCTTTTGCTACTTTCTTTTGATGGGTGGCACATAATTCCTCTTGGCATAGGGGATCATAGTATCTTTTGAATTTACTCCCATTGAGGAATCCAATGGTTTTAACTCCGTCTAGAGTCTCCACACAAAGGGTACCTTGTAGGGTAATTTCACATGCTCTATATTTCAATTTTTTCTTCTCGTTACACATTCCGTACATAAGAACTTTATCATCGACTTTGATGTCCCTATTCTTTAAGTGGTGATCATACCACGTTTTTCTCCTATCTGTCTCCACAAGGACATTTCGCACAGCCAACTGCATTTCTTCCTCTAGCCTTTTGAGGATATATAAATGCTCGACTAATGGGTTACCTCCCAATCTTCTTGAGAAGCTACTTAAAGACTAGGAATGACGAACTCCCATGGCATTATTGCTTCTTGACCATACACTATTTTAAACGATGCGCAATCCACTTTATAAGCAATACGATAAGCCCATAGAGCTAGCGTAAGCTTCAAGTCTCAATCTGTATGATGAGCCTCTACTCTCTTATGTAAGATAGAAAATAGAGTCTTGTTGGTACTATCGGCTTGGGCATTTGCTTGTGAATAATAAGGTGTAGATTTATGGTGAGATATCATGAATTTTGAGGTGAGTTCTTTTATCACTTCGTTTATAAAATGGGTACCATTGTCACTCACAATCTCAAAGGGACATCCAAATTGTATAATAATGTTTTCAAAGAGGAACTTAGTTGTTTTCTTTGCGTGTAGCTTTAGCTTCAGCCCATTTTGTCACATAGTCAATAGCCACGATGATATATCGGGATTGAGTATTACGCACTGCCAGACTAATTGGCCCTACAAAATCTAAGCCCCACTTTTCAAATGGTTGGGTCACCTTAATAGGATGTAGATGCATCTTATCTTTTCTTTGTGGTTTTGCATAACGTTGGCATTCATCACATCCTTTTGTAAAGAGTAATGCATCCTTAAACAATGTGGGCCACCAATAGCCTGATTGTAATACCTTTCTAGCAGTCAATTCTCCTGAAAAGTGACCACCAGTTACGCCCATGTGTGCTTCTTACAAAATGTACAAATATTCATCCTCACGGGCACAATGTCTAAGAATGTCATCTTTTCCTTGCTTATAGAGAGTTCCAGCAATCAAGCAATAAGGTTCGCATTCCTTGATTAACCTTCAAGTTAAATCCTTTCAAAGCTCTTTGGGGGGAAACCCATTAACTAAAAAGTTGACAATATTTTCACTCCATTCGGGCATTGTCTCAACTATAAATAGGGAAGTGTCGGGAAAATCTTCATCAACTCCAACAGGGGATTCATCATTGGGTATGCAAGACAAATGATCTGCCATAACATGTTTCTTGCTAGGTCTTACAACAACAGTGAAATCAAACTTGAGCAAAATTAACAATCATCAAGTAATTCTTCCTGTCGAACATGGCTTGTTTACTAGATACAACAACGTTTGATGATCTACGTAAAACACAAACTTGGTAGTCAGAAGGTAATATCAAAATTTCTTTACAACATAAATCATAGCTAAACCTTTCCCCTATGTGGTGATGTAATTCATCTTGGCATCATTTAATTGGTGACTTGCAAAGCTAATAGGGTAGTCTAATTTATGTTGTGCTGGTTGAGTTAGAACACGCGCAATAACTTTTGATGCATCAATATGCACATGGAAAATTACGTTCCGGTTGGTCTAAAGTACTAGTATGTACAAGAAACTAGGTGAGAGACTCTCTCAACCTACGTCCACTCGCTCACTTTGTCGATCTACACGTAGTCGTATTGGCTCTGGTGGTAGGCTAGTATGCGTACCCATGCTAGAGCTTGCATGTAAATCCCGCAGACAACTCTCTAGTCTACAAAGCTCCACAAAGCGTCATGCTAGTGTCAGCCACTATATAGCTGACAATCCCTACTCCAAATGCTCCTACTACAGTTGTTAGGTCGGGCCTCGATAGTAGCAAGTCGAACATGAGACTCCCGAATGCTAATGACATCTGCACAAGAGTGGTTGTACTCACCTCCCCTGTGCTATTTGCAAAAGCTGCATCCTCAGGACTACCCATCGTGTATGGATGTGTCAACACCAACATTGGGGAAGCTACGTCCCTCTCACCCATTGGCAAAACTGTGCATCCTGGCACCAACTCATCAGCCTCTAACATGAGCATGTTGAAAAACTCCATATCTATCAGCTATGTCTGTATCTCTAGGGAGCAGACCTGCTCTACCTCTGCCTGCACAAAGTCTAACCACACCTACTGTGTCTCACTAGAGCACTGCCGCTCTATCTCCGTCTTTGCAGAGTTTACTAGAGCACTGCCGCTCTACCTCTGTCTACTAGCATGTCTTGCACGGTTAAATGCTCTGTCTCCTAAGCATGATGGAGATGATTGGCGAAAAAGACACGTCTTGTCTCTCGCCCAAACCATGCTAGCAACAAAACTGAGACTACGTCGTCATGAGCCTCAGAAACATGCATAGGATATACTAGGCTGTTGCGGGCTCCTCTGGCAATCACTACTGAACCGCAATGCATCTAAAAAGACTGCTCTCTAAGCAGTAACTGACAACCAAAAGCTGCCAACTGTCTCACTGAGATCAAGCTCTATCTTAGCTGAGGAACGTACTGCACATGTCATAGTGTGTATGATGCACCACTGGACAAAGACAAACAAACGTCTCCTGCTCCCTCTATGTCAAATACCGAACCATCGACCAAGTGTACACAACCAAGTCTCCGACTAGAAAATGTGCTAAACCACTCACGACATGGTGTGACATGGAAAACAACATCACTATCTAGTAACCACTGTGGAGAAAATGTGCTAACCATAGACAAATCTGCAAGAGGTACATTGGAGGCAAGCGTGACATCACCGTCACTGGCATAGACTGCCACTGAAACTGCCTCTCTAATATGTGTCAAAGCCGTATCTACATCTCGCATACATCTTCACCGTTGTCTCATACGTCTGAAACAACAACGTCTAATGTGCCTTGTGTGACCGGAATGCCAACAACGCAAGTATCGGCAAGTACGATACCGCCGTCTCTCAATGTCACACATGTCTGCTGCCATAAGCAAACGCCAAAATGGCAACAAAGTGGAAGATCACTCGACCACTACACTAATCAAGCATAAACCAACCAGTAGCTCAATAGTGAAAACCTATAACCTGCATGCTGGAGTCTCACGCTTGCAATATGCGTCAGAACATGAAGCAAAATCAAAGGAAACTTGTAACCACTACGAGCATACCATAAATGTATGGCTAAGAACCAAAGTATGGCAAGAAATCTGGGAAAAATCTTACAGAATCTCCCCTGTAAAGTGAGCAAAACCTCAAGTACAATCTCAACCATAAACCATGTCAAACTAGCAACAAAGTGGGAGGTAACTCGACCACTACACAGTGCTCAAAAGCATGATCAATCGCATCAAAACTAACGCTCACATATGCCTAAAAGCAACTCCATAATCTGCAAACTCTGCAAGCATAAACTGGGACAAACTGCTCAACTGAGCGTAGTGCATAACCATATACGCAAGTAGAGAGCAAACTAGCTCAAATGCCATCCCACGAGAGAAACTGCCAACAAAATATCTGCAAAAACCTGTGAAACCTATGACTGTCTGTTTGTAGCCACACAAGCATACACAATCACAATCCTCACTTGTGCGAGAGTGGGTACAAGAACACCAAACTGTGTCCAAACTGACAAAACCTGTCAAAGTATGTCAAAGTGAGAGTAAGCACTCCATCACTATCAAAGTGGGAATATATCGACCACTGTAGAAGATGGCATAACATTGCGAACTTTTATGGCGAGAAGACGGGGAAAAACGAACAGAATTTCCTTTGCAAAATGAGTCAAAACTCAACGCAAACCGCAAGCCAAAAAACTACAGATAACTGCCAGAGTGGGAGTCAACTCGACCACTAAACCATCAGAGAGCAAATTGTGAATACGTGCAAACCATGGCAAGAATCTGGGAAAAATCCGACAGAGGTTTCCCGTGGAAACTGAGAAAAAACTCAAAAACTCTCACCAAATCGCATGAAAACTAGACACACAGTGTCTTAGTAAACAGATCCACAAATGGTCTACATACGCTGCCAAAAGCCTAGCAAACTGGCTCACTCCTGACCGAGTGGCTCTATGGACTTGTACCTGTCCAAAAACACCTGTAAACCTATAAATTTGCTACCTGCAAGCTATCTCGGCTCAAGTTGTATCCACATATGCATACATAGCATAAAAATGCACCAGACTGTGCAAAAACCTGCTCTCTAGTGCTCCATACAAGCTGCACTGCAACTTGTGAGCAAAACCGCTGAGAAACTGGCAAGTACTAAACATGTCGATTGGAAACGCTTTCCAAGAGCTGTGTGCGCTCAAGGAAAAAACCTGCTTTGGAATGATCCTTCAGAGCTGTATGTGTCGGTATGTGCCGTCAAAGCCGAAACTGGAGATGACGGTCGAAGTTGGAAAGCCGGGGATAGCCAGCAGAGCCATCTTCCGCCGTCGAGCAAAAGTGCCAAGGCTATGGCCGCTTGTGCTCGAAGTCGAGAAAACAATCGATTTCAGCTTCCGTCGTCGGGCGAAAGCACGCTAATTGAATAGCCGCCTGATCGGTATCAAAATCAATGCGCCAAGATCAAAGCTGTAGAGAAGAACACCGAGACGCCAAGAAATACTGCCAAAATTGGTGTCGAAACCGATGTTGGGTCGCCGAAAAACTAAAGCTGAGAAGAAAGAGAAAAATTATCGAGAAAATCGACGAAGTCGGCGGGCTTACTCGCTTGCACGTGCACACGTTGGTGTGTGTGCGTGTGAGCGCACGCCAAAAAAATGCTCACTCTCTACCTCTCTCTCTCTCTCATGCTCGCACACACTCTCTCTCTCTCTCTCTCTCACACACACACAGCTGGCTAGCTCTCTAGCTCACTCTCTCTTACTGGCGTCTATGTCTCACGCTCAACGGAGAGTCGGGATCCGGGGGTGTGGTAAGAGAGAGGTGGTTGGAGAGTTTTGGGTGGGGGGGGGGGGCAACCACACTTGCACACAAGGGGTATAGTAAGTTAAAAAGAAAATTTAACTTTCAGCAAATTAGAGCAAATGGCCTGCAGGATCCCACAAGCGTTGTCTTCGACTGCAAAATCTGAAACTCAGCACCGCTTCGATGTAGTAGGGCCTTGTGAGGCTGCGCGGCACCACCAAATCCCCGCTCCCAGGCCCCACACTCGGCCCTTGTCCTAGATCGCTGACACCACGTCAAGGCTAGGATCTGGCAAGGTGAACCGATCTGCGCTCTGATCAGTCTGCTCGCTCATAACTCGGCGCTCAACTGCAATCACCCGATGCTGCCATGATTGGCTCTAAAAATCCCCCAATTGCTTACCTGCTCGGGTCTACTACCCACTCTGTGACCTGTTCTAGGTTCTCAGCTCTCGGCTTTTGCAAATAAAAAACGACTCTCCCCTGCTCCGAGCCTCTGCTTGCCCTTATCGTGAGTGTGTGTGTGGCTCGACCCTGCAACTGCAATTCGATGCAATGATCCCAAGCTTTGAAATGTTGCTCTAGATTTTGAGTGTGTGTGTGTGTTTTGTCACTACGCAACCATTCCCCCCAATTCTGAGCTCCCTCTCTGCCAATTAGCCTTCGACTGCCTGCTCGGTTCTGTACACTCTCAAGCTCCTCTATTCCTGCACCAAAATCCAGCCTTGTTGTCAAAACCTGCAAGCCCTCGATTCTAATAAAGCTTGAATTGCTCTTCAAGCCTTCAATTTTAGATGCTGCTCGGCTTTGGTATTGCTCACGCTTTATGACAGCCCGATTATACCAAGCTCAATTAGATGCAATGCTTTGCACCTCAAGCAATGCTCGGGTGCCCGAATTCCCTCAGCTTCCCTTCTCTTAATGAGTTTTGTGTCTGCAAATCTCTGTTTCTACAGAGATGCTTCAAGAATCTTCAAGATCCCTTACACGCCCGAGAGGAGCCGCGCGTGCCAGGTAGCCGGGAACCTCACCGATGTCGTCCGATCTCCTCCGATCCGTGCCGGATCCGCCCCGAATCAGCTCAATCCGCAGTTGTGAACCGTCGAGCTTCGATCGAGCTCCACCACTGTCTAGAGATTGCTGTTGCCACCAAACAAAAGCTTTGATACCAATTGATGAGTGCACGTGTGTGCGGATGCATGCGTGCGTGCATGGTGCGGTGCGTGTGGGGAAGGGGGAAGAGCACAAGCCAGTGTGGGTGGAGTAGCTTCACAAGACTGACGATGAAGAGCTCCTTATTCTCACATGTAATGAAGAATAAGGGTATGTACACACGTGGGCAGGCGGTCGAACACTGGACCTCCGGCGGGCAAAAGACGCAGTGCCTTTACCCCAACATAGTCACACTCCTCGGTCTAGTGAAACTCTATAAAAAGCTTATACAATGGACAAGCTATCTCAACAAAGTTTTAAATAAACCGTCAATAATAACCAACATGGCCCATGAATCTTTGAGCTCCCTTATAGTTTGTAGGTGGAGGCAAATTGGCAATGGCTTTAATTTTGCTTTTGTTTGTGGAAATCCCATCCTTGGATACTATATGTCCTAAAATGACTCCATGCTTAACCCATAATTATCATTTGAAAGGGTTAAATGAGATGCGATACAATATGCACCTTTCAAACACTTTTTGTAAAAATGATAGATGCTTCTTCTAGAGGAATAAACACAAAGGTCATCTAGGAAAGCTTTGCAAAACTCCCTTAAATATTCTTTGAACGCAGTGTTTATTCACCATTGGAATGTAGCAGGGGCATTTGTCAAATCCAAAGGCCATAACACAAAATGAAAACATGCCAAATTCAGTTATAAAAGCAGTTTTAGCTTGGTCCTTTACTGCAATCGTGGTTTGATTATAACTAGAGTATCCATCTAAACAGTTATAAGCTTCCTTTCCTGCAACCTCTTTCAAGCACATAAGTCTTGAATATGGCAAGGGATAATGATCTCTCCTAGTGGCCGCATTAACCTTCTTGAGGTCCATACACACTCTAAGTTTCCCATTCTTTTTTGGCACAATGGCTATCGGAGAAACCCATTCTGAGTGCTCAATAGGGCATATGAATCCACATTGGATAAGTTTTTCAATCTCTTCTTGAATAACCTTTGCATACTTAGGATTCATTGATGCTAATCATGGGAATTGTGTGCTGCATCACAGAAGGTGGAACGCCCTTCATATCATTATATGTCTAAACAAATATATCTTTGAATTCTTTGAGCTCTTTAAGTACAGCCTCTTCAGTGTCAGTAAGGTCTTGGGCAATGAAAATAGGTTTGGAATCCTCACTCAGGTCCACTAATTCTATTTCCTTAACTATCATCAAACCATCATAGACTCTATTACTTCCATCAATAGACGTTCTTTCAGCCTTCGTGTACACAACCTTACACTCCTCCGTGGTGTAGGATTTGAAAATGCTCAGGTGTAGAGTGAAGTCCGTGGGATCTGGTTTTTCCGTGGACTTTGATTTCACTTATGCTTCCCTTTGTTGTTGAGCTAACTCTCGGTTTTGGCATTTCCTTACATTACGGCTTAACTTTGGCTTCTCTACAATCTCTAATTATGCCCTTCATATCATGATCCCATCATGTCCAAGCAAATATATCCTTGAAATTTTGAGAAGCTGTTTAGTATAGCCTCTTGGGCAATGAAAATAGGTTTGGAATCCTCACCTGGGTCCGCTAATTCTATTTCCTTAACTATCATCGAACCATCATAGACTCCATTACTTCCATCAATAGGTGTTCTTTCAGCCTTCGTGTACACAACCTTACACTCCTCCATGGTGTAGGATTTGAAATGCTCAGGTGCAAGGTGTAAGTCAGTGGGATCTGGTTGTGCCGTGGAGTGTGATTTCACTTATGCTTCCCTTTGTTGTTGAGCTAACTCTCAGTTTTGGTGTCTCTTTACAATACGACTTAAATTTGGCTTCTCTGCAATCTCTAATTGTGCAACGTCAAAGGGTTGTGGGCTACACCACATGACACTCTGAAGGTATTCATCCCAATTATCTACTAAATTTTGATGAGCATCAAATGCCCCCACATAACTGAGCCATTGCGGTGGACTTTTTTTCTTTTATCCTAGCGCGTACATTTGCTCGAGATCGTCACCTCTTATATCTCTTACTCCTCTTGTCTAATTTTTTAGTTTGGGTTGCTACTCGCATGGAATCACTAGATCTGTCCTCATTTGTGTCCTCTTCACTTCAGGATACATTGTCATATGACATGGTATTTGGCCTTGAGGGTTTTGTTTCTTGACTTGAGCTAATATGCAAGCCAGATTCCCTTTCAAGCTCATAATCAATTTCTATCAGCAATTTAGTCTCTGACTCACATTGATCACAATCTTTCGAGGCACTAGTAGCTTGGATGTCATTTAGGTCTTCACTCTTTGTATCCTAAGAAGAGATATGCATTGCATTTAACATATTCATTAGGGTAACCTGTAGTATTCCTTCACCCTCAGGTGTTACCCAATTTGTTCCTTTATTGCCCCAAGTGTCTATGGTTACTACAAGGTGTACCCAATCAACATTGTCCAACTCAATCATTCCAGGTAGGATATCCATATAAGGAGAGTCTCCCCCAATATCCGTGTCCTTTTTACATGTGTAACAATACTTCAATGGAGTTGAGTGAATTGTGGTGTCTGATCGATTGTCAATTATAAACTTGTGCCCTAAGGGGTGCACTCGATTGCTTACAAGATCAACTTGGATGACGGAATTTGGAACTCTAAGTGGACGTGATGTTTAGACCAATCATGTACCACTTTTGATTCCCTCATGAAAGGACGCCCTACGATAATCTCAAATGACATAGGATGCTTGGAGAAGTCCATAACCATGAAGGTATGATCTTGAGATCTTTCATCATTCCAATAAGTGTAACGATAGATCCATTGGCCATTTTTACCACACTCCGATGGGGGTTCGAGGAGAGATGATGCCCCTCTCACTTGTTTGTCTCCTGTTGTGTCGAGGTTGAGAAGCCGGGGAGAGCCAAAAAATTTCCGTCAGAGAGAAAATCCACTGTGGAATGGTTGAGGGAAGAAAGCCAATGGCGAGGCTATGCCATAGGAGATCCCAACCGCTCGTGCTTCAGGCCAGGAAAGTTCTTGATGCCGCCTTCTGCCATGGGACAAAAGAGAGGATGCCGTAGGCGTCTGAAATCGATGCACCAAGGTGATGCCAATCGCTAATGCTCGAAGCCAATGCTGTTGATTCCATATGCACGTCGGAGGAGAGATGATGCGCTCTCTCTTTCTCTATGAATCTATGCCAAAGTCACTAGAGGGTGACGGCTGATGCTCGAGCTTTGCCTGTAGACGTTGCCTATGTGTGTACACATCTACACACCAAGCGTACCTTTTTTTCTCTCTTTGCGCTTTTGCTCTTTGGCTTGACTCACTTATGACCCGAGAATCGTGTGTGTCTATGTGTGAACACACGCTTAGAATCCTCTGTGTGAGCGCTATCAAAAATTGAACTGGGTGTGTGTGAGAAAGAAACACACACACTCAATATCTTGCTTCCTCCCCTGCTGCTTTTCCTTGTGCTACCTGCTAGCTCAATTCTATGCTTTGAAGCTTTTCATCTTCTGCCCATGAGATGCGGATTCAAGCAGAGTGTGTGTGTGTGTGTGTACACACAATACCACATGCTCTGGACTTTCCCTTACTCTCAATTGACCAAGTGCTACAGATCCGAGTTCCTTGCTTTGTTTTCTAAGCTGCTCACTTCCCTCAAACAGTCAATCAACCTGCAAATTCAATGAGCTTCAAGCTCCCCTGTTTCACTGCTATGTAAACTCAACATAGAACTTCATATCTACTAATCATTGGCCTTTTCCCCAATCATTAGCCACTCAATGTGTGCGCAAGTGTGGCTGTGCCCGTCCAGTGATCCGAGAAGCTTGAATCTCCAAGAACTCTACTTGATTAGCACCAACCAAGCTCCAAGTTCAAGATCCACCATCACTGCAAGGCTCCAAGATTTGGAATCTACCACCTTCCACTCTCGATCCTGGAATTGACCGCGAGCATCAAGATCCCGAGACTGCCACTGAGAGCTTGTAGGGAACGGGGAATGCATGCATGAGAGGGGGAGAGAGTGCTATCACTGCTGCCGTCACCACCTAAGCTCTGATACCAATTGAAGAGTGCCATGTAGTGAAGAATACATGTGGTGCGATGCATGCATGAAGGGGACGAAGGAGAGGGAGTTCAAGGTGTGTGGGTGGAGCAACACTCAAGCTGAGCTACCCCTTATTATTTATATATGTACAAATCAATAAGTTGGTTAGAGGGTGGGCACATAGCCTGGATGATCGGGCAAGGCACAAAGGCCGTTACCCCAACAAAGTACGTAAAATGATAGTGAAGAATGCACTCAAGTTCATGTGGGTGGGTTGGAGGTTCAATGAAATCAACCAAGATCGGCCGTTCAATGACATTATTGTCCCGATATAAGAATTTACATAAATAAATAACATGAGAAACCAAATTAACACAAGAGTGAGCACGTAAAGAGAGTTGTAATAATCCATATCTCCAACTTGCTTGAGTATCTTATAGGCCCACAAGATATCAGAGATAATTCAGGTGTTGGCCCAATTTTCAAACTTTTTGAATGTTCTGGCACATGTAAAAATACCTCTTATTCTTCCATGAAGGTTACTTGCCAATGTTTCTCATTAGCATACTTTTTGTATCTTGTAAAGCTATGGTGTACAGACCATTGAAGCATTCATGGTTGCACCAGAGCCAATAGATAATTAGGAGTAGATTAGAGAGTGAGCTCAATAGACAATGTAGAATGAAAATAACTTGCTTGTGATTGATTGAAATTGGAGAGAGATTACAAGATTTGAGTATTGGCCATATAAGACTCAATGTAGGGAGTAAGTAGCATGTGTGAGGCCTTGTAGGTTCCATAGGAATAATGTGACTATGCACTTAATTGGTGCATGCTTGGCTTTTAGGGAGTGTTCCCACTCTGAGTGTAAAGCTAAGGCTTTACCACGATAGATGCTCTCGTAAGCTGAAGCTTACACAACACAATAGAGCATGGTTTCTGATCAAGGAGTCTACCATGTGTTACATCGCTGGGTAACTACATGGGGCTCATAAGATGGATTTTGATGCAAAAGTAGTGTAGGTCTTACCTCCAAACTTTATGGTTTGAGAAAGTTTCTAAACACTTACAAATGCATGTCATAATTTTCTTTTGGGATTTTTGTTAGGGCCTCATCTTCTATGCTTTATTTCCTTGCTTTGAGAATCTAGAGGATTCTAATGATGGTACACGTACGAGGTTGCACATGGGATCCATGGTAGGTGCATATCCATAATAGAATCACATCGTGAGTATGTGTACAATGAAGTTGGTGCCTTGATTATAGGATGGTCTTACCAATAGATATTGGTAGTGTCTATAACTCTTTACAATCTCAAGATTAGGTGTGGCATGCATAGCATAAATGGTTGCGCTTTACTTTAAGAGCTTTGATGACTCAAATTTTGCATACATTGCAATCATTACCAAAAGTTTGAATGCTTGAGAGATATTGTCTCTCTGCTACCTTGAATGTGCTCTGAGTGCTCTTTGTGCTTTTAGGTGTTGGGCCTTAGTGTCTAAATAGCATCAATAAGTGAAAAGGCTATGAGAGCTCGGCAAAAAAGAGCATGTGTTATGAGAATATAGGCTCGTAGGCAGATGTCAAATAGTGAATCCGACTCTTGAGATAGGGACAAAACATCAAATTGGTGAGAAACTCGAGGTGGTAGGTCTGTTGTGGCGGTGAATTTTGAAGAGGCTTGATGTGCTAGGAGTGCAGGGATATTATTGACGAGTTGGCATTCCACAAACAAAAGACTTATGTGGCATAGACTGGGAGGCTAGAGCATTTGGTGATTGATGGCGAGTTGAGTTTGAAGCTCTTGATGAGAGTAGAGCATCCGTGTCTTCAAATTTCACAAATTAGAAAAAACCTTTTTATTTCCTTTTTGTCCTTATAGCCACACACGTTCTCCTCCAAAAGGGTGCACACACACATACTCAAATATATTGAGCACATACTAGCCTACACTTAATCAAACAATGATAAGCAAAAATTGACGGTTTGATCTTAGTGCAAATCACGTGATAAAGGGCTCAAAAAGCCTCACAAATGGCGTTATGCAAACATACACTTTAATTCTTGATTAATGCTCTCAAGCAAGCTAGTTTGACTGGGAAAAAGCACAAAGAGTAAGCAAGCATAAAATCAAGCAAGTAAATGCAAAATACAATGAAAAGAAGCAGAGGGAAGGAAAGAAGTGGAGAGTACTTAGAAGTGGAGAGTACTCAGAGATAGGAGAAAAGGATTATGTTGTGGAGGGAAGAAAGAGGCGGAGTGCAACTCAATCTCCTTTGAATTTGAATTGTTGATCAGAGTGTAGAGAGAGAAATGCTGCTGCACACAGAGGTGATGGAGTTTTCCATCGCTCTTAGTTGGAGCTGGAGAGAGAGAGAGAGAGAGAGAGAGAGAGAGAGAGAGAGAGAGAGAGAGAGAGAGAGGACATATCTGCAACCTTGGAGGATCTGCACTCTGTTAGAAAGAGGCAGTCAAGAATGTTCCTTAATGATTGGGAGGGAAAGTGACAAGAGAGAAAAGTGGGAAAAGAAAGAGAGAGAGTTGGCTCACGTTTTAGAGAGAGAATATAGTGAGAGAATGTGGACAATTTGCTTTTCTAGCAGGAGACTGAAAAGTGCCTCCTTTAATGAGTTCTAAGTGAGAGAGAGTGTTTTATATGTTAGAGAGAGAAGAGGGGTGGGAAAAGGACATTTAAAATTCATTTACCCACTTCTCTTTTGGGTTACTAAATAGACTATTTTCAAATTCAAAATATGAAAATGGATTTTTTAAAAATCTCAACATAGGCCTTTTTGACCTCTCTTTTAAGCTTGGTCAAACTTCGCTTACGCTTTAAGAATTCCCTTAAACTGCCAAATAAAGAGGCCCTTCTAAACCCCATTCACTTCCTAATGATGGTGCACGTTACAAGGTTGCACATGGGATCCATGGTAGGTACATATCCATAATAGAATCACATTGTGAGTATGTGTACAATGAAGTTGGTGCCTCGGGTGGTCTTACGAATAGATATTGGTAGTGTCTATAACTCTTTACAATCTCGAGATTAGGTGTGTCATGCATAGCATAAATGGTTGCACTTTTCTTGAAGATCTTTGATGACTCAATTTTTGCATACATTGCAATCATTACCAAAAGCTTGAATGCTTAAGAGCTATGGTCACTTTGCTACCTTGAATGTGCTCCGAGTGCTCTTTGTGCTTTTAGGTGTTGGGCCTTAGTGTCTAAATAGTGTCAATAAGTGAAAAGGCTATGGTCACTTTGCTAAATAGTGCTTAAGAGCTATGGTCACTTTGCTACCTTGAATGTGCTCCGAGTGCTCTTTGTGCTTTTAGGTGTTGGGCCTTAGTGTCTAAATAGTGTCAATAAGTGAAAAGGCTATGAGATCTTGGCAAGAAAGAGCATGTGTCGTGAGAATGTAGGCTCGTAGACAGATGACAAATTTTGAATCCGAATCTTGAAATAGCTAGGGACAAAACATCAAATTGGTGAGAAACTCGAGGTGGTAGGCCGATCGCGGAACTCTGAAGAGGCTTGATGAGCTAGGAGTTCAGGGATATTATTGATGAGCTGGCGTTTCACAAGCATATGACGATGAGTTTGAGGCTCTCCATGAGAGCAGAGCATCCGTGATGTCAAATTTCACAAATTAGAAAAAACCTTTTTGTTTCCTTTTTGTCCTTATAGCCACACACGTTCTCCTTCAAGAGGGTGCGCACACACACATACTCAAATATATTGAGCACACACTAGCCTACACTTAATCAAACAATGATAAGCAAACTTGATGCTCTGATCTTCGTGCAAATCACGTGATAAAGGGCTCGAAAAGCCTCACAAATGGATTTATGCAAACATACACTTTAATTCTCAATTAATTCTCTCAAGCAAGCTAGTTTGGTTGGGAAAAAGTGCAAAGAGTAAGCAACGAAGCATACAGTCAAGCAAGTAAATGCAGAATACAATGAAATTGATTACGACCACAATGGCAAGGAGAAAACCAAGTGATCTAGGAGGGGGATTTATGCTCTTAATGCTCAATCTCCTTAAATGTCTTGGTAGTGGCCCAAAGGTCTTTAGCCTTTGCACATATCCAATGGCCTTCAACTTAATTGAGCTCTATAGATGCATTCTAATGCTAATTCTAACCTTCTAGGATCATATAAACGTGATTAGGAAGTGCTAATCACACACCATGCTTTGATACCACATGTAAATCTATGGTGGATAGACCATAGACCTTTGAAGCATTCATGGTTGCACCATTGCCAATAGATAATAAGGAGTAGATTAGAGAGTGAGCTCGATAGGTAATGTAGAATGAAAATAGCTTGCTTGATTGATGGAAATTGGAGAGATATTACAAGATTTGAGTATTGGCCATATGTAAGCTCAATGTGGAGAAGTGCAATCAGTAATTGAATGGATATGCACCAGAAGTGGAAATGGTAAGGGTAGTGTGAGCTACCACAAGTGGCATGTGGCCATCAATTGTGTAGCATGTGTGTAGGGAGTGAGTAGCATGTGTGAGGCTTTGTAGGTTTCATAGGAGTAATGTGACTATGCACTTAATTGGTGCATGCTTGGAATTTAGGGAGCGTTCCCACTTTGAGTGTAAGCTAAGGCTATACCACAACATATCTATCATGTGCTTGTCAAACATTTTTACGAGAAAGTTTCAGCATATCTATGTTCTCTTGGAGAAAATCCTTGACCTTTTGAAGTATTTCAATCGCCAACCCCACCGTAAACTGGCGATCTAGGTTGAAAACCATATATAAGAATGAAAGGGCTAAAACAAATCGTCACATGCTTTGCACTATTATAAGAAAACTCTAGAATAGGGAGATAATTTTCCCAATTAGATTGCTTTTTTGCTAACATATGCTCCTCGTATATCCTCTAGCACCCGATTAACATGTTTAGTATGAACCATCCAATTTTTTATAATCTGTAGTATTGATGTTGAGTTGTGTACCCAATCGTTTCAACACAACCCTCTAGAAATGACTATTAAACTCGGGATCATGATCACTCACAATATTGTAGGGAAAACCATATAGTCAATGCATATTGTCAACAAATAACTTTGCTAATTCTAACGTTTTAATTGTGGACTTGGTTGGACTAAATTTGTAAATTTTACTCAATCAATCTACTACCACCCATATCGAACATGACCTTGTACATTGGTTGGTAAACCCACAATAAAATCCATTGAGATACTTTTCCATTTACCATTGGGAATCTCCATAACGGTTGCAAGAGACCTCTTGCTTTTAGGCACTCCACTTTATTAACTTGAAATTTTTGGCAATGCAAGACGTAGTCTTGAACATACCCGTTGGAGAAGGGGAAAGGGAACACACCAAATTGCCTCTCTATAGCCCAGGGTACTCATGACAACCCACTCGTCTTGAAAACACCTTCAAAATAGCACACTTCCACTAGCAAAACCACGTTTGCACACACACCAATGCACACTTGCTCTACAAAGCCACCAACCAAAATACACCCCAATCTGGCCCGTTTTGACACTTCCACAACACACAACAACTCTCTAGGTTTGTCTGTTACACACAACAAAGGCCCGGGATGCACTCACATGCACTCAATTGGCACCACACACTCAAGAGACAAATAGAGAAGAAAGGGGGGGAGGGGGAAGATGACACCACAAACCGGCATTGACAACTTCAATTCCATTCAAAAACATCGTATACAACCTCTCTACACACTTCTCTGGGCCACACCATGGCCATAACCTTCACAAAGAGGGGCACAAACCTCCCTCTTGGCTTCCTATAGACCGACAGGCAAAAAGCCTTCTCTCTTGGCTTCACATGCAGACCCCTCTACAAAATTCCCCTTCTCTTGGCTTCCAAAAATCCCTTAAAAATGACAAGTAAATTCCCCTTATAGGGGGGCTTTTCTATCTTTATCTCCACTGCGGAAAGGTCCCCCTCTATGGGCAGTGGCACCTGTCATCATTGCTCCCAAAACCAACACATATATACCCTCAATAAGAAAGGGGCCCCCAACGAGGACAATCGTGTGAATCGGCCCTTATGGGACCACCAAGATCATGACCACAATCAACAACCAGTGCCATCCACGGTAGCAACAACACCAACACATGCCAACGGCTACCCAACAACACCCATGCACCCGTGCCCATAGGGGGACGAGGGGAGAAGCTATTGAAGCTTCACTCCCTCTCTCACTTGTTGCTTATGTGAGCTCCTTGGTCCACTATATATACCCTTAATTTTTGAGTTCATGCACCCCATGTGGGATAATCTCCATCCCCCATTGATTTTTTTTTCTTTTTGTGCCTTTTTTAAACCACCATCATTCTCTGCACTAGAGTCGAATTCTCACCTTGTAAAGCCATGAAAGAACTTCACATCCCCACCTTTAAACACCAAGAATGTTGCCACACTTTTCCTTTCTCATGCCCTCGAACAACGAGCCACAAAACTGCAAAACTTATATGATATAATCTCCCTTACAACTGCTCCCAACGGGCATACCTTTGTGCTCGGGATTCTCATTGACAAGCTGTTACTTTGTCTAGTTCCACACACCACAGACTACCTATGAGAACCTTGGGGAGCTCAAAGTCTTTGATGGCACACTTACCAAGGTGACTAATCTGGCACATAATTGGCACCTACCAAAACTTCATCTGCTCATAACTTGGCTGTCTGGACTCCACTGACACACTCCATAAATCAATCACTTCATATCTATCCCCTTGCATCTGCTTTTACCATTTACCTGCAATTGTCCAATCCAATGGGGATATGCAAACCACCCTTTTCTTAAAACTGCCATATCTTGCATCATGTAGCTCCAATTAAGGTGCTGTGTAGACTGGCTTGGAGAACACTTCAAAGACCACACTGTGCTACCCAATTCCAGCAATTGGGAAACCTTGAGAAATTAGCCCATTTAGCCCCATATGGAGTATTCTTGGCCTAATTGCCCTTGACTTCAGATCCCCTTTAGCACCTTGGAATGCACTTGTAGACACCCATAGCACTACTTTTCCCTCGTCATAGCATCTACCAACTTTAGCTGCACCATCATTGCCCAACCCCCTTGTTGAACATTTATGTTCAATCGTAAGCTTGTTTATTGAACTTTGAAAACGGAAAAACTAGAAAACACTGTGAGAAACACAAAAAATGCTACCATATGTATAAAGTCTTATTGCTGCTTCCTGCTACCCCTTGTGAAGCGGGCTGCTCAACCCCCTGACACTGACGGCCCGGAGGCACCCACTTGCACTCAACCAACACCACACATTCAAGAGACAAGCAGAGAAGAAAGGGGGGGGGAGGGGGAAGATGGCACCACAAACCAGAAATGATTGCTTAAATTCCATTCAAAAACACCGTATACAACCTCTACATGCTTCTTTGGGTTGCACCATGGCCATCTCCTTCACAACTCTTGGCTCCCTGCAGACCAATAGGCAAAAAGCCTTCTCTCACCTTGGCTTCACAAGCACACCCCTCTGCAAAAAGTCCCTTCTCTTGGATTTCAAAAAGCCCTTACAAATGACAAGAACATGCCCCTTATAGGGGTTTCCAATTTTAGCAACTTAACTCTCCTCCGGACACTTGTCTGCTGATCCACCTTTAGCATGATTGCATGAGAAGCCCACTTTAGTTGACATTCTACCTTTATCTCCACCTCGCAAAAAGGTTCCCCTCTATGGGCAGTGGCACCCGACACCATTTCTCCCAATAACAACACATATATACCCTCAATTAAAAAGCCCCCCCCAATGAGGATAGCTGTGTGAATCGGCCCTTACGGGCCCACCAATGTCGCCACCACAGGCAACAACCAACACCACCCATGGTAGCAACACCACCACCACACACCAACTGCCGCCTCATTAGGAAGAGAATGGGGTCTAAGAGGGCCTTTTTATTTGACAGTTGAAGGAAGTCAAACCTTTAGTGTTAAGCAAGTAATCAAAGGACAACTTTTGAATTCAAACAAGCAAAATGGCTAGTTTATTTAAATTCAAAAATTTTCCCCGAAATGAAATTTAAAATCTAGCAGGAAAAACCATATCATGCAACATAACTATGGAAAGAGCTTGATATTTACATTGCAAATCTATAGCCGCTCAAATTATAGATCATATGTAGGATTTATGAAAGACCGAAAATCATAAAATTATCCCACCTCCTTTTTGGGGGCAAAAGTGCATCCTTTGACCACTCTTGCACATCTCTTACACACCCATCATTCTTGCACACATGGTGTACACTATTTGTCAAAATGCTAATCACCTCCATTATTACATGGCAAATAAAGAGACCCTCCTAGACCCCATCTTCATCTTAAAGAGCAGCACCCACGCACGTGTCCATGGGGAGGAGGGGAGAAGCCATTGAAGCTTCATTCCCTCTCTCACTTGTTGCTTATGAGGTCTCCTTAGTTCACTATATATACCCTTACATCTTGAGTTCACGCACCCCATGTGGTGGTCCTAGGGAGGTCCTCCTAAAATCCTCAAAAAAATCTCTATCTCCCATTAAAAAAAACTTTGTGTGCCTTTTTGAACCACCCCCATTCTCTACAGCTGAGTCAAATTGTCACATTGTAAAGCCATGAAAGAATCACATCCCTGCCTTCAAACATTGAGGATCTCACTACACTTTCCCTCAAACAACGAGGCATAAAATGAAAAAAAAGTTTCTGATATCATCTCCCTTGCAGCTCCCAACTTCAATCGGACATATCTTTGTGCTCAGGATTTTGATTCACAAGTTGTTGCTTTTGGCTAGCTCCACACACCACATACTTCCTGTGAGAACCTTGGGGAGCTCAAAAAAATCTCTGTTAGTGCACTTATCAAGGCAGCCAAATACGCACATAATTGGCCCCTTGCAAAATTTCATCTGCTCATAACTTGGCCGTCTGGACTTTGATTGTCGATCCGTAAAGACCAAAATGATCCATAAATCAAGCACTTCAGATCTATCCACTGTCATCTGCTTTGACCATCCATTTGTAATTGTACAATCCGGTGGGGATTTGCAAACCACCCTTTTCTTCAAACTGCCATATCTTGCATCCTATAGCTCTAATTCAGGAGCCATCTTGATCGTCTTGGAGAAAACTTCAGAGACCACAATTTGCTACCCAATTCTAATACTTGGAAAATCCTAAGCAATCAGCCTATTTTACCCCATATGGAGTCTTCTTGGCATAAACAACCACATATTGCATACACATATGCCTGCCCTTGACCTTCAGATCCGCTTTAGCACCTTGGCATGCACCTGTAGACACCCATAGCCTTTATTTTCCCTCTTCATAGCATCAACCAGCTTGAGATGCACCACTGTATAAAACTACCCAATAAAACTATCGTTGTCTTAGTGTATAAGTTTTCTTTGTGCTTGGGTGCCCTGCATTGGGACTATTATGACATTCATAAAGAATTTGGGTGCCAAATATTTGCATTCGTCTTGATAACAAAATTTCTCCTTGTGGAGTAGGTACACATCATCTATGGAAATTTTTTTCCATTTCTGTAGCTCATCACTCAAAAGAAGAGAACCGGGCTAGCATTGGAGTGAGAAGGATCACTCATTTTTGTTGGAATTAGCGTTGTAGAGAAACACACATAGCTTGGAGAAGACAAAGGAAGCTCAAGGCACACAATAGAGAGTGTATTACTTAGTGTGCAATGGAAAGATAGATAGCCCTAGAGTGATGGGTGTATATACAATGCACGGGGGGAAAAACCTCCTAAAGAGGGAAAAAATGCCCCGGCGGTCCTAGTGTGTTCACACACATCACTACCACATGTATATGGTAACAAATCCCCCCTGGAGTGATGCGGTGAACGAGAGCTGGCACATGAGTAAAGGGAAGTGCCATGCCCTAAGGACATGATCAGTCCACAAAGGGGAGTAAGCCCAAAGCTTTGCGGAAAGCTTCAAGCTTCTCACGAGACAATGCCTTTGTGAAAAGATCTACAAGGTTGTCCTGTGTTGGCACATAAGCCAAGTTGATCTCTCCTGCTGAGAGCCTCTCCCTGACATAGTGGTAATGCACCTCAATGTGCTTTGTGCAAGCATGAAAAACTAGGTTTCTCGCAACTGCCAATGCGCTCTAACTATCAGTGTAGATAGTGTTGGCAGTGTCCTGTCCAACACCCAAATCAGCCACAAGGCGTCTGAGCCATACACACTCAACCGTAGCTGTGAAGACTGCCCTGTACTCAGCCTCACAACTCGAAGTGGCCACAGTAGGTTGCTTCTTGCTCAACCATGATATACATGAACTGCCAAGCATGAAACAAAAACCACTTGTGGACACTCGCGTGTCAAAACAACCAGCCCAATCTGAGTCCGAAAAAGCATGTAAGTCTGGCGGCAATGATCCCCCTTGGGATAAAACAAGCCAAGATGTAAAGTGCCACTAAGGTAGTGGAAAATCCTTTTGACAGCTTGCCAATGCTTAGACCCTGGGATATGCATAAATCTGATGACCTGTGAGACTGCAAACTGAATATCCGGCCTCGTGTTGCATACATAAATGAGGCAGCCAACAGTAGTTTGATAAAGAGTGGCATCAGCAGGATCGCCAGCATCATGTAGAGTCAACTTCAAACGTGTTTCCATGGGAGTGGCAATAGGTTTGCAATCCTCAAGTCCAAATTTACATAGCAATGTCTCAATGTAACTTTTTTGACACAAGGCAATACCACCATCACACTGCTTAAACTGTATACCCAAGTAGTGATGCAACAGCCCCAAATCTTTCATCTTGAAAGTAGCATTCAAATCAGCCTTAAATTCAGCAATATGTCTCTCATTTGGTCCAATGATCAGCAAATCATCAACATAAAGAACGATAGTGAGAAGTACATCACCCTCACGCTTTACATACAATGTGCTTTCTGTTGGATTGTTACGAAAGCCTTGTTTGACCAAATGAGTGTCAGCTTTCTCATACCAAGCACGAGGAGATTGCTTCAACCCATAGAAAGCCTTCTTACATCTGCAGACTTTGTCCTCTTGTCCTTTTATGACAAAACCGCGAGGCTGCGTTACATAAACTTCCTCAAATATGTCACCATTCAAGAAAGCAGTAACAATGTCTGATTGATGTACAGCCCAACCAAAATGAGCTGCCAATGCACATAGTCTCTTCATAATCAATGCCTTTTTGCTGTGCATAACCCTTTGCAACAAGTCGAGCCTTATGGCGATCGATCTCACCATCCGGCTTGCATTTCAACTTGTGAACCCACTTCGTACCAATGGCCTTTTTGCTAGGAGGCAAATCACATAAAGTCCATGTGTCATTTTCTATAAGTGCATCATATTCTGATTACATGGCAGCCATCCAATTTTCTGAATTCTGTGCTTCATCAAAAGACAGAGGCTCCTCAACATCATGTAAGCTAGACATAGCCAAAGCATAACAATCTGATGCATAAGATGCATGGCGAGAGCCTGAACGAGTACGACTAGACAAAGGTGCATCCAATTTACTATCACGCAAAGTGTGCACCAGCCATTTTGGCATACCTCTAGCCTGCTCATTTTCAGCCCTTTCCTCATCAAGTACATCATGTACATCTGCATCAGTAATAGGCTGATCTATAATATTTTCAGAAACCCCCATAGGCTGTACATTTGCCTCATTGGAACTTACATTCGTATTTCCACCACCACTAAAAAGAGGCAACAAAGTGTCATAAATGTCCTGTGAGCTTACATTACTGTCTCTAGTACATGACAGCAAGGGCTGAACAGAATCTTCCACAAACACTACATCCTGTGAAACCAGAATACGTTTTGTTTGCGGATGATACAACCTGTAACCTTTGCTTTCAGCACTATAACCAACAAAAATACATTTGACAGCCTTATCATCCAATTTTCTACGTTGTGTTTGTGGCACCAAAGCATATCCCAAACAGCCAAAAACACGCATGTGCTCAATAGAAGGCTTTCTATCATGTCATGCTTCATATGGAGTAATAGACTGCAAAGATTTCATAGGACACCTGTTAAGTACATAAGTGGCACACATGATGGCCTCAAGCCAAAAAGAATGCGGCAAATCTTGACTCTTGACCATACATCGTGCCATTTTCATGTGACATGTTTTTCCTCTCAGCAACACCATTTTGCTGAGGTGTATAAGGCACTGTACATTGGTGTTTTATCCCACGACTAGCCAGAAATGGATTAAATTCATGAGACATATACTCTCCTCCTCGATCGGAACGGAGGGTGCCCATAGTACATTTCGAGATATTTTCAGCCATAGCCAGAAATTGTTTGAAGCACATAAAAACTTCGGACTTCACTTTAAGGGGAAATACCCATGCATGCCTGGAGTAATCATCAATGAAAGTCACGAAGTACAGGTAATTGCCCAAGGACGGAGTTTGCATGGGTCCACAAACATCACTATGCACAAGCTGCAACCTGCATGTGGCCCGAACCATCCTTTGGAAACTTAGAACTCTGCATCTTACCCAAAATACAGCCTTCACAAACATGTTTGATAGGTGCTTCAAGAGGAGGTAAAGAAGCAACAATATCAGATTTCTGCAAACGTAGCAAACTGGCAAAATTCAGATGACCAAAACGTGCATGCCAAAGTTTTGCATCTGAAATAGCCCTTGAATCTGCAACAGCATTTGAAAATTTTTTTCCACACTTGTCATAGAAAGTGAGCTTATACAGCCCACGGCACAAAAGGCCAGATGCAACAATTTCATCACCAAAACTGAGATCATGAACTGTACATATGCCATCCACAAATTTGACTACAAGTCCAAGTCTAGCAAGTGCGGATAGAGACAAGAGATTCTTCTTGATCCCAGGTACATAAAGTGCATCAACAAGTGTGAAATGCCATTAGCAGCAGTAAACACAATCTTTCCAACTCCCTGAACTGGATAAGAGGCATTGTTGGCACAAGTGGCTGAATTCCCATGAGGGACAGACTCGAGAGAGGTAAATAATTCACGATGCCCATTCTGCATCAACATCAACACTACAGTCTCCTTTCACAGAAGACTCAACAATGGCAGCATTTGTAGTGGAACCAGCATTTGCAGTGGAACCACCCTCTTTCTTCTTAGCCTCTTTGGCCTTCAACTTAGGACACGACTTGATCAAGTGATCATTAGCTTTACAATAATGGCAACGCATCTTCTTTTTGCCCTTATCACCAGAATTTCCAAACGAATTGCTGCCAACAGAAGCGTTAGGAACAGAATTTTTGCCACTCGTAGCAGAACCATAAGAAGTGGCTGCATTGCTATTACCACCCTTTCTTTGAGAAGCAATAAAAGCCTGTTCAACTGCACGCTGCCTAGTCTTGTTTTTCCTGGAAAGCGACTCTTGCAACAACAATGTGCATAATGCATCAAACTTGACAACTTCAGGATTTCCTTGGGTCATCAGTCTCCAAGTACTAGCAAAAGTCTGGTAGGAATCTTGTAAGGCATCAAGAACAGTCTGCACAAGGGAACTGTCTGAAATGACTTCACCTATAGAAATAAGTTGCTCATTGATATCCTTGACACTAGCAAGGAAGGTGTCCATATCATCTTCCTCATGCATAATCTTCGACTCCAGCTCTTTACGCAGTAAAGCAATTTTAGCCTCATTGCGACTTGCATAAAGACCAGCTAGAATATCCCAAGCCTGTTTTGCAGATTTCGCTGAACGGATGTGAGGAACAATGGTGCGCTTCACAGACAACGCAATCAATGCATGAGCCTGTGCATCCTTAACATCCCAACGAGCTTGTTGTGCCATAGGCAAAACAACTCTAACAGCAGCAATCCTTGCAGCAAGACCTGCAACATCCTCAACATCGCCTACATCCTCAGAACCAAGACGTACATCAATGCCCTGCACAAATGTTCCAGACGCCCTTTGACACAAGAACATGTTGCATCATATAAGCCAACATAGGGTAATTGTCCCCATCCAACCTGTCCTCAGCAGCAAACATCTTGAACACATCTGTGTTGTTGTTGTCAGCCATGGTAAATGCTGCACCTGATGTGAAAACTTCCCGAAAATAGGAGAAACGGAGCGGGAACAACACGTGCTATACAACACAAACCGTAGAAGACTATAAGGCACATGTTATGCAAAAAATGGCACTGATAGAAATTCTGCACAAAATGACAAAATAGCATGTGCAGCACTGCCTGTATTGGAAACGGAGGCCGAAATGAGCCCAAATAAAAAATATGAGCAGACCAAGCTCTACGAGCTTACCCGAAATATTTTTCGACCTACGAACACTCGCCAAAGCTCACTGAAATCGGGGAAAGTGAGCAGGCGTGTACTGGAGCAGCTGGCGACTAAGCCCGGGAGGACGCAACCTGCTCTGATACCAATTGTTGGAATTAGGGTTGTAGAGAAACGCACACAGCTTGGAGAAGACGAAGGAAGCTCAAGGCACACAATAGAGAGTGTCTTACCTAGTGTGCAATGGAAAGATAGATAACCCTAGAGTGATGGGCGTATATACAATGCACGGGGGAAAAAACCTCCTAAAGAGGGAAAAAATACCCTAGTGGTCCTAGTGTGTTCACACACATCACTACTACATGTATATGGTAACACAATTTTCACAGGGATCCACATATGAAGTATGTTTCATCATGCTCATATTTGACCTTTAAAGATTTCAAAAAATCACTTTGAATCTCTGTAAAGAGAAGAGAGTTGATATCAAGTATATGGCTACGAGCATCAACTACCACATTGTATCGTCCTTTACAATATCAAAGCTTTGCATCATACTCCTAAAGAATCTCATCCCACTTAGCCTTTTGACCCTTCAAATCGGGTTGTTGTATAAACCATTTTATACTTTCACACAATTTCAAATTGAGTCCCTGTCTCAGCAGTAAGCTAACACGGACACCATTTTTCGGAGTTCTCTTTGTAAAACATTTATTATTTTGATGAATCGAAAATATTATAACTCCTACTTTCTGAGATAAACTCTGTAATTAATGAGCCGGGGCTACAAGCTTCTAGATTGTATCAGCCAGTCAGTTCCTAGCTTTGGTAGAACTCCAGATTATTAGTTTTGACCACCCAAAAACCTTGGCTAAAGTATAAAAGCCAATTTTTGTAAATTTTTTATAGGTTTTTTGGATAAGAAATACACAGCGTGAGCTAACGGCGCTCACTTCTCTCCTTCTCGCGCTTCCTACTCCCTCTTCGGTTGTCATTGCGATTGCGTTTCTTGCATTGCAACCGTAGGTAAGAGCTCTACGCATTGACCTAATCCATTCACAATATTTCGTAGCTTTTGGAGTCGCCGACCCACAACCTAATTTCATCATAACTAGGAATTTACCTGTTAAAATAAAAAACTAAGCATAGGCGGGGTATTGGGGCATCATTGCTAAGCATTTAGATGCATTCTGGGCCGAAAACGACTAGGTTAAAAATCCACTGCTATTAATAATCGCGATTTTGGAACTTGACCTAAAGTGGGGTTTGAGGCCATAGACATGTGTGCTTAGGTCTTATAAACTTGTCCTAGAAGTTTAGTTACGTTTGGATGTCATTTGATGCTGTAACGGATGTGAATTGCTTGCCGATGAGCGATTGGCTTTTGGTGATTTCAGTCACTTGCGTGTAGCTTGAGTTAGATGCGAGTAGTTGTTTTCCAAGAGATTGACAACCTCTTGTAGCCTCTATGCACTAGTCGAGTTAGCTTCGTCCCATGGTTTGACAAATTAATCGTGGTTCTTGCTAATACTGCAATAAGATAGGATGGTGAGGTTAGACATGCGTCCCACATTTGGCACCGTTGTCGGAGATCAAAAGACCTAAACTAGGAAAAAACATGAGCGTCTTGTGTAGTTTTCCTTTAATTTCCTCTAGGTTCACCTAGAGTTCAAAATTTTCTTTTAGAAACCACATATCTTAAGATTCTCGTCTTTTGCTTTGTAGAGGTAGCTTGGAAGTAATCGTACTTACTGAGTACTTTAGGACTGTAGGATTGTAGATTTAGATTAGGATTTGGAGAATGATTGGTAGACGAGACAAGTCTTAAGATCAAGGCTCTGAAAACCATAAAAACACAAGAAAACGAGTGTTTGTGGACACTTTCCACAACCCCATTGCATGAGAATCTAGGAGTAGGGTAAGTAGGATCCAAGGTGGATTTCAAAACATTGCTCTCTCTGAAAGAATCAAGTGTGAGTTGTTATTGGAAGTTGTAGAATTTCAGGTCTATGGCTAGAAATAGCTCAAAAATACTCGAATCCACTCAATCCGACTGGAGAGTAAGCCTAAGAGTTGTCTGAACCAGTGGGTAAGCTCAAAGACACTTCGACGTAAAAAATTCCAAGAGTTGGCCAAAACTCAGATTATTTACTTTTCCTTGATATTTTAGGCCAAATTAAGTTTTGACTTGATTTATAGGCTTAAAATACATCATATAAAGACTTTCCTTGAGAAAATTGCAAAAAAGTGCTCATTTCAAGCCTAAAGTTAATAATCGCGATTATTAACTTTCTACTCTAAATTGACCAAGGTTCATCCCATTGACTCATTGCATGTGTACAAACAACTTTTGTAAAATCCCAAGAGATTTGAATCACTAAACTGACAAAAAACTAGGTAAAAACTAAAGTTTGTACTGACTTTTTGAATCTTGAGTATAAATTGGGGAAAAATTTATCCAAACTTGTTGAAATTTGATTCATAGGCTTATGTTGATGTGATAAACATGTGTACATGCTTAGTTGACCAAAAATCTATAAAAATTTGTTAGAACTTGATGATTTTGCAAATTTGAGTATACCACAAGGTCAAACATATCAAGTAGACTTTACAAATCAATTTTGGTGAAATTTGGATCCCAAAAGTGAGACTTGAGCCAGATTCTCGAAATCAGAGTCTGCAGACACCAAACAGTTGATAAACTTGATCAGATTTTGTCCAAACTTGTTGAAACTTGTCCAGGGACTCTAAGAAGTTGTATACTTGCCAAACCTATAAAAAAGTACAAAAAACTGACAAAAGTAAATAATCGTAATTATTTACTTATGCTATCTAGAGACACCAATTTTGACTTTTGAACTTATACAATGATAGACCAACATAATATAAAGCCAGAGGGCAATTTTGGGTTCAATCGGATCAAAATTGATACATGTACACTCAGTTTACAGGTTGTAGATTAGACCTTTGATTTTTTGCTAAAGTCGAATTTGAAAGTCAAATTTTGACTCTCATAGCTCGATTTGAAGTGATACACAGAGACCAATCATGAGAATAGCAAAAATTCTACTGTCTTTATAGAAGAAGAGCTAATTGATCCAATTTGTACAAGAATCAGGTTGCAGACGAGGAATCAGTGGCTTGACAGAAAGTTGCAATTGAATCAAGTGGAAATTGATGACAAGTCAATCTAAAGGTGAGTACTCTATCCAGTGCTTCATAAGTCTATATGAACCTTAGATCTGGTCGTGTACTAGGAAATCAGGGCATACTTGGAGAAACCTCTAGTAGAGTATCTATCGAAGAAAGCGTGAATCAAGGAAATTCCTTGTACACAATTCCTAAAAAAGTCTCAGACACTTTTTCAAATTCAACATCCAAAATGTCTTCTTACTCAACTCACTCAAAAACCGGAACGACAGTGCGCTATAAGCATAAACTATCTTTTTACAAGACTAACCGTCATGGAGCCCAGGTTTACTTGGACCCTAACGAGGAGTTTGCTATTCTCATTGATGACCATGGTATTGAGTTCGAAGAAGAGATTAGGACAAACAAACAAGGAAAAATGTACATGGATCAAAATGGAACCCAGTATTTACAAGTCGAAAACCCTGGCGTGATAGACAAATGGGGGTTAGAAGTAAACACCATAATCCCAGATATGTCAGCAAAAGAAGGACCACCAACTTTAGAATTCGAGGGATACGATCAAGTAGACTTGAAGCCTTTGAAACGGATTAGTACGGATAATCCTAGGATCGGAATCTATTGTTGGGAAGATAAAAAAGATCTTCTTTTGACTTCTCATGCCAAACTAGGACAATTAACGGCGATGAAGATCATCTATATCTTCAAGATCAAAGATATGGGATCAACAGACCTACCAACCTACCTGCTTTAGGGGTTGTTATAACAACAACTTTGTTATGATGACTCCTGAGGAGGTAGAACAAACCAAATACCAAGGGTATTTCATCCGAGATTGGATATTGGGACAAGGACCATAAACAATTCCAAGAGATAAACACCATAAGAGATCATCTGAGAGTAATGTGAAGAAACCAAAAATCCCCTCATCATGTAGAAAACCGGGTGACACTAAGGCCAGTCTAGGGCTACATGAGTCACTCTTTCCAATAGACTGGTTTGAAGGAATCGGAACAGGACCAACTCCTAGAAGACCTGGAGTTGAACCAAACACACGCATCAGACCAGCTGATTTTCAAAAATGGGTCAGAAAATACAGTGGATCAGGGGAATCCACACGACCACTTAGCAAGCTTTAAGCAAGTGCTAAGAGCAGAGCGTATATTCAATTTCCATACTCAATTCGAGGGGTTTGGAATGACATTAGAAGGAAAAGCTTTGACATGGTTCCAAAACATTCCACCAAGGTCAATCATGGACTTGAACACATTAGCTCAAGGATTTGTAGCTGCTTGTTCCAAAATGGGGATCAAACATAATACGGTAGCTCAAATCTACAGCTTTAAACAGAAACATGGTGAGTTTGTTAGGGATGGTGCAACTTGAATGAAACAATACATTGCCAGATGCCCAATGATGGAGATACCTGTAGAAGAATGACTTGTATCTTTGTTTTTGGAGGGACTGCTAAACAAAGAACTTCATGCTATACTCTATAGTAAAAAACATACAACCGTAGAAGCGTGTGTGTCTGATGCTATTGACCTAGGAGACAATTGCAAAATATTCAATGAAGAAGATGTCCCTAAGGACCAAAGCGAGAAGACAACGTCCACAAAACCAACACAAGTGGGAACGGCTGTTGCGGCACTACTCTCAACCATAGAAGATATGCTAAAAAGGATGAACGACATGATGAACAACATGCAAAAAGCACCTATGAGAGGACCAGGACAAGGGATACCTCCACAGGGACAACCAATTAGGCCACAAACATGGTGTGAAATCGAGGGTAAATGGACCAACCATGAGACCCACGAGTGCTACTTCAGACCAAAGTATGATGGGAATGTTCAGTACATGCCCATGCGGCCACAAGGACAACCCATGTACATATATCAACCTAATATGGCCCAAGCTCAAAGACCACCAATGGGTATAGAAAGACCTCAACCTGTGTTGGGACAACAACCTCCATACCTAGGACATAATGCAGTGCCTCTAAAGTACATGCACTCGGAAGGAGTCATAGATGAACAAGCATTAGTGCCTGTTACACCCTATGCAAAGCCTAGTCCATCTATAGTAATGGTAGAAGGAGATTGGTATAATCCATATCCACCACCAATGGAAGAAACCGTGACTTATGCTCCACCAGAGCTACCACTGATGTATTATGTAGCTAATCAAGGTGTCAGACCTTGCATGGGAAGACCCATGATGAAGCGTAGAACAGGAAACTGTCATAATTGTGGTGCTGATGACCATTGGAAAAATGAATGTCTAGAGCTTGACAAAAACCTCAAACCAATTGAATCCTATTGCATACAATGTTGCAAAAAGGAAGAACACTTTCCAGAAGATTGTCCTAAAAATCCTTTGAACAAGGATAAAACCGTATTAAACGTAGTCCAAGTGATGCCTAGTAGCTCATCAGAGAGTGAACCGATTGTTCCAATCAAGGTAATCACTAGAGCCCATGCAAAGAAAAAGAAACACAAGTCCTCTGATGATTCAAAGAACACGAAATTTGCTTTTCAAAGAATCAAAAGGAGCAGAAGCAAAAGATATGAGATGAGAAAACAAAAACAACGGGTTGAAATTGAAGAGAAAGCAAGGAAGCTAGCCCATGACAAGTTAAAAGAAACTGGCAGTGAATTCAAGGAAACAACCGTGAAATCTGGAGGATCCATTCCGGTTGATAAAATTTTTGAGCCTATTAATGCCGCCTTGGAAGCCTACCAAGCATGACTTAAAGCATGCCAAAACATGGAAAATAAATGGAAAAATTATCCATCTCTAGACATGGAAGCAGCTAAATTGGAAACTTATCAAAATTTGGTAAGAATCACACAAGAAATGCTGGAAAAACAAAAACCCAAGCTTGAAAGTATTGCAACACCTGAAGAGCTTGCGGTAGAAGAAATGAAAGCAAAATCCGATGTGGTGGTAGAGCCCCACCTTGAAACAAATGAACCAGAGCTTATAGTGTCGGATAACGAAGATGCCTTAGACGGAATTCCATTCGTAGAGGAAGACTGGCCAGAACACTTATGGAAAAAAGTGAGAGAGATCAATGATGTGAGCGTAACTCTAAAGTCAGCTCCTATAGAGGAAGTATGGTTGGATAACCTACCTTCTGATATGAACATGGATTTACAATCCTTGTACGGGGATTGCAGATCGAAAGCTTGAGGAATGTTAAAACCATTGACATTAAAAACATTACCTTCTTACTTGGGAGATAACGAAGATGAATCCATCGTGTGCAAGACCACTCAAGTAAAAAGAGCTGAGCAGACCCTGGAAGTAGACAACATTCATTCAATCATGTCTACACCCATCCAATGCACTCTTACTTTGGGAGAACTGTTAAAACTCAGACCATACTTGTGGAATGATTTACAGAAAATCCTAGAGAAGGTGGGGATAACGGTGTTAATCTCGAAGAATTTGGGAAAAATTGAAAAATGAAACGAAAAACAAAGAGATTCAATCAGTTCCCATGAACAAAGTCGGAGAATATTACGAAGGGGAAGAACACCACCCTTCTAGTGAAATATAATGACATTGAAACCATGGCAATACTGGATGATGGAGCTGGCATAGCCATATCCACTAAACCAGTATGGGAATCCTAGGGATAGCCAGCCATTAGACAAACTCGAATGAAATTGCAGTTGGCTGACGGACACATTGAGAGACCTTTAGGGCTGCTTGAAAAAGTGATAGTCAATTCCTATGGAATTGAATACCAATACACTTTTGCCATAATAGATTTTGGAAAAAACCTAAACTATGAAATCATATTGGGAAGACCTTTCATGCGACAGGTATAGCTGATCCAAGATTGGGGAAACAACTATATGTACTTGAAGCAAGTGGGATCTATAACAAGAGTCAATCTAAAAGATCACACTTATAGAGATGTCTTGAAAACACCATCCAAGAGTTTGATTCAGTCTCTTCGGCTGAAACTAAACTCCCATCCTGGTTAAACAAAGACACTCCTATTTGGATGTGCAGAGCTTCAAAAAATGGAAGTAAAAGACGAGAAGAATGTATCCTAGAAAGGGACTGCACTGACGAAGCCTACGTACTTGAACCCTTTTCAGAGCATTTATTTGAGCCATTCGAATGGACTCAAATTTTAGCGACCATGGATGTATGTGTGAATACGTCTATGCCTACTCAATTTTGCAATGAGGATAGCTATGACATACTTCCCATCCAAATGATTTCAATCCTCAACATTGAAAACGAAGATAAGGACTTAATGAAAGCTCAACAAGTCTTTTCAGACCTCTTTTACGATGCAACTGATGAGTTAGATGAACACTCAACTACCTCAGAAGATTTGGGGTTAGAAAAAGAGCATACAAGAGCTAAGTTACTCTTAAAAGGAGGGGAGGAAAAGTTTTTTGACTTTCCAAATGAGAAATCAAGAAGAAAAAAATGATATAGATGAAATAGAGACACGAAAATTGTGAAAACACGACCTATGCCATCAGTCTTCAGTAAAACACAATTCTTGATGCAGATAGATGCTAATGATTGTGTCAAGGACAAAATAACTGGCAGATATCCTTCAAACAAAAACTCAGAAATGTCTCAGACATCGAGAAAAACAAGGAAGGGTACTCAACAAAAATCACAGGATAAGAAACCACTCATGACCAGAGTCGAGCGGATAAAGAAATATCAAGAGTTGAAAAAGCTCTAAAGGAGATATACACAACTGAAATGGAAACCATGGAAGAGGATGATAAGGATGTAATGCATGTTCCATCCCATTACAAAAAGTATACTCTCTAAGATTGGAAAATTATAGTTGAACAACCTGTTAGGGAACTACGGAAACAAGGTGAGTCTTACGAAGGGCTTGAAAACGCTAGAAAGATAGACTTGGCTCAACTGGGAGAAGAGCCTAAACCTGCTTACATTGCGAATGACCTAACAGAAAAAGAAGAAAAGCTTTTGCTAAGCTTGTTAAAGGAATACCGAGATATCTTCGCTTGGTCTTACAAGGATCTCAAGGGTGTTGATCCACAAATCTGTCAACATACCATACCCATGAGAGATGACGCAAAACCAAGTAGACAGAGACCATACACGTATAACGAAACATTTGCCAGGAAGATCAAAGAAGAGATTGAAAAACTAAAGGAAGCCGAATTCATTTACGAAATCGAATACACAGATTGGGTGTCTCCAATTGGGGTAGTACCCAAGAAGAGTGGGAACTTACGAGTGTGTGTTAATCTCAAAAAGATGAATACAGCTACCATCATAGACAATTTCCCTCTTCCGATAACTGAGCATGTTTTAGAACGAGTTGCAAGAAAAGAAGCTTACAGCTTCTTAGACGGCTTTTCGGGATACAATCAACTTTTGGTTGACCCAAAAGATCATCACAAAACTGTTTTTGCAACAGAATGGTGTATATTTGCCTATCAAGTTATGCCGTTTGGATTAACTAATGCTCCAGCCACATTTCAAAGGTTGATGAGCCATGCTTTCAAAGAATATCTTAGGAAATTATTAGAAGTATATATGGATGATCTATGCGTACATTCATCAATCTGGGATGATCATTTTGAACACCTTAAAAAGGTATTCGAAAAATGTAGACTTTATAGGATTTGCTTAAATCCTTAAAAGTGCACATTCATGGGAAGACAAGGAAAAATTGTTGGACATATAGTGTCTAAAAATGCATAGCTACTGATATTGAGAAGATTCATGTCATTGCAGATTTTCCTAGACCAACAATAGTCAAGGGAGTACAAGCCTTCATGGGACATTGTGGATATTACCGACGATTCATCTACATGTACGTTATAATTACAAAATCCATGTATAGCTTGATTACGCACTTTGAATGGACCGAGGCCTGTGAAGAATCCTTCATGAAGCTTAAGCAAGCTCTCACCTCATCTCCAATATTGAAAGCACCAGATTGGGATAAAGTATTCCACGTACATGTAGATGCTTCGAATTTTATGATCGGTTGTATACTAGCTCAACCAGGAGATGGGAAAATTGAATTTCCTATTTCTTATGCTAGCCGACAATTGAACATGGCAGAAAAGAATTACACCACCACCGAAAGAGAAGGACTAGGAATGATCTATGCCGTTAAAAAGTATAGACATTATGTATTAGTCAACAAGTTTGTGTTCTTTGTGGACCACCAAGCCTTGTTGTATTTGGTCAACAAGCCATGCAGCACAGGGAGAGTAGTGAGATGTTTCATCATTCTTCTCGAATTTGATTTCACCGTGGTTGTAAAAAAAGGCACTACGCATCAACGAGCATATCATTTGTCAAGGATTGTTTCAGGGGAATCACGTAAAGGGGTAGACGATGATTTATCAGATGCCTATTTGTTCTCCGTAGAAATGATACCTAGATGGTCGAAAAACATTGTGTCATTAATGACAATAGCTCAAGTGGATTCACAAATATCACTTTCTATCACAATCGGATTAATTAAGCAATAGGCTATGTATCAATTACTAGCTGGAAGGCTATACAAAAGAAATCGAGACGGGATATTGCTCTTATGCATTAACCCTGAAGAACAAGAATAGTACTTAAGTCAAGCACATGATACGATAGTGTGACTTCACTTTGCGGAAGACCAAACTATGCAACGAATCTTGAGATTTGGAGTATTTTGGCCGACTATGAGGAGAGATGTTTGTGATCTTTTGTGAAGGATTGCCCTGAATGTAAAAAACAAACACCCATTCCTCATTTTACATTGTTTTAAATGTCACCTATTCCTAAGTGGAGTAATTATCTGGTTACTTACTTATCGAGCCAAACATTTCCTGAGGATATGAGTAAACGCCGTCAAAGAGAAATTGAAACTGAAGCAAGAGACTATGCTCTTATTGGGAACCAATTGTATTGGAGAGGTAAAGATCAACATTTGCGTCTTTGTGCAAATGAAAACAAGTATATTCCGATTATAGAACAAGCACATGTTGAATTAGCTGGAGATCACTTTTCTAGTGAGACCACTGCAAGAGAAATCCTGATGGCAGGCATATGGTGGCCAACACTTTTTGTAGATGCCAAAGAATATGTTCGAAGATGTGATGCTTGTCAACGAGCAAAAATGCCAACACAAGTAGATAGCATGCCCTTAAGACCAATGATGGGAGCTAGAGCTCTTGCAAAATGGGGTATAGATTTTGTTGGACCAATATAGTCACCTGCTTATAGAACCCAAGATCAATATATCATTGTAGCTACGGACTATTTGACCAAGTGGATCGAGGCTAAAGCAACTCAAAAGAATGATGCCATAATCACTGTTGCATTCTTCTACGAGTATGTATTCACGAGATATGGAATGCCAATAGAGATTGTTAGTAATCGGGGAACTCATTTCCTCAATGAGGTAATAGAGTATTTGCTTAATGAGTTTATGGTCATCCATAACAAATCAGCTCCCTACCACCCACAAGCAAATGGACAAGCTGAGCATAAGAATAAGACTCTTAGCTCAATGTTGACTAAAGTGGTTAGTTCATGAAGGACATACTGGGAAATGAATTTCCATGCTGCTCTATGGACTTATCGAGTTTCACTCAAAACAACTCTAAATGCCACATCCTTTAACCTTGTTTATGGTCTTGATGCTATACTGCCAATAGAATTTCTATCGCCGACATTAAGGGTAGCACAGAATCTTGAGTGGACTGGACATGAATTGTCAAGAAGACTTGAAGATTTGGAAAAGCTAGACGAGCAAAGGCTAATTGCTGTAGCTGATATCTATGGACAAAAGAGGAAACAAAAACGGTTTTTTGATTCCCACTTAATCACAAAAATCTTCAAGAAAGAAAACTTAGTTCTAGTCTATTCCCTTAAACAAAACATTTCCAAGTTTAAGAAAAAGGGAAACACTTATCATTGAAGATGTATCTCCAAGTGGATCAGTAAAATTGTCCACCCTAGATGGTGAACCAATGGCTAATTGAATTAGTGGATGACGTTTAAAGAAATAAAATTTTCCACTAACCAATGAATTGCTAGAGAGAATGCATGCAGCCAAACAAAGGAAGATCAAACAATAGCAGGTTATTGATGAAGCCCAAGAGGAAGCTAGGCTTCAGGTACTCAAGCGGAACGCTGCTCTCAAGAATCAACAGATACCGATTCCCATCAACACATTGGAAATAGATGATCGACCATGGGAATTACCTAAAGATGGAGTTTCAACAGATGATGACTGGTTAGATGGAATGGACCTGCGCATCAAAGTACAGCTCAACAATCATAGCACCAATGCTTTGGTCGACACAAGAGCTAGAGTAAATGCAGTCAGTTATTCCACATACAAGAAGGCAACAAGTCAAGCATTGATGACGGGAATAGCGACAATCAAAGGATGCAACAAGAACCCAACTCCAACATTGGGAGTAGTCAACT